>NC_136411.1:229088939-229688939 GCF_051521515.1 Lactuca serriola
TCAAAGGAACCATAATTCTTTAGATTCTATTAAATTTTGAGTATGAAGAAATCGGTCATTTGTTTCGGCTAAATGCAATGATTTTAAATTTCATTTCTTGTGTTTTATTATAAAGATAAAGATACATTTACACATTCTTTTATATTTTAGTTATATATCTATCACACCTCATACATCCACCTCACCCCTACACCTAAGAGTGTACGCCCACCCCATCTCATACTTACCCCTACCCTTCGACAAATGTGCACATCAAACATAATACAAATTCCATTTGATGTCAACCACATGAATGACATATTCTTATTCCTTCAAATTCCATTTACTTTGACAGATTTCATCTGGTTAAAACCCAATCTCCATGTATTTGGAATCTTGCCAAAATCGATTACTTTATTCATGTATTTTCAGATGTTGATCTCAAGTGATTTCATCTCGACCAAAAGATTACATCCGGAGGATGTCAATTTTTAGGGGTAAACTTGTTAGTTGGCATTCAGAAAAGCAAACAAGTGTATCCATTTCGATTGCTGAAGTCGAATACATGGTTGTTGTTGCTTGTTGTTTGCAAGTTCTTTGGATGCATTGTTAGTTGAAAGACAATGACTACAATATGAAGTGAATCCCTTTTTTCGATGATTTTGAGAGTGCTATTTGAATTTGTCATAATTAGGTATAACATTCGGAAACAAACACATACTGATCTTTGTTACCATTTCATAAAAGACCACATCCAGTAAGGCAATATCAAAATTCATTTCGTTCCTACTCGAGAAAATTTCGTTGACATATTCATGAACGTTCTTGATGAGAAAACTTTCATGAATATGTTGAATGGTATTTGTATGATGGAACTTGAATCATTATCTTCTTTGAGCGAAAATTGATTTACCCCTTCGTTTTTGTTTTCCTTGTATATATCTAAAACGAAAAATACAAAACATTACAAAATTCTAAAACTCCATAAAGATTTTTTGCTTTTCAATTCTAAAGATTATCTTCGATAGAAAATACAAAAATATTATTATTTAGTTTTGTCTTATTTTTCCTTATTTTGAAAAAGGTCGAAAAAGTTTCACAACATTTTTTTTTTTTTGTTGAGTTATACATGTTTGTCATTTATCCAATAATTTAATGGTCCTCATCCAAGTAATGTTACATTATCGAATATATGATTGTAAACTAGTAGTGAGATATATAGGGGATTTTAAATACACCATGCTAAAACCATTTTACTAAAGTAAAAACCACCTTTAGTTAAACGTCTAATCATTAACCATTTACAATTTTAAATATAGTAATTTTTTATTTTTTCTTTACGGTATGTATATATATGAAAATGGCCATTTAAATTTATTCAAAAATGGCCATTTAAATTTATTTATTTTATTCAGAAAGCATCCAAATTATAATTGTGTTTTCGTATACAACAATTGTCCTAAAGTATTCTCTTTTATTCACACATCATCTAAATTACAAAAAAAGTCCGTAAACTATTTCCTCTCATTTTTCTTATTAACAAATTCTTTGAAATTATTTCCTTTAATCTTTTAGTGTTTTAGAAAGTTATAAGTTTAGCTGTTAAAATTTTAATGTTTACATCTATTTCACTATTATTTTAAAATATCTTCGGTTTCAGTTTATTATTTTTATATTTGGTACGATTTGTTGAGTAGAAATGTACGTTGGTCATCCACACTCCAAAGGTCAGAGTTTCGATTCTCCTAAATCCTCATTTTGTTTTCTAAATGCATTTTTTAAAACCTTTTATGTATTTGTAACATCTATCTTAGTAGTTTATGGTAGACCAAAAACTATTTTTTTTGTATAACTGAAATATAGTTATATTATTTTTATTCGATCGTGTTGATCTATGGTGACGCCAAAATGCCAGAATATTAGGCATTACATTGGACAACTGAAATATAGTTACATTATTTTTATTTGATCGTAGAGAGATTCATTTAAACCGCACTCAATAAACGTAGTAGGATTTATTTACACCCACTCAATAAAAGAATGAAGTTTAAATTATTTAGAGTAAAATATAAGATAACTTAAAAGACCATCAATATAAATATACTTATATTATTTTGATTAATCGTAGTAAGATTTATTTACTCGATAGTCAACAAAAGAAATTAAGTTGTTGTTATTTATAGTAAAACATTGGATAACTTAAATGACTATAAATGTGCACATTGTTATATTATTTTCATTTGATCGGAATTGTATTAATGTTATAATTTTATTATAAAGACACTTATATTAACAACAAAATATGTAATATTATGATATATATATATATATATATATATATATATATATATATATATGTTTGCCTTTTAGAAAATGCTTGAAAACTTTTTAATAATTTACTTTTAATATACTAATTTAAACCTATTATTTTTGTCTAACATAGTTATGTAGTTACGAAAAATAGTATATTACGTTTATTTATATCAAAAGATGAAAAAAAGATATAAAATCAAATCTCTCTCTCTCTCTCTCTCTCTCTCTCTATATATATATATATATATATATATATATATAGTTAAGTTATTTTGATAACTTAAAATATCTACGAGAACTTGAGAATATGAAATGTCCATTAGTTTCTCATGCTTCAGACGAGATGATAAATAATGCTCGGAAATAATTATTTTTATTATTTATTAATTACAATTCATGGTTCATCTTTTTTTAACAACAAAAACATTATTAATATTATAAAAACGCTAGATATGAGCCATAAATTAGTACAATTACTAAACAAAAAACAAAATGTTAACCGCACAGTATCACACCACGAAAATGTTAGAAAAAACAAAAATAAATAAATATGAATATACGCATATTAAAAACTATTAACACATAGAAAGACAATTGGATGTGAATAATAAAAAACAATGAGATTCTTATTAAACAAGATATTAACACACCCCAAAATATACAATTCAAAAGTTAAGAATCTAATTTTAATTAATATAAAAAGACGGTTGTATGTAAATAATAATAATAATAAATCATTATTAAAGATTTATATTGTACCGATTATGTTTTCGTGAAATATATTTGGAAAGCATGTAAATAATATAAATAAGATGATGCTAGATGTAATATTTGAACATACGTTCGATCAACATGTTCAATTTATCTATTTCAGAAAAAACAATAATTAAAAAAAATAAAAGATAAAAAAAACAATAACTAAGAAATAAAAACGTCAAGATCTCGTATATTAAGAATTAATATATTTTATTTAATACAAATATGTGATTATATTAATTTTCATATATATATATATATATATATATATATATATATATATATATATATATATATATATCTTTACTATCTTATAAAAGAAATCCTACTATTTCTAAAAATAGATTGAATATAATAATAATATTTTTTTAAGACGTTCAAATCATTAAGCTAATAGTACAAGTAGTTATCAATAAAATAATATTAAATTTTAATTTGTGTTTTGAATCCTTATATTTCTCAACAAATTCTATCTCCTTCCCTGAATTTCGGATAATTCAAAATTTGAAATCATCAGAAAATACATGTTGATTCAAATATCCCTCCTGCAGATGACTCTTTCTTAACATGTTTTTATTTTAATCCTTACTTGTAATTGATTTCATCATTTTTAATTTTTTGTATTTTTATCTTATAAATATATTGGGTGAAGGTTTTATTATATCATGTTTGTTCCTAAAAATGTTTTTACTATGTTTCTTTAATGTGTTGGCTTTGCAGGTTCAAAAAACTCAACCAAGAGGGCCAGTTAGAGCATTGTATTATCATTAGTTTGTATATTTTGACATCTTACTTTTGCAATAAAGAACGGTTAAACACAAGATTTGACATGATTAAGGTAGTTTGTATATTTTTTATACTGTTTAGTCTAAAAATGAAACCTTTTTTTTATCATTGGTCCTTATACTATGAAGTTTCATCACATGGACTTCCTGATTACGGTGATTATTATCCTTATTATAAGGTTCTATATAGATTTTGTTTAATATTTTAAGGTTTCGAGAACCTAAATCAGTATGAATCCTTGAATTACATACCATCGTTGAAAATGTTTTAATTTGTGACCAAACTTGGTTTAAAATCACAATGAACAAGTTAACACCTAAGTATTTTGGCATTTTCAAAGGCCTATTTATCGACTTTTGACTCACAACACCTAATATTCTAAAGGTTTATTTTTATAAACTATTATTTATATATTTTAGCATTTTACTTAGTAGGACATTAAATTAATAAAAAAAAATTAAGGAAAACGAATAAAAAAAAGAGGACGATAAATAGTACAAGTGGTTTGGGTATGTATAAATGGAAGTAATAACCATTTAGGGGGTGTTTGGCAAAAAAGCTTATTGCTTATTAGTTTATTAGCTTATAAGTTAATAAGTGTAAGGTAACTTATGAAAAAATGATGTATTAGAGGTTCCCCACCGGAATAAGTTATTTTAATTCAAACACTTTTTTAACTTATAGTGATGTGGAACCTAATAAGTTGTTTTAAAAAAGCTTAGCCAAACACCCCCTTAATATGGTATGGTAATACTCTTGAAAAATAGATGTCATTTAATATTCATTTCTTGAAGTGAATGCCAAGTGATTTTTACTATAAAAAGATCAAATTATTCACCGCCCGCCGCTTTGCACGGGTAGACAGCTAGTATATATATATATATATATATATATATATATATATATATATATATATATATATATATATTAAAGTTGTGATAGATTTCAATAGTAAACTTTTACTGTTGAAATTCTAACCAAATATGGTCCCTCAAATTTTTGTGCATTTTTTTTTATTTGTTTAGGGGGTGTTTTGTAATTATATATATTCTGCTGTCTACGTGGTGTTGGCGTAGAAAAGAGCCACATCTAAGTGTTTTGATTTGAATATCATTGTCTGCCACCTACTCCCCGCCTCTTTCTCTTCCCCACCGCCTCCGGTATCTTTCACTATCTTTGTCGATTTCTTTTTTGCCTCCTCTCAAACGACGAACAGCTCCTTCCTTCTTCCTGACGAAGGTACTTCTCCGTCCACTGTCAATCTTCTACCTGAAACCAGAAGAAAAATCACCGACAAGGTTACTGTAAGGATCTGAAGGCTCAAGAACTTCACGTGCTTGCTATCTTCTACAGCTTCAAAGCCTCAATCGAATTTCTTTTCAGATGCATTATCTTCCTTTGATGGTTCCCACCGTTAACCGGTTCTTCCAATCAGCTTCCATCCTCCGTCTCTCAGTCCTCTTTCTATCTAACCCTACAAGACATCGTCAACGAACAACCATCCTCAGCATTGTTACTGGCTATGGCGCTACTTGAGGTACTTTACTCTTCAGCTTCGCTTCTTCTTCAACATCTGATGCCAACTGAGTTCAGTCCATCGGCGGAGCTAATCCGGCAGACCGCAGGTGAAATATTAATTCGGCTTTTTATGGGAAACAACCATCAGTTCTTAATTTCTTCCACCAACAGAAATTGAATGGTAATTTTATAAACCCTAGATAATTGGTTATATGAAATTGACTAATATTTGTTTCATACAGGGTGTAAAAAGTTGAAATTGTGCCCAAACATTACCTGTGCGCTTCTTCTACAGTTATGCAAATTTGCGACTTCAGGTAAACAGCAATAGACATGTCAACTCATGTGAGCTTCGCTACTCACGACTATCGTTTCTATTTTGAATGCTTTTTAAACTTTTATCTTTTAAATTTTATACATTTTGGAACTTATTATCATTTGTTTTTTCAAGTGATCAACACAGAGAAATAGGATATTTTGATGAGGAACAGAAATTAGGGTTTAATGAATCAACAAAAACACAGAGGAGATTGTAAGGAAGACGAAGATGAAATTGAACTAATTGATTAAACAATAACACAATCTAAAAGATTGCCCAGGGATCTCCCTCTCTCTAAGCCGAAATTAAGAGCCAATACAAAAGTATTACACTATCCAATTTCTAGACTACCCACAAATGAAATCATCTTCCCTATTTATTACTCTCTCTCTCTCTCTCTCTCTCTCTCTCTAACAGATTTTAGCCATATTCCTGATTTACCCTTTTACTCCTTCTAGATTATGCATGTAGCAACTTTGGTTCATTTGCCCTTTTAATTACCATATTAGTATCAGTATCAGATATGTTAAAGAAAAGGAATCTAATTATTTCATAATACTAGACAATCTTGGAACCATATGTTCTTCAAAGATCCTGAACAGGACCATATGAAGCTTCAACGAATTCGATGCTTCTTATAAGGTGAACAAAATCATCTCTTTCAATGAATTCTTTTCAATCTACCCATTTTATACTTAATTGTCCTATGTTTGAAGGAAATTGTGGAAGCAGTTTTCGCATATCAGAAGAGCTTTAACATCTTAGGATTAGAGACTTCTTTAAAGCTTGATAGAGATTTGGAGTAAAGAAGAAACCTTATTTTTACTCTGATCTCAAACCAGGACCATGATATCTTGAGGTGTAAATGAACTAATTAAACCAACATCAAAATTCATAACACCACATATTCATATCTTTAGTTAATCATGGAGTTTTTATTGATCTCAGTCCAACATAGCCTTAACTTTGCATCAACAGAAGAGGTTGAAAGTTGAAACAAATAGGAACAACAACTACAAGCTGCATTTTTCATTGATTAATTTTTAATTAAATTTTGGAATATGGATTGTTTTAATTTATTAATGATGAGGGTGGTTTACGGGTGATTATCCGACTATTTCTTTTAAATATAATTCTTTATAACTCTATATATGTTAGTAACTTATGTTTCTTTTGTTAAAAAGTTCATTTTTCAGGTGTCTCCTTGCATACGGTTTAACAAATTAGGAATTTTATTAGTTGTTTCAACAAATGAAATGAGCATGTTTATTTTACTTGAGGACATTGATTCTACAACGAGAGCATATTGGGAAATCGGGGTTTGATTGCTGATGTTTTGACAAAGGAGGATAGTGATGGTGCATATACAAGTCGAGGTTAGAAGAGGTGATTCTCTTATTGATATTTTCGTTATTTCAACTTCTCTTTTTTTGTTTTGTAAGAATGTTATTGTAGAGTATTAACCTATAACTATCCACATGTCTTTATACAAATACACATATATACTTCCCAGTTTACTATTGATTCCGTAAGGAGGGCATATTGGGAAATCAAGGTTTCACTGCTGATGCTTTGAGAGAGTAGGATAGGATAGGAGGGTAAAGGGGTTGTTACCACATACCAGCGTAGATGCAGATTACACTGTACAAAGAATCCAAGGTGATCATTTTTCTTGAATCTTGATAACTCCTATAATCAAAATGATATAAAAAACGGATAAATGGATTCTTTATGTGTTCACAGGTTCTTTTGCTCTATCTTCCTCATATATATTCTGGCTTTTGTTTCCCGAAGATTTAGTGTGTTTGTTTAATCCTTACACTCCAAATTTGTAAACACCCAAATATCAGCTCCTCAAACGACTTGCGACTTATGAGGTTTGTTGATCCTTTCAGCGACAAATTGTGCTATAATTTATGTTGAATAATCGTAGTTGCTAAAACTGATAATCCAGGTATGGCAATGCAATCCAATTTATGTTGTTTTTTGTTTTACCTGTATTTCAAGGAAAATCATCATAGATATTGGTTGATTCAGTTGCTGTATTTGGGATTAGATACTTAGATGGTACTTTCTTTTTTTCATCCAACACAACTACATTTGACACCCTATACTAGTTTATATTAAACATAATATGTGAAATAAAAATCATACATGTAATATTATTTTTATTAAATAATATAAAGCATTAGAATATAAAATATTATGTAAAGTAAAGGACTGTATATGTAAAATTTATGGGTATATATATGAATTATTTATATTTATAAATGCAAAAGTCCAAATTGAAATGAATGTATAATATGAAGGAGTATAAATGTAAATTTTATTAATAGTAGTATTATAGTAATGTTTTTGCTAGTAATGATGATTTTTAACGAGTCAAAGTGGTTTTTGACTTTAGAAATGGTTTTGAGCATAGTAGTTTCGGGTGTGAATAACAACACCCGAGATCTATGTATAACATGGGTTAATTATATATATATATATATATATATATATATATATATATATATATATATATATATATATGTCAAAAGTTTTGAAAACTTTGAATTTATAAGAAAATAAGAAAAATAATAAATTATTATAATGAAAATTAAATTTAAATAAATAATTTAAATAAAGAAAATAAACTAATAATCTTTAATTTTGGGAATTTTGAAATTAAAAAGTAAGTTTATTAATGAAATTAATATCTATTTATTACTATATTTATTGCAATCCTCTCTAATAAATGAAGCGTTTTTTTTGTCACTTGTCATACTCTCATTCAATTTGTCAAATGTCATTTTGTGGTTATTTTGAATTAATTTTTTTGCACATATCTTTTTATGAGTTTTTCTATTTTATTAAATTCTACGTAATATTTTAATGTAATTAATTCATTTTATGACATGTGGAAAAAAAATTAATCATAAATAACCACAAAATGACATTTGGCAAATTGAATGAGAGTATGACAAGTGGCAAAAAAAACCTTCATTTATTAGAGAATAGCATGATCAATTTAATATGAGACATAATTGCTAGTATTTGAGAAAATATCGTTTCGTTTTGTTTGCAAGTCAAACCAATAATTTCAAAAAATTAGTATATGTCGAAACAATGTTTTTGTCATTAGTCTTTTTTTCTTGAATACTTCATTTAAATATATTAAGTCAGGAAGTGTGGAATGTTTAACTAGTTAACATACAAAAACCTTGATTTTATCATCCCATTGCACATTTCTTCATTGATCGAATTAAAATTGAGATAAGACTTGGAACAATGGTAATGTTTAATTAGACATAGAGGTTTAAGGTTGAGGTTAATATGTGATATTGTCATAATTGGTCATATATTTTAGTTTATTATCTTAATATGAGCTTTATTAATATATTCAAAGATAGATGATAGTTAATATGCTTTAACTTGGATATTACATTTTAAATAAATGGCTTTGAGCAAAAGGAAAAGATTGGGACAAGAATGGAGCTGTTACGGACCAAATTCGAGATAAAGTCAAAATCGAAGAAACGTGTCATGTATATTCCATGCAAGAATCGCGTCTAAATCCAAGAAAGTCGACTCAAATGCAAACATCGATGCATTAACGAAATGAAATTAACCCCGATGTGTAGTGTTTTTGTTGCTTCTATAAATATACCACCTTTTAGTCATTATTTTATATACAATCAAGGTGCAGCCTTGGGGCACCTTTCCTAAGAAATTAGAAGTCATTAATAATTTCCATAAACCCTTTTTTGTGTCGATTTCAAGGTTGGAGAAGTAATTTAGAGTGAAGTTTTGAAGAATAGGAAACTAGAAGCATTAGGATCTCACTTTTCTTTGCTTGATGATCACTTTTATCAACTCCTTGGTGATGTTTTTCTGTTGTTTTTATTTACTGGTTATGTGGTAAAACTTTTATGGTTTCACTAGAATAAATGAGACCTTGAGGTTTTGGTATGATTTCTTTAATCGGATTATTATTTTTGTTTAATTTATCTTGTTAGTTTGTGTAATTATCCATATGTGTTTTTGTTGATTTCTTTATTGCCTAGGGACAAGTTAGTAGAGTTTAGAGGGTCAATTTGACTTATTGGCTTAAATCACAGTTGTTAATGACCAATTAACCACTAACAATTAGGATTAGAGATAGACCAAATCATAGGATCATGTTAATAAAGTTGTTGACTTTAATATGTATGTGTGCGTTAG
This sequence comes from Lactuca serriola, assembly GCF_051521515.1. Taxonomy (NCBI): domain Eukaryota; kingdom Viridiplantae; phylum Streptophyta; class Magnoliopsida; order Asterales; family Asteraceae; genus Lactuca; species Lactuca serriola. The sequence goes on from NC_136411.1 coordinate 229,098,814, forward strand.
ACAACCAAATATGTGCATCAAATTGATAAATATGTGCATCAAATTGATTACCATGACCATTGAGATCATTTGACCTTATCAAAATTGTCATAATACGAACTAGATGATAATTGTTAGGTAGTTAATTGCATGATCATTATGTTAATTGTCTTAATACTTATAATGTTAGTTAGGTAGACCAAGATAGCTAGTTAGTATAGGAATCATTGAATATTACTATTATTCACTACACTCTTGTAACGTCCCAAGAATTACCGAGTAAAAATTTCATTTAAAAAAAAATAGAAACATCAGCGTGTAACACCCCATTTATTAAATAAATAAATAGATAAATTAATATGAATAGTTTCCCTAAAATCCATAATTATTAGTGGGGTGTTGGCTTTCGGATTAGTTTCGTAAACATTTTTGAAGGGATGAACTAATTGGTGAATTGTTGGGTCTCAATTTGAAGTGATTTTGTAAGCTTAGGGGTTGGATGGTAATTATGGACTTCATTTGAGAACAATTTGTAGAAGAGGGGCTGATTAGTAAATTCCAGACTTTATTTGTAAGGGATTTCAGAAGATGGGGTTAAAAGGGTAAATATTGGAGTGAATCGGAAATGATTTTAGAAGGGGGGACCATAATTGTTATTATGGAAATATCTTTGAAGGAACCGGGTATTTAAACCATGTAAACCCTAACCCTAAGGAATAACCCCCCCCCCCCCCCCAGCTGTCACCTTCACCTCCCACTCCCTCCGGCGCCACCACCTTGTGCCCCATCCTTTCCTCCGCCACCGCACAGCCACCGTGAAGACAAAAAAACATTGTGCCTTTCCGTTGAAGACGCAAGCCACCACTGCCAACCGTGGATGCCGACGAGACGTGGCACTGTCGTGTCTTCCTTGCTCACAGACGTCGGATGACGCAGCCGCTGCCGCCGTGTTGTTTCAAGCCACCAGCAAAGCTGATGCGTGCAAATAGCTACACCTAATTTTATATTTATAACCTAACTAACTTAACTAACTAAATTGCACCTAGGCAGTATACCTAGTCAAATGATAGAATAGTCGGGTAGGTCGGGTGTCGATCACATGGAACGGTTTTAACTAATTAATCTATTTACTACTAAATCAACCTAATTGTTAACAATAAAATGGAATTTATCTAATTTTGCAAGTTTAGATGAGCTTAACTTTTTAACACAAATTCAATCAATTACTAAAAATACTCCCGTTTAGTTCGAATCCACTTCTTCTTTCTGGTTAGCTAACAATTATGGATTATCAAAGTTGGTTATCTAATTTATATTATATTAGTAATTTAGGTCTAAATTTACCAATACTTAACTTATTCATGTAAAACTATGCCTGGTCGCACACAATCAAACACAAAATTAGTTATGATTATGAATAAGCTATGTAAGATTTTTTAGGCAAACATAATTATAGTCATAACATATGCTCTCTAACACAACTAAATTTAATTACTTCTATTACTTTCCTAAGATTTGGTCGATCCTAGCTCTAGCAATTTGACGTTCACTAAATCACTAGGGTTTAAGTTCATGTAATTTAATTATCATTAAGCTGCACAGAACATGAATTCAAGTAACTAAAGAATCAAATATTAGCATGCTAGGAATTAACAATCAAACACAAGCTCAATACCAACTAATCAAATCCATAATAAATTAGTTAAACCATAAGTCAAAGTTTCATCTAGCTACCACAGGAGTTACTAAATTCAGCTACTTATACTCAAAATCAAACTAAAACAAATCAAAGTAATAGACATGATTAAAGTACCAAACGATTGAACTAATTATGAACTCTCTTCTCCTTGGATGCTAATAGCTAATTCCATAACTTTTCTTCTTCTCCAAATCGTCTTCAGAAACCCCCCAAGCAGCCAAAAGTCTCTCCAAGTCGTAATGGACAAGGGTATATATACTTTCTGATTTTTCCCAGTTCACATCGTGAATGGATATGTCTCATGACATGAATAGTGGATCTCTGTATTGGCTAAGGAATCTAATTCGCGCTGTCAATCTTCTAGAATACTCCTACTCACGTCGTGAATCTAGATACCTCACGACGTGAATATAGCAGATTTCGTGGGTTTCTTCTTTAATCATTCTCCAAACCTCCAAAGTTCTATGTTTTGACAATTTTAGTCTCTTTCTTCGAAAATGCTTCAATTTGGCTGCAAAATATAATTTAAGCTTATAAGTACCATTATTCTATGCAAATAAACAAATTATTAATAAAAATGTAAATAAATATTGCCTAAAAATATGTATAAATAAGACAATATCAGAAGTGGTGAAATGAATGGATCGACCGCTGACTGTCGTGGGTTTGTCGTTTCACCGCCCTTCTCTCCGGTTGCCATGCGCTGCCGTAATGGTGGAGGTGGGTAGATGAATCTCCAACGTACACTCGCGTGTGTTGACTTGTTACCGGGCAGAAGACCAAGAGAAATCGTCGCCACGACCGTGAGGTGGTGGCTGTCATCGCAAAAATCGTTGCTGATGCCGCCTCTCCGTGGTTCCGCCACTGCCAAAACGCCACCCGGTGGGTGGCTGTGTTACTGTTCCGGGAATGGAGTAATTGTGTGTGTTATTCAATGATGTAGTGTTCCGGAAAAAGCTACCACCACCACGAGCCACCGTCGGCCACCACTAGGGTGGTTGTGTGTGTGTGTTAGTTAGTGTGTGTGTGTGTGTTTATTTTGGATTAAGCATTGTAATTGTAATTAGCATAGAATAATGAAAAGAACCATAACCAGCACCGTAAGGTGGTGGCTGCCGCCGTGAGCTGTCGTTGACCACCACTACCCGAGGTTGTAGTGGGTGGTGCCCCACTAGCAAAACCTTAATGGGATTAAAGATAAGTTTTGGGCCTATTGGACCATGTTTGGGTGGGAAACCCTAATTAGGGTTTAGAAAACCCTAATTCTTAATGCATGGGCCTTGGACTTTTTGGGACCCACTTTTGGGCCATTGGGATTGGATTGTGTATTAAGCCCAATTACTCCATATCATTTATCTACTAGAGTAAAGGACTTAATGGATTAAGTCCTTAATGGGTTAAGTGAGAAACACTTAACCCTAATCATCATTTTATGTGAAACCCTAACTTCACTTGGGCCTTGTGTTAGGCCTTTCTAATGGACTTTGGTGATTGGGCTATTGTTGGGCTTTCCAATAACAAGTAATTGGACCATAATAATTAGATGGGCTTTAGGGTAAGGCCCATGTGAGAGACTTAGGCCCAATTTGGATAAATCAGACCATAGATGGGCCATAATTAGGCCTTTATGATCATGCAAAATTGGTCCTTTGAAGTATCAAGAGTTAGACCAAGAATAAAGGATTGGGCCTTAAGTCAAGACCATGTAGAGGTTTGGGCCTAATGTGGAAAATTGGGCCATAGTTGGGTCTTGGCTCATTATTGTTGGAATAGTGTCTAAGGCTGCAACTATATTTGGCAAGTATTTGACCCGATTGTGCATGGTCCTTTTGGGTTGCCTTCACCATAGCAACTTGACATGATGATTTATAATGAGAGAAGAAATATTATTAATATATTATAAGAATAATATAAGGAATAATAATATTGTTATTTGATTAATATAAGTCATAAATTAATTAGGAATTAATTTAGCGACTTAAAGAGATTAATTGAATAAAAGAGCATAAACTATCAATTGTATGATAATTGTACTTTGGGCTATAATCCTTCATGGATAAGGGGTGGACGATTTTAGGGTTAGGAAAGGCCTAGAAATCGTCCAAGGCTTATCAATAAGGAGATTGGATTGCTTAGGGCCTAAGTTATCCAATTAGGGTTTAAGGGTGAAACCCTAGGAGCCTCACTAGTATAAATAGACCCATGGGGTCAAGGAAATCGGCACTCTTGCCTTTGAAGAAACCCTGGCCGACTTCCTGCCCTCTCCCCTCTCTCTCTAATCATCCTCTTGCTAAGTTGGTGTTTGTAAGCCATTAGAGGAGTGACATTTGTGACTCTAAGCTCCAAGGATAAGAAGATTCAAGCAAGAAACTTAAGGTAATCCTTTAGATATGTTTTTCTCATGTTATTATACTAGATCTATCATCAAAGTCTTGGATACATTGCATGTTCAATTAGAGAAACCTAGATCCAAGCATTAGGGTTTGTATGTGCACATAGGAATGTTCTTATGGCTCAAACCCATCAGTGGTATCAGAGCCTTGATTGGTTTCTATTGAATTGATGCATTGGTTGCTTGATTGTTGATTGCTAAATTCGTTTTTGTCCTTCTGCCTGATGAACTCGGCGAGTACCACTGTGTACTAGGCGAGTAGGCCTCAAATCGGCGAGTACATTGTGGTACTCGGCGAGTTCGAGCATCAGAAGGAGCTAGTTTCGGGATTTCTTGTTGTTTATCTTATGGAAACTTGCCTTTATAGGTCAATATAAATCCAATTTTAACATATATTTGAGTATATCCTTGACCTAATTTAAGATATTTACTAATAAATTGAATAATAATTTCCTTATGTGATAATTAATTGATTATTTAATTAAATTCGTAAATTGTTTTGCAAGAAACAATTAAATAATTCAAATATGGATAATTATGTGATTAAATGTTAATTTAGATTATTTGTTATTTGATCCCTTATGTTTTGAAAAGTTTAAAACTTGTCCTCAAGTTTTGAAATTTATGTTTTGTGATTAAAAGTTTAATTTAGACAATTTAAATTTCAAACCCTATAATTTTACAAGGTTAAAATTCAACCATATACTAATATAATATTACAAGAATAATATATATATATATATATATATATATATATATATATATATGTGTGTGTGTGTGTGTGTGTATGTATAATTAAAATGCTAGTCTTACCGTTAGTAGGCCTCATTCACGAAGTCGGTCTATAAGGTGGGTATAAGGTTGCTGCCTATAAAATGACGCTTAATGGGTGTACACTCTCACCCACCGCTTGCTTGATCAGTGGAAGGTCGTTAGCCGAACGGGTAAGATAGGGCAACTCTATCTCCTCATTAAAAGTATAATATTAAATACAAAGTAACTACATGTTTTTCAAATTCCCAATCCTAGTTACTTTAGGATAAGTGAATTGATGCAATCCCATGAAATTACACTTTGCACCCTTGCTAAGAAGTTAGTGGAGCGTGTGTGGTTTACCAGCACACTAATTGGTTCTAAGCATAGGTGGCAAAGGGTGATTCATTGTTTATCATAGTTCGGTGGAGCGTGTGTGGTTTACCGGCACATCGAATAGGTGATTGTTACAATGAAGGCACCGTGTTGATTTGCATGGTTATTTACACCCACTTTGTGATCCTTGGTATCCCAGTCACAAACGAGAGGGGCATATTGAGATTTAAACATACCATTGAAAAGTTCAATGAATCTCATCGAAACCTCGAAATTCATACATTTAGAACTTAAAGTTAGGTTTTCATGGTGGAGAATTAGTGAATCGTCATTCACTTACCTTCAAATTGTTTGCATGTTGGATTACGACATCCCTTTTCTAATATGTAAATAATGTTGTTGGATCCTAGCCCTAATTTTTCTTGTTGGGTGATAATTAGGGATTTTAAATTCTAATCAATCTTTGTCCTTTCTATTTGTAGATGTCGAACGCGAACAACGCTGCTGCTAGCTCGTTCACATTGATGAGCCTTTGCCAAAAGGTGATTTTCGATGGAACAAACTTCAGCGAATGGATAAGATACATTCGCACAATTGCTCGCTACGAGGACAAGGAGTATGTCCTTGATGAGAAGCTCGAGAAGATCAACCCAGAAATCGCTACTCCGGCTGAAATGACTGCTTTTGAGACTCATGAACGTGATGCGATGAAGGTTCATTGCATCATGATAGCCACAATGAACGCCGAATTCCAAAAGTCCTATGAGGACATGTATCCTTTCGAAATGCACCAAGACTTGTTGGATAGATACCATCAAAACGCGAGGCAGAAGCGTTATGAGATCTTCACTAACATGATCTCCGCTAAAATGGGACATGGAGAATCTCTAACCGTACACTTGCAAAAGATGCAAAGGTATGTCTATCGTCTTCGCAAGTTGAATGTCGACTTTGGGGAAGACTTGGCTATTGACATGGTCCTTCACTCCTTGCCTCCGTGTTACAACCAATTTAGGATGACCTACCACATGAACAAGGAAGAGGTCACCTTAAGTAAGCTCCAAGGTCTCCTTAGGGTTGCTGAGAGCAACCTCAAGGACAAGTCTGTTGCACCCACTCCCAATCCACCTGCTGCTCCTGTTTTGGCTATTGGGCAGGGATGGGGCAAGAAGAGGAAGGCTCTGTTTAAGAGCCACCGCAAGGGAAAGTCCCGAGATGGTTCCTCTTCTAGTGGGACCAAAGATGATCTTGCTAAGCCTAACCCTAACCCAAAGGAGGCAGAGTGCCACCATTGCCACAGAATAGGGCATTGGAAGAGAAGTTGCCCAGAATATCTGCAAGCCATCAGGGAAGGAAAGATCAAGCCGTCTTTCGCGGGTATTTACACAATTAAATCTAATGATTCATCTCATGCTATTTCTTGGGTCCTCGATACCGGGTGTGGTTACCACATTTGTTCTGAATTGCAGGGACTAAGAAGAAATAGGGATGTGGAGCGTGGAAGAATAAATCTAATCATGGGGAACAGAAGATCATCGCATGTGACCAAGATTGGAGTGTATTCTTTAGTGCTTAGTAATGGATTATGTTTAGATTTGAATAATTGTTGCTACTCGCCAGAAATGGCAAGAAACATCATTTCGTTTGATGGTTTGTTTAGACAAGGATTTAGATTTTCTTTTAATAATGAGAATGGTTCAATTTATGCTTATCTAAATGGTGTCTTATATTTTGAAGCAATGCCATGTAATGGAATTTATGAAACTGTTATGATTGTAGATAACCTAGAAAATGATGTTTTATGCATGGATTCTTCCAATAGTATGGATAGAGCATCCTTGTGGCATTGTCGTCTTGGACATGTCAACAAGAAGCGCATAGACCAACTCCAAAAGGATGGAGTGTTGGAGTCATTCGACCTTAGGGAAGATGACACATGCGAGTCTTGTTTACTTGGAAAGATGACCAAGTTACCCTTCACTAGCACATGTGAAAGGGGTGAGGGTTTATTGGACCTCATACATACCGATGTATGTGGACCCTTTAGATCAACCACAAAGGATGGGAACCGCTTCTTTGTGACTTTTACCGATGACTATAGTAGATATGGGTATATCTACTTAATCAAGCAAAAGTCAAAAACGTTTGAAAAGTTCAAAGAATTCAAGAATGAAGTGGAGAATCAATTGGGCAGGAAAATCAAGATGCTTCAATCCGATCGAGGAGGAGAGTACCTAAGTCTTGAATTCCATGACTATCTCAAAGAATGTAGAATAGTTTCACAACTGACGCCACCTAGGACACCGCATTTGAATGGTGTGGCAGAAAGGCATAATCGAACCTTGTTAGACATGGTCCGTTCTATGATGAGTCGTGCTTCACTACCTATCTCATTTTGGGGGTATGCCTTAGAGACTGCCGCCCATATCCTTAACCGAGTCCCTACTAAGAAGGTTGCCAAAAACACCTCACGAGATGTGGACAAGGAAAGCTCCCTCGTTAGCACATATCAAGGTTTGGGGTTGCGAGGCTTTCGTAAGACGAGATACTCACGACAAGCTTGAACCTCGCAGTGAGCGATGTGTTTTCATCGGCTACCCGTAGAAATCCTTTGGATATCTCTTCTATAGACCGAAGGACAATGTTGTCTTCGTTGCGACGAGAGGGGTTTTCCAAGAGCGAGAACTCATAAGCCAAGGAGACAGTGGGAGGCAAATCGAGCTTGAAGAGATTCAAGAATCGATTGATGAAGGAACCTCTACCGCTGGCACTCAACCCGATGAGGAAACTCCGGTTGAACCGATTGACGAGTCCTTCCCTCTTAGACGTTCCGAAAGAGTTAGAGTTCAACCCCAGTTTTATGGTTTTCATATTACTACCGAATGGGACACGTATATTAGTGATGGTACACTAATAAATCTAGATGAACCTAATAGCTATAAGGATGCCATGGCAGGCCCGAAGTCTACAAAATGGAAGGAGGCAATGGACAGCGAGATCCAATCCATGTATGACAACCAAGTTTGGAATTTGGTTGATAATGTGCCCGGACGTAAGACCGTTCGGTGCGAATGGATCTTTAAGAAGAAGACCGACGTGGATGGAAACGTACACACATATAAGGCGCGATTGGTTGCGAAGGGCTTTACTCAAACTCCCAGAGTTGACTATGATGAGACCTTCTCACCAGTTGCGAAGATAAAGTCTATTAGAGTGATGCTAGCTATTGCCGCATTTCATGATTATGAGATTTGGCAAATGGATGTCAAGACCGCTTTCCTTAATGGAAAGTTGACTGAGGATATTTACATGGCTCAGCCAGAGGGTTTTGTTGATTCGAAGCATCCAAATAGAGTGTGTAAGCTTGAGAAGTCCATTTATAGACTTAAGCAAGCGTCTCGCAGATGGAATCTTTGCTTCGATGAGAAAGTCAAAGAGTTTGGATTTGTACGAAGCGAAGATGAATCATGTGTATATGTCAAAGCCAGTGGGAGTATAGTAAGCTTCCTCGTTCTGTATGTCGATGACATACTGCTCATAGGAAACGACATCCCGACACTGTAGGAGGTTAAGTCCTGGCTCGGGAAGTGCTTCGCTATGAAGGACCTCAGAGAGGCTTCCTATATCTTGGGTATAAGGATAGTGAGAGAACGAAGTAAGAGACTAATAGGACTTAGTCAAAACACTTACTTAGATAAAGTGCTAAAACGTTTTAGTATGGAAAATTCGAAGAAGGGAGAATTACCGATACAAAGTAATGCCAAGTTGAGTAAGACTCAAAGTCCGAGTACCGAAGCCGAACTAGCAGAAATGAGCTGAGTACCATACGCTTCCGCAGTTGGATCAATCATGTATGCTATGACTTGTACTCGCCCTGATGTAGCCTTTGCTTTGAGCATGGTTAGTAGATATCAAGGGAACTCTGGCAAAGCCCATTGGATTGCGGTCAAGAATATCCTCAAGTATCTTCGGAGGATCAATGAATGGTTTTTAGTCCTCGGGGGGGAGTGATGACTTGAAGGTGCGAGGGTATAGTGACGCCAACTTTCAGACCGATAGGGACAACTACCGTTCGCAGTCGGGCTGGGTCTTTACCCTGAATGGAGGAGCAGTGACTTGGAAAAGTTCCAAGCAGGAAACCGTAGCTGATTCAACATGCGAATCAGAGTACATTGCAGCGAGCGAAGCGTCGAAGGAGGTAATATGGTTGAAGAACTTCATTGGTGATCTTGGAGTTGTGCCTGCCATAAAGGAGCCTATGGAAATTTTCTGTGATAATGAAGGAACGGTTGCCTTGACCAAGGAACCGAGGGATCATGGTAGATCTCGTCATGTCAACAGAAAGTATCATTTCATTAGACATGGAGTAGAAGAAGGACACCTTGTGGTTAAGAGGATATCATCAGAAGATAACCCAGCAGATCCGCTTACGAAGGGACTGAGTAGGGTTAAGCATTTGCAACATGCTAGGAGTATTGGACTGAGAGATGATATTAGATTAGATTAGATAGTTTTAGAAACTTGTATTAGATAAATGTAATTAACATTTGATGATTAAATAAAGGAGTATTATTTATAAGTAAAGCTACTGTCTTATGTTAATTGTTTAACTATTGTTCACTTTGCATGTTTTGACTTCCTAAATAATTGAGTTATTTAGAATAATTGAGTTATTCAAACAATCCACAATCGTTCATATGTTGGAAGTAGGTATGAATGAAGATTGTCATGAATTAGTGTGTAGATTGTCTAAATGGTATTAGACATAGCAAAAGTTTGCTGCAACGTTCATAAGTGCTTATGAACTAGTTTTGAGCATTGGATCAAACCCGCACTTGCTGGAATCACCTTATGGAATCTGACGAAAAGGTTGATCGCAAGACGATAATATCATATGGTCTTAAAACCTAGATATATGGTTTGTTATTTGTTAATTGGTTGTACATTGATAATGCAAAACCGCATCAGTAAATTGATGTTATAAAACGCATTGTTGTGTATAATTGATTAATGAATAAGTAAATGCATATAAGTCGAAGTTTATCTGTTACTTTTATCCTAAGAGGGTAAAAGCGATATCTCGGCCGCTCGATGATTTGATTTGACTTATGTGCTGGGCCCGGTCAGAACTAAATTGATGTGTTCGATTAAGTTCTATGTCAAATAAATCTGAGATCGAGAAACCAACTGCTGGACAAATTGGTTCCATAGAATTGTCCGCATGATATCTAAACAGAGGACTGTACGATCCCTTATCTAAAGGACAAGATTGATAAGATCAGAGTTTGACAGCGTCTTTGAGAGCTATGATTGCTAATCTGATTATGCTTGTGTATATAGTTACTAGACTTATCCAAGTGGGAGACTGTTGGAATAGTGTCTAAGGCTACAACTATATTTGGCAAGTATTTGACCCGATTGTGCATGGTCCTTTTGGGGTGCCTTCGCCATAGCAACTTGACAGGATGATTTATAATGAGAGAAGAAATATTATCAATATATTATGAGAATAATATAAGGAATAATAATATTGTTATTTGATTAGTATAAGTCATAAATTAATTAGGAATTAATTTGGCGACTTAAAGAGATTAATTGAATAAAAGGGCATAAACTGTCAATTGTATGATAGTTGTACTTTGGGCTATAATCCTTCATGGATAAGGGGTGGACGATTTTAGGGTTAGGAAAGGCCTAGAAATCGTCCAAGGCTTATCAATAAGGAGATTGGATTGCTTAGGGCCTAAGTTATCCAATTGGGGTTTAAGGGTGAAACCCTAGGAGCCTCACTAGTATAAATAGACCCATGGGGTTAAGGAAATCGGCACTCTTGCCTTTGAAGAAACCCTGGCCGACTTCCTACCCTCTCCCCTCTCTCTCTAATCATCCTCTTGCTAAGTTGGTGTTTGTAAGCCATTAGAGGAGTGACATTTATGACTCTAAGCTCCAAGGACAAGAAGATTCAAGCAAGAAACTTAAGGTAATCCTTTAGATCTGTTTTTCTCATGTTATTATACTAGATCTATCATCAAAGTCTTGGATACATTGCATGTTCAATTAGAGAAACCTAGATCCAAGCATTAGGGTTTGTAAGTGCACATAGGAATGTTCTTATGGCTCAAACCCATCAATTATTAGACTTTGGGCCTTTGGATTGAGCCTTGGGCTTGAGTCGAGCTAAGTTAGGGGTAAATTAGTCTTTTACCCCAAGTCGGGAATCTATCATCCAGCAGCTTGGGTTTCGTCAGCGGGACTTCAGCAGTGTGAGGTGAGTCCTCTTCCAGTAGGAACGGGTCCAAGGCACCAAGGTCAGGCTGTATATGAGATATGTTAGTAGCTGAGTGTGGGCGGGGCCCGTATCTCATTATTACCAGAGTATAGATATCAATCAGATTATTGGATGTGAGTGTGTGTGTGTGTGGGGGGGGGGGGGGGGGCGTATCTCATTATTATTTGAGTGTGGGCGGGGCCCGTATCTCATCATTACCTGAGTATGGTTATTGCTATGTTGGTAGATTGTGTACTTGTTGCTTGTGATGCTTGTATGTTCTGTTTATGTATGTGAGTGTGGGCGAGGTTTGTATCTCATGATTAGCGGAGTGTGGGTGGGGCCCGTATCTCCTAGTCATCGGAGTGTGGGCTGGGCCCGTATCTCCTAGTCAGCGGACTGTGGGCGAGGCCCGTATCTCCTAGTCAGCGGACTGTGGGCGGGGCCCGTATCTCCTAGTTACCGGAGTGTTGGCGGGGACCATATCTCCTAGTTACCGGAGTGTGGGCGGGGCCCGTATCTCCTAGAGTGTGGGCGGGGCCCATATCTCTCAGTAGCATGTTTACGTGTATGGTATGTGGTAATTGGGGAGACTCACTAAGCTTCATGCTTACGATTTTTCAGTTTTGGTTTTAGGTACTTCGGTTTTCAAAAGAGGAGCTGGGGATGATTGCAGTGCACACACCATTTATTCAGCCTGGGATGTTTATACTCTAATATATATTTGACAGACGTTATGCTATTCTTAATATACACGATTTATGATTTTTATATGTTAAATGATAATTATGGTTTTATTATTAAATAACAATGAAAATTTTTAGACTGTATTTTTGTGATGTTTCACATCCATTCATTTTAAAACTCATCAAAACATGATAATGTATAAAATAGTTATCAGAGTACCGATCATGTTATCAAACGACTACCTGGTTCCACCCATATGAATCATATAGCCACTAGTCCACGATAGATGGTAGCACCCTCCAGCCACCAGAACAATAAGCTCATGATATTATGCGAATCTCGTTGCTATTCCATCACTGTCCTAAAGACTCACGACCAGCACCACAAGGGCCTAAAGATACTCAACAACCAATTCAACAACTTACAGGAACCCAATCAACATCCCCCTCAATGCTAACCAAACACAACACGAGTCATACCCTTTTATCACACATAATTCCTTTCACAATACATGTTGTTACCAATGCAAAATCAGACGAAAACATGGTCGCACACAACCAAAGAATGAGATAAGCAGTCGTACTCTTGTTTCAATTCAAAAGTTATAAACCAAATAATAACCATTCCAATAATATGAATCAAGTGCTCTTATGTCATCACACTCAGTCCATATATACTACCTCGTGACCATAATCGAGGCACTATGAAACATCCCAAAAATTCATGACCAAAAATTTCGTTTTAAACCATTAAATAAAACCATAGTTGTTAAAATCATTCTATCAAACATAAGTCATAGTATCCAAACAACAAATCAGAGTATCATATCAAAACATCAGAGTAAACATCTCAGGCTAAAAATTGTGGTGTGTGCAATGCAGTTATCTCGAGCTCTTTCCTTTGCTACCAGAAGTACCTGAAACCAAAACTAAAAATCGTGAGCATGAAGCTTTGTGAGTTCCCCATAACACCACATACCATACACATAATCACATATACTGGGCCCCCGCCCCTTCATCGGGCCCCGCCCAGCATCAGGCTCTGCCTGACATCGAGCCCCACTCGGTATACATATCTGTTTATCCCAAGCCCTTCTGTCACTGGGCCTCGCCTGCTATACATATACAATCAAAATCACATACCCATGCTAGCAAATAAAGACAACATATGCAATACTATAAGTTCCAGTCCTAAGGCCTCGCCTATCATGGGCCCGCCCCTATTCTGCTCATGATGAGATATGGAACCCCGTCTACACTCAGCTAGTGGTGAGATGCCGGACCCCGCCCATACGCACTTCCCTAACTAGGCACATACAAGTATCACATAGACAACAAGTATAACTAAACATGCACACATTCATCGGGCACTGCCCGACATCGAACCATAGTCCGGAACATACATATAAGCATTCCTTGAGCCCTGCCCAGCATCGGCTCGTAATCCGGAAAGCATATATACAAACATTCATCGGGCACTGCCCGACACCGAACCGTAGTCCGGAATAGGGATGGAAGTGGGTCCAAACCCGGACCGAATGGACCCAGACCCGGAAAACCCGGAACCGTTTAACGATATTTTTTAGAACCGAAAACCGGACCGGTATATAGGAACCGGTTCCGGTTCGGTTCCGGGTACGGTACCAGTTAAAGTGAGTCTAGAACCGAAAAACCCGAAAATAGGAAAGTGGGTAAGGTGGAACCGGGTAAAATGGGTTTAGAACCGGAAAACCCAGATTTTATTATTATTATTATTATTATTATTATTATTATTATTATTATTATATGTAATTACCTCAATCGCATAATATTTCAACCGTTATAAAAAAAATTAATAAACAAAAAATTACATTTAGGTTATTGACGACATTGATTTTTTTTAAATAATGTGATATAACAAAGTTGGTTTAATATTACTGTGAAATATGAGCTTCTAGTTATGTGATTGTAATATTGTCCGTTCATAGGAATGAGTTAATTGTAACATGATTAGAGGTTCTAATTTAAAAAAATAGTTAGAATAATTAAACAACAAAATGAATATATAACCTTTTTGTAAAAGATCCACTATAAATAGGCTAAAAGCTTATAGAACTTTAACTCATTAAGCCAACAAAACAAGTTGATACTAAAAATAATAAAACTTTCGATTTCACTCTTTTTGATCAAATACACTATTATATAGTCAAATTCACTCAAATAAAACATCATAAATTATTACAAAAGTTATTACAATATAATGTATTTAAACGATTGTATAAGCCAATTTTTCAAAATTTCCTACAAATGACGAAATCACCCTTTTTAATTAAACTATTGTTTAACATATAAAACCAAACTTATAACCATTTATCTAATATTAATATTACATATAAATTATGGTTCTTACAAATAAAGTTTATCAGAGAGGGAATGGGAGATAGGCTGAGATTTTTTTAGATGAATCTCATGCTTCATCTCTGTGAGTTTTCCATCACTTCAATGTTTTATTTATTTATTTATTATGAGAGCTCATATGCAAATTGAGATTATGATAAACAACCATCTCCAATCCTACATCCATTTTATTTAAATAAAAAATGTATAAATAATATTTCATCTTTAACCGATACCATTTTTTATACAAATTTCTATACCAAAAATATATTTCTAGTATATTTATTTTTTTAAACTTATATAGATTATGATAAAATACCGATCAACTTAGAAGCTTTTTTACATATTTATTTATATTTCCTATATAAAAACTTTATAAAACATACAAAAATCGGTTCCAGTCCATTAAACTCGGTTCTGGTTTTTTTACATATCCGGTTCCAAAAACCGGTTCCGGTTTTCTTGTACCCGGAATACCCGGACCCGTTGGACCCGTACCCGAAATACCCGGAACCCGGATAAGACTAAATTTGGAACCCAATACTTGGACCGTTTAAACATTTTCCGGTTTCGGTCCGGTTTTTCGGTTTTATAACTCATCCCTATTCCGGAAAACATAAAATCATAAATACGGGTCAGCATTAGTGCCTTTAACCCATTCAAATCAGGAGGAAACTCACCTCAATGATGAATCTCACGGTAAGAAATCTCTTGCGGTTGCTCTGACGACTCCCCGAGCTATCAATACACAATAACACCCACTCAAAATCCCTTAATATAAGCTTGAGGTAAAAGACCATTTCCCCTAACCTAACTAGTCCATGACTAAGGCCCAAATCCACACATAAAGGCCCAAATACTAGTTAGCCTTCCCAAGCCCACTTGTGGCCTAATGGCCCAATTTTCTAAATGGGCCCCAACCCCTCTAATGGGCCTTACCCAAAAGCCCAAACATATTCTTAGCCCAAAATATCTAATTCTTGATGTCTCACAAAGGCCTAAAGTAGCAAAGTCCAATGAATGGCCCAAACCGAGGACCAATTGTGCGAAACCCACTCTGATTGAGTATGCAGGGCATACTCAGCTGTACGCAGCGTGTACTGGGTTTGTTACCTGTATGTTGTGCGTACCAGCTTGTACGCCTAGCCTACTCCTCTATTAAGTCCTTTTTGCTATTAAGCACTTGATGCTTCAAACCAAGGGACCAAATCACATATCTGAGCTCTACTTAACGTCTAAACCTATAAAGTCACTGACTTGGTGACTTTGAATGGCCCACATACGCCCAAACTTCAAAAATGGCATTCTACATCCATGAAAGTGACCTTAACTCATGCATGGGTGGATTTCAACCCTAAAAATGGCAAATTTATGATTCTAGAACTCAATTAACACTGAGAGTGGGAACTCTAACTTCCAAAAACGACATGGACACAAGGGACTTCATCCATGGGACTAACAAAGTCCGTAAACCCATTCTAAAAGAGATCTAAGAGAATAACCACCATGTTCAAGACTTTCTACCTCAAATGAGAGCCAAAAGCTGATGAGGTTCTAGATCTAAAAGCTCTATCTTCTTTAATGAATCTTCAAGAGTGAACACCTTCTTCAAAAGCACTAAAATACTCTTCTAATGACCTTCTAAGCTCCTAGAACACACAGGGAAGGATTAGGGTTTCGTGGGAGCTACATAAGGGTGAGAGGAAGGCTGGTCTTAACGACATAATGTTCTTTATATAGTGTTTAACCCTAAAAATTAGGGTTTGGGGACTCTGAACGTACGTTGGGCGTACGCCTCCCACACTCGTGTCCACTTATCCCTCATATGCTAGGTGTAACCCAGCTTACATTGGGCGTACTCTCGCACATGCTACCTTGCATGCATGGGATTGCCTTTCCATGCATCTCCATGAGGGACCAATATTGCCAATAACTTCAAAGTGTCATAACTTCCTCATCCGAGGTCCGTTTCCAACGAACCTTATTTCCATGAAAAGGTGGCGAGAAGCCCTACGCCCCTAACAACATGCCCAAAACTTTAAACCTTCCAAATAAAACCAAAAACCTGTAAAAGAACGAATCATCAGATTACGATTATACCATTGGCCTCCGAAGACACAATCAAACACTTGAATCACTTATCCCCTAACACCCACATCCGAAATGGGCCAACGCCTTCCTTTCCCAAGGCCCTAAACCTTATGAAAACTGATGATTGGGTCGCAGCCCCGAGTAACGAAGCACTTTCGAAACCAGGTGCTACAACTCTCCCCCACTTGAATTAGATTTCGTCCTCGAAATCGTTCCTTACTAACACCCCAACCAAAACCACAATCCGGAGATAACTGTGACAACCCGAAATTTCCATTTGTACGAACTTTATCTATTCAATAGAAGCTAGTCCAGTTTCAGTGAGTTTCAGACTTTTCCGAATAAGTTTGTGTACATTAGGGTTTACCTTTAAGGAGATATCAGGAGAGTGGATGCTCCTAGGTTTGTGAAATTTGAGCATTCCAAGTTTCATAATGTTATAGTCCAAATTCCAGAATAAAAATATTTTCTGTCAAAATATTTCAGGACTATAAATAGATTTCTGAATTTAATTAATTCATTATTCACAATTCCAAATAGAGAAAAGCCATTTTCTCTCTGACAGATCTTCGGGTTTTCATCCCAGATTGTGAGTCTACTTCCCTAGATGTGTTATATTACTTGTTATATGCTTTATAACATCATTTACATGCCTAAAATGCAAGATCCAGGAGCTTACGGCCCAAGAACGTTCTTGGGGTGTAAACTCCAAAACAAGGCCTAAAAGCTACCTAGTCTCATTTCTGTGTTAGGTAGCTAGTTAAGGACCTTAGGTATAAACATTAGAGGCTAGAAATCATCCAAGATCATCTAGTTATAGGAGTTTACGGCCAAGGATATCTCTTGGGCCGTAAACCCCTTTTTAAGGGCTATAAGTGCCCTAAATCTCCCCTAAAGCTTACGGACATTTACCCTCTAAAGCTTGTAACTAGTTTGGACACCAAAACACTTCAAAATCATAGAGTTTTAGGAGTTTACAGCCAAGGATAACTCTTGGGCCGTAAACCCCTTTTTCAAGGGTAAAGTGTACCCTAAACACCCTTAGAGCTTTAAGACAATTACCCTTAAATACTTAGGACTTGAATGGGGAGTATATTGCATCAAAATCATCCCTTAAAGGGAGTTTACGGCCAAGGACCATCACTTGGGCCGTAAACTCCAAGTAAAGGCACAAATGTGTGCCTAATGTCCCCTTAAGCCTTAGACAAAAACATAGAAGCTATACTACATGTGCAAGTGTCTTAAAAGAATTAAAACCAACACCCCATAGGAGTTTACGGCCATAAACTCTAGGGGATATGGTATTTAGGCCGTAAACTCCTCTATGGAGCATTCTAGGGCCTTAAACTACTTCAAGGATGATTCCAACAAAGTTAGGCTTATTCTAGGATCAATATAGCACTTCAAAACACCCAAAACCACCAAGTGAGGAGTTCACGGCCATAAACTCATGGGTTCACGGCCGTAAACTCCAAAGGTGGGGTTTGTTGGGTGGTAAGCTCATATACAAGGCCTTTTGATGCTTCAAACCCTTTTGCCTTGTCCCGTATGGACTTAGATGCAACCCTTAGGACCTTTAACACTTATGCAAAGTGTTTTTCATGTTCCTAAGTGTCCTAACTTATTTTATTAAGTTACTATTTGGCTAATTAGTTATTTATATGCTTATTATATGATAACTAGGCTCGTGCGTGTAAACAAGTCTCCGTTTGCCACCTAGCACGGTATCCGACACTTCAATTCAAACAGCTCACCACAAGTGAGTTCATACCCCTTTAATCAACCTTTAAAATTCTTTTAAATGTTTTAAATACTTTATGGGGGGGGGATACAAGTTCAATACTTATAGTTATTGCATCAATCACATGTGATTGCATTAATCACATGTGATTTATAACTAGAAAACCAATGATTTATTCAAACTGTTCAAACTGTTTATCAAATTGTTTCACTTCAAATTGTTTTACAAACTCTTTTACTTATCAAATGTTTTATTAAACTTTAGTTTATTCCTTATAAAATTGCATGTCCATATATGTATAGATATATAAGAAATGTTTAAAGGGCTTAGGAAGGCCATCCGCTCTATTTCCTTTTCCTCGATTTGGATGTGGTCTGGTGGGGTTTCGGGTGACCATCCGAAGGTCGTTTCAATATTAGTTATATATCATATATACATGTATAGACATAAAAGTACTTCCATATTCATACTTATTAGTACATCAATAGTTAGTTACCATCGGGGTAATACAGAAGAACATATACAGCTATACTAGAAACAAGAACATATACAATTATACTAGAAACAAGAACATATACAATTATACTAGAAACAAGAACATATACAGCTATACTAGAAGGAGAAAATATACAGCTTTACTAGAAACAAGAACATATACACCTATACTAGAAACAAGAACATATACAACTATACTAGAAGGAGAACATATACAGCTATACTAGAAACAAGAACATATACAACTATACTAGAAACAAGAACATATACAACTATACTAGAACGAGAAACAACACATATACATGAACACGTTAACAATTGTGATCCACTGTGTCGGAGCATGCCTTAAATGTCATGGCCCGAGTTGTAACCAGAATTCTCTTGGAGGGAGAGCGTGAGTTTGCGTATAGATCTATACTGGATTGACTATCCTACACCTTGCTGCTAGCTACAGCCGGACCTGCAGGTCTGTGGGTGCCAAACGTCATTCCGTTATTACGACCATTCATTATGTCGTTGTTACCAGTCGATAGCATGGTGCAATTTATCACATTATACCTTAATATAAATCCGGTTTAAGGTAGTTAGTACAGCAGTAGTTCCTATAATACAAAACTACAGTACTACAATGATTTACCCATTACATATTTTAGTGATAACCTCACTTAAACATTAATGTACAAACTATATTTTGTTAAATGATAGTTACACTTGGGAATTACACACTTTTACAACAAACGAGCATACAAAACAGTTAAGCCTTGGTAGAAGGTTACTTTAATAGAAAATATAGGATTTTCTGAGAGATTCAAACTTTTACAAACACTTTCAAACACTTACTTACATTTTTACAAACTTATACATTGAGACAGGTTCAAACATTTTGACAACAAACATTGACACTAAAATACTTATGAACTCACCAGCTTAATGCTGATAAACTCTTTCAAAATAACTTGTATTCTCAAGTCATCAGTAGACAGGTACCGAGGCCAGCTTTTGAGAAGATGGAGCGTATTCAAGACTCATCTTATTATTTTGATTTACATTATTTTGGTGTCTATAACGGTACAGAACACGCTTGTATTAAAATTATATATTTAATGCAATGGATGATGTTGTTTGCTTATTTACATTTACTGTGTTGTGATACTGTACATGACGTCCTCCGCCCCAGAACGTTTCTGCCGTTCTTGGTTTTGGGGTGTGACAATAACCAACCCTGAGCCTCTAAAAGAAACCACTTTTACCTCCCTAAACCGAAAATCCACATTGGTCTGACTTCCTGACATACCACCCACGTTAGGATTTACCATGCTTAGTCCTCCTCGAATGACCGACCAAACGCATACTTCCAATCCTGATTATCTCGATGCTACCATCAGAAACAAAATCACTGACCATAACGACTGTACAACACTTATAATTGATAGAAGGCTCAGATAATCCTTCGAGTAGGAGATTCATCCCTGGAACGGTTAGACTCAGATGAGAGCTTTGAACAAAGTCAAATCAATTACTCTAAGATTATTTAATCCTACTGCAAGTGACTTAGCACTTTCAATCGTCAAGCTACTCCACACATACGAATCCCCAAATCACTACTACTACCCGAACATCATGATGCCTCTTATCCATTTTCCAAATGAACTGAGACCTCCTAGGTCCAAACTTATCTGTCAACTATCTGGAACAACAGATTCCCACCTGGTTGTTGAGCCAAAGAACACCCTCCCAGTTGCTCCCCGTGACTTCCAAAGAAAACTTCGGCTATCGAAACTACCCTATCCACATTGCCACTCTTGGCTCTATAAATCCTAAAATCCCCGATCCCATACCTGGACCCAACGGTGTTTGCCAGGTCCCACCTACATTGCTATAAGCACACGGGCTTCGCCCACGGGTCCCACCCAAACCATATCATGGAGCGACCTTGCCCACAGGTCCCGTCTATCTAGGGCTACTCAGGTCCAGCCCCACCTCGAACCCCATCGACCTATCCCTTCCTAATTCCAATCATGTTGTGTCCCTTCCACAATCCTAGGAACTGGTCCTTCTGGCCTAACTTATCTGAATGAATCTGTGAATGCTACGGCTCATTCCACAGTCTAACAACACTCTCCCACACTATCTGATCGCATGAAAAATGCTACGGCTGCCCCGCAGTCGTACAATACTTTCCCCCTCTATATCAACCAACGCCCATGGCCTTACCATAATTTGCCAATCTGAACACATCTCACGGTCGAGCACGCACACGGTCTACCATCCTGAATGAACTCGGATCCTGACGGGAATTCCCAACAAAATTCCTAAACATCAGCTATCAACCACCAAAAAGATGCGAACCCAACGTTTGGGAAGTTTTCCAAACTTCCAATGCACACACTCATCAATCCAGACAGCCACTGGGGCCGCCTTCTTCTCTAATGGGAATGCGAAGCTCGTCCTATTTTCGTACCTACTTCTGATCCTAGGTACTTGAACGCTTCTCCCCCACTTTGATCCAGCTAAGTCTCTACAGAATACGATAAATGGAAGGATTTCCGATCCTTCCTACCTTCCAATGATCGATCTGATGGAAACCAACGCTCATCATTGTTAGTGTTCCAAAACTAACCAATACTGAAGCAGTACAACTCTTGAAGACTAACGTAAGACTTCCCGAATTCTAATCCCACTTGCTACAACTACTGCAACCTGGGAACCCTCTATATAAGGAGACGACCTCACAATACTACTCTAAGATTCATGGTATACAGATGGCATATAACCTGAACATGAGCAGAAAATATAACTCCAAGATACACTTACTCACACCGATGCAAGTCAATAGCAATAAATTCATAAATAAAAACTGATAGGAAATCAAAAGATACACACCTATGATATTAGAAGCTGCTCGCGCCTCCTATGTGGTCAGCTGGAAAGCCCTGCTCCTCGCTGCAGGCACCTCTGCCCAGCCCTGGCGGGGTCGGTTATCCTCAATGTCGTAGGGGCAGGTGTCATCACCTGTCCCACTGTAGCCAAACTCAGACATTGGGCCTTCTTGTGGCCCTGCTGACTGCAATGAAAGCATATCAAGTCTGATCCCTAGGTGGTGGTAGCAGTAAAATCCCTGTTATAATGACCGATTCTGCCGCACTTGTAGCAGTCAAAATCACCACCACTACCACTCTTAGACGCACCCTCGTGTGTCCTACCGCACTTGGCACACTGGCTACGGTCCTGATGACTCCTCACTCTAGACTCTAGAGTCTGATACCCTGGGCCTCTTTCCTGACCCCATTGATGTTTGAACCTCGTCTTGCTTCTTCGTCCTCTTTGCCTCTAATTCAATCTCCCTCTCCCTGGCTCGAGAAAGGGCCTTCTTCATTTCCTCGTCCGCCACATACTGTGGAACGAGAAGGGCCCTCTCCCTGAACATAGTGGTGATCTCAGCCACCGTCTCCGTAGTATGCTGTAGGTACTGGAACTCCCAACCCAATTGCTACACCAGGTCATCGAGAAATCACTCCAGGTCATTGGATCAATAGCCGCATCATCTCCAATAGCATGCCCCACCTACCAATCATATGTCATGTCCTTCAAGAGGCAGGAAGCAAGTCGGACCGTGTTCCCCTCGGGACAACGGCTGGTGCAAAAGGCGTTGGGGACATCCGCCAACCACCTGCTACTAGCAATGGGGGCCCTAGCCCTATGGTATTCAGGAGCCCTACAAGCTCGGAACTCCTTGAATGTCAACGTTCTCCCTCCATCATGGTCGCCATCTCAGTGCGGAATGCACCCATCTCCAAAATTCCCTCCTTGACTGTACCGAAGATCACAGTAGTTTGGTCAATGATATTGCGCGTGATCTTAGATGAAATAAACTCCCTCATCTGATCATCAAGTGTCACACCCCAAAACCGAAACGGCGGAAACGTTCGGGGGCGGAGGACGTCATGTATAGTATCATAACATTGCAAAGTAGTAAATAAGCAACATCATCCATTGCATTAATAGTATAATTTCATACAAGTGTGTTCTTTAATAGTAATAAGACACCAAAAATGAATAATCAAAATAAAAGACGAGTCTTGACTGTGCTCCGTCTTCTCAAAACCTACCATTGGTACCTGTCTACTGATGACCTGAGAATACA
The DNA here is from genome assembly GCF_051521515.1 of Lactuca serriola. NCBI lineage: Eukaryota > Viridiplantae > Streptophyta > Magnoliopsida > Asterales > Asteraceae > Lactuca > Lactuca serriola. Next base: position 229,121,774 of record NC_136411.1, read on the forward strand.
AGTTAGTTTGAAAGCGTAGATCAGCATTTAAGCTGGTGAGTTCATAAGTATTTAGTTTCAATGTTTGTATAAGTTCGATGAAAACGTTTGTAAAGGTTCAATGTAATTGTTTGTATATGTTTGAAAACTCCGAGAAAATCCAATATTTTCTACTAGTATAAAAGTAGTCTTCTACCAAGACCCGACTGTTTTTTATGTTTGTTTCTCTGTAAAAGTGAATGCTTTTCCCAAATATGACTATCATTACCAAATATGACTATCATTACCAACATATAATTTTATATTACCCTTTATGTGAGAAGATCACAATTTGAATATAATGGGAAAATGTATGTGTACTACAATATTATTTGTATTAACTACTGAAGTAATAACTACCAAAAAAACCAATGGTTTAATTAAGGCAAAATGTGATAAGATTGTTACCGTACTAAACTGACTATAACACGACGACGAAAGACGTCGGAAGAAATGACATTTGTCACCCATAGACTTGCAAATCCCACTGTAGCGAACAACAAGGGCGTAGGATAGTCAATCCAGTATAGATCTATACACAAATTCATGCTCTCTCTCCAGAAGATTCTGGTTACAAAACGTGACACAACGAAATGGTCATTGTGTCATGAAGTAGTATCTCACATTATGTTATTTATGAACTTTGTTATAGTATACTTGTTATAGTAATAGTGTTCTATGTATAGTATTCTCTATATGGTATTCTATGTATAGTATGCTCTGTTATAGTATTCTCTATTATAGTATTCTCTGTTATAATATTCTCTGTAATAGTATTTGTATATGATAGTGTTCTCCTAAGCTATACCTATTATAGTTTATTAGTGATTTCTGTAATTGAATAAATGACTGAATGTATACCTTTGCTACCCAAAGGTACTAAACTGATTGATAGTACTTTTATATCTACATATGTATACGTAATATATATCTAAGATTTAGACGACCTTCGGAAAAATAACCGATGCCCTAAGTCCACATCCAAACAAGGAAAAGGAAATAAAGCGAGTTAGCAGTCCTAAGTCCTTTAAACATTATTTATATAACTGTACATATATAGACATGCTTTTGACAAAATATAAGTTTAAAAGAGGTTTTGTAATACATTTAAAGAGTTTTGAGCAATAAATAATAATGACTTGATGTCATTTTATAAAACGATTTAAAAGTAGTTTGTTTGATAACACAGTTTAAAGTCAATGAAATCATTTGTTTGAAACACAGTTTGAAGTATATGAAATCCTTTGTTTGAAACATAGTTATAAATCACATGTTTTCTACTTGTATTCCCCCCCCCCATAAAAGCATTTAAAATCATTTAAAAGGTAAGTTAAGGGGTATGAACTCACCTGTAGTGAGTGATACGAAAGTATGTTTGGAAAAAGGATGTAGAGTGTCAGGTGAAACCTTGAGCACACAAAGATCGTAATAAACATATAATGACATGTATGTGTATTTGATTAGTGTATAAACAACTAATTTTAAGGGATAACACCCTAATAGACTAGGAAACTCTTAGATTGAAGGGATATTATCACATATGATTGCACACTTAGGGTGTATGGCCACCCTAAAGAGTTTACGGTCCAAATGGCATGACCAAGTGAGCTTGCGGTCCAACGGTTTACGGTCCAATGGGTTCATGGTCCCATGTGTTTATGGTCTAGTGAGTTTATCATCGTAAACTCACATCCTTTTGTGCATAGGATGATTTTTAAGCATTTCAAAGGGTTCTAAGTTCCATTATAGGCTTTAGGAGGGTTTAAGGTCTCTAATGCACCTTTCATTAGGGTTTACGGTCTAAGGAGATAGACTTAGACCGTAAACACCTTTGTTATTGGATAAATGATGATTTCAAGTCCATAAACAAGAATTCTAACTAGATACAAGTATAGGAGGAAGGTACTCACGATTTGGAGGCAAAGGAGTGTGTTTTCTGTCCAAAACACTAAGGTGTTATTGATGTTCTTGAGGATCTTGAAGATCTAGACTTAAAAGATGAAATCCTTGTATGAATTCAATGGTGAATCATGGATAAAATAAGTATTGACTCACAAAGGGAAGGAATCACTTACATTTTCGAGAGTTGAAAGCAAAATCCCTTGATACTTGAGAGAGTTTTCGAGATTTTTGGCTTGTAAAGGAAAGAAATGATCAAAATGATCATGAATTATAAATATAAAGGGAGTTTATGGCCACCATGACCGTAAGCTCTAAATTTCCTGACTGTAAACTCCTTTTGAGGAGGTTTACGGTTTGCTAGATGGTTTGGAACCTTAACTGACAAATCTAAACACTGATTCATTTGATTCACTAGTCTCAGAATACTCATAATAGACCCTAAACAGTGTTAAAAGATAACAACACGAGTCTAACTTTGATAGATTTGAACGTTTATACAAGGTAGAAATTTCAGATTGTCACATCGAGCTGCCCGGCTCTAGAGCCCAAGCCTGATCCCTCACCGACACTAGAACTGCCAACTGGTATACTCTGTAGCGTTACCATACTTAAAATACACCATAACCATCACCATAATACTCATCATATCTAGAGGGATCACACATACTACAAGTTCCCTGGTTTTATCTCAGCCCTCCTTGACTCGAGTACAAATCCTCTGTTTTCAGTAGTACGGGCCCATACTACCTTACCCATATATCCATACTTTCCTCAAGAATTGCCTTAACTCCAAGTCCCTTTCACTACTACTGCTCCCAACACTAATCCCATCCTAGGCTTACCCTTGGGTAATCTCCGACCCATTCTCCGCCACCAGCTGCATAAGAAGTCCCTACTACCTTTCCCTAACTTGCTTACGAATTTCGTTACATATTACTAAGACCAAATAATTCTTCTAATGAGAGGTCTCTCCCTAAAACAGTTAGACTCAGACAAGAGCTGCAAAATAGGGCTAGACCTAAACTTCTGAAATTATTTATTCCTCATAATATGTAACTTAACGTATTCGTTTACAAGTTAATTAAAGATAACTAGAACTCCTAGAAGCATAAAGCAAGCAGCATTCGAGCATTAAGTAACCAAAACCAGGCATATCCTAAACATACCATCATATCACTGACTAATCAGTACTAGCATGTAGTTCAATAAGCTCATACAGTAGGCATACAAGGCATCCTTCCTAAATCCTTATCCCTAATATAGCATGCAATTCTCATACAAATACAGTAGGCATATAAGGCATTTTCCTAGATCTAGTCATACTCTGAAAAGGCCTTGAGATCAATCAATTTATCAAACAATAACAGTAAATAAGAATAAGAAGAATTCACGAAGAAAAGCTTTCACTTAGAAGGATAATCTCACAAAGAGATTGTTGTGTGCACAAAGCAACGATTAGGGTTTGTGAAAGATGATTTTCACAAACCTATACAAAAGATTATATACTGCAATTCTAGACAATCCCTATAAATCAGGGATATGCCAGCTAACTAATTAGGCTAACTATGGAAACAAGATAAATACAAGATCTGTTACAATGCACTGACTAAACTATTACAAACTGAGCTGCTGAAACGTTGATTCTGGCACTGAGATATGCGCTGATGCTGAGGTCTGTTTTAAACATTATCATATTTCGAGGTTTGACCTTACAATCTCCCCCAATATGATGATGTTCAAAACAAACTAAATTAAAACACCTCTGGACAGGAACTCTTCATACTCAGCTTCAGCTTCTATTTTTACTGGCCAGTAAGGACTATCCAGCAACTCTTGTCTTCTATTCAGCAGCTCCATGGCAATAAGGATGTGAAACTCTCCAGAGAGATCTTGATGACTCATGCACATTTGCCTTAAGCCAACGAGATGAGTAGTTGGAGCCTTTGGGATCTCAGCAGTTCGCTGAAAACACATCTTTCTGTTTTTATCAAGATAGAACATTCCGTGTTCAGGAGCTGAGATAAACTTATGCTGAACCGGGTCAACACTGATAGGAAGAGAATTGTTTATTCCACCAGCACCAAAGTCCAGAACCAATACATTTTCACCATCAACTTGAAACTTGGTTCTTCGAGTTCTAGGAACAGATAACCTTTGGCCTTGATGCTGAGGTCGTTCTTTAGGAACAAGATCCAAACGCTGAACTTTCTTGATCAGCAGATGAAGAGCACAAGTCAGTTCCGAAGAGTGAGCTGAGGTTTGCTTGGATGCTAGTTCAAGTAGTTCCATCCATTCAGAATATCCATACTTGATCAGCTCATCCCTCTTGACAACTTCAGTGTATGAATGCTGAGGCCCTTAACGAGTGATCAGCAACGTAAGAATTTTCTCATTACGTGGTTTGGAAGCTTTAACTTTGATGATCTTATCACCACACACTCGTTGTTTAAGAACGTCTTCAAACCTCTTTCGATCAATCCTGTCAAGAACACTGTCAGTCTTAGGCATACTACTGCTAGGAGAAGGCTGAGAAGATTGAGATTTGGACTGAAATTCCAGGAAGTTCTGCATCTGAGCTTCAAAAGATCCTTTGGCCTGAAGTTTGTGATGAATAAGAGTTTCATCAGCTTAGGCAATATTCTTTAGAATCTGAGCTTGATTAGCTTCATCAAGAATTTGTTTAACTTGATCAGAAGACATGTTCCATTCAGCCGCCAAATTTGATATACTGACTATGGACTTGGGTTTCTTGGCAGGCAAAGAAGTATTAGTTTGAGAATGAGCCAAGTCAGTATCTGCCACCAAGTCAGTATCTGCTACCTTACGCTTTCGAGATAGCGGATGAGAGTCTTCACTGGCAACGTCTGAATCTTCTCCTTGGACCGGAAAAATGGGATCAGCAACAGAATCGACTAATTTCATGTCTGGCCTTTGAGATTCATTATCAAGATCATCTGAACTTTCTTCTTGAACTGGAATAAGAGGATTAATGTTCATATCCAGTATTTGGCATTCATCATCTGGTTCATCATCATGCTCACTATCTTCAACCAGCTTTTCAGTGGCTGCTGGACTATTAGGCCCCGCAGAATCAGACTCATGCATTGGCTTTGGTGATTCAGGATGAACAATGGTGTTGTCAACAGGTTCGGTGTCTCTCTCATTCGGTTCATCATCAACATTATCATCAGCATCAGCATCATCATCAGTATCTCCTCCTTTTTGAGCATCATCAGATTGGGGACTGGAGGGAGGAGTGTGCAGGAGAACTTTCTTTAGCTGATGAACATCAGCCTCAATGCGTAGAAGACGCTGACTCATGTCCCGAGTCAGTGTCAGAAGTTCAGTAAATGCTGAGGCCGAATTTGAATTAGTGAAGTAGCTTGAGCGGCTGGTGAGCTAGGTGGCATCCCCGGAGAATATTGGTGAGTTGGTGGTGAGCTAGGAGGATTCTCCCCCTGCGAGGGATGCTCCCCCTAAGATGGTTGCTTCCCCCTGAAATTGTGGCTCCCCCTGACTCATTGAATCCTTTAGTGCTAAGGGAACTTTCTCAGTATTAGAGACGATATGATGAGAAAGTTGAGGAGAGAATTGACCACCGTCATGTGGTTCATCTTTTTGACCGGTAGGATCTTCATGGATACCATCATCGCCTCCTTCATCGGTATCAGCAGTGAGAGAGGGAACAGTGTATGGATTTGCAATCCATTCTCTCATTCTATCAGAGATTCCAATGTCAGTATCCAGGGGATCATCTTGATACATTCGAATAGACATGTGAGGGCATTGGATGGGATTTCCAGAATGCGAGAAGTAGTCTGCAGCGAAAAAATTATGAGCACAAGAGCAATCCAGCATGGAAAAGGAACGTGATCAGCGCGTACATTTGCACGAAGAAGCTGAACAAGTTGATCAAAGAATAGGGCCCCATAATCAAGTCTTTTGTTGAGAAGAAGTGAGCAGACGACTTGTTGCTCATAATTACTCAATTGATCACCACTTCGAGACTTGTGACCCACACATTTGCACAGAGCACTGGTGAAGAATTTCCATCCTGGGGTCATACATTGGTGCAAAATAAGAGCCAATCGAGCACCAGCCTTTAAGTTATCATATCCCAGCTGATCAAACATACGTCTACACCGTTCAATAGAAGGAAGTTCAGAGAAAGGTTCAAAAATAGGTAACCTTAGTGCAGCACTGAGAAGTTCTGCGGTGATAAAGACAGAGTGTCTTCCACGGCCAATGGTCCCGGTAATGGCATTGTTGTCGTCATTGACAGTTGCAGTGTAGTAGAACTCATAGACTTGTTCAGGGAAGAACTCTGATGGAATGTCACTGATTGCGTATCGTAGGCGGCAGGAGGCTAAGAAATTAACAAAATCATTGAGTCCAAGACCTCGATGAACCTCAGGAATATCAGGGTTGAAAACAACGTTGGTGGCTTTGATGTATATTGGAAGAGGAGGAGAGTTTGGGGCAGGAACTACCCTTCGTGAAGTGGAGGAGTAAGTGAACAGAGATGCCGCCATTAGAGAGTTTTTAGGGTTCTAGGGTTTTGAAGGAGGAGTAAAATTGTGGAAGGAAAGTTTAAAACAAGGGTGAAAGAGGTTTAAATATGGAATGAAACGGGCCTTTAAAAAGGTAATGATTATCTTCATTAAAAATAACGGCGTATCGTAACAACCTGTCAGATCAGAAAAAAAATAGCCGTTGGGTAAAAGATCCGTTGACTGAAGATGAAACGTCAATAAGTGTTCGCGGAAGCACTGAGATCAGAGTCACAAAAGTTACATACTGAAAATATTTCTCCGTCAATTCAAGGTACAACTTGCTTAATTGGGGCTAGCAAGGAGATTGGTGCGTGTGATAGATACTAGTTACATTATCTAACCATCGGCACAGAGTGTTGTGTCTTTATCAGTGAGTGGTTTCTCTTACTAAATCATTAGACATGGAATGAGAAGAAGGTAAAGAAAGGATTGTTGCGTGTGATAAACCTTGGTGTTTTGGTCTAACCATCGGCAAAGATTTTTAGATTCTCATCAGTGTGTGTTTTGTCACACTGAATCACGGAATCAGTGTTAGATTGGTAAGAAGAGATAGTTGCGTGTGATAGATCTTGGTGTTTTGATCTAACCATCGGCAAAGATTTTTAGATTCTCATCAGCGTGTGTTTTGTCACACTGAATCATTGAATCAGTGTAAGATTGGTAAGAAGAGATAGTTGCGTGTGATAGATCTTGGTGTTTTGATCTAACCATCGGCAAAGAGTTTCAAGTTGTTATCAGTGTATGGTTTAATACAGTGAATCATTCAACTTTAGTTGAGAAGATTTAAAGAAGAGAGAAAGATAGAAGATCAAACCAAGTACTTAGTATGCAAATATCACCAGCATATCATCATCAGCACGATATACATCAGCTTATAAGACAACACCAAACATTAGCAAAGTTAATTAGCAAAATTAATTACAAAGTAATCATTCCAAGTTCTCCAATAATGTAAGCAGTTGTTTGAGAATCCAGTGCTTTAGTGAAGATATCAGCAAGTTGCTCTGAAGTCTTGACATGTTCAAGAACAACCTTTCCCTTTTCAACATTATCTCTGATGAAATGATGTCTGATTTCGATATGCTTCGTCTTTGAGTGCTGAACAGGGTTTTGTGTGATTTGGATGGCACTGGTGTTATCACAATATATGGGAGTCTTTGAGAACTTGATCCCGTAGTCCAGAAGCTGATTTTGAATCCATAAAAGCTGAGCACAACATCTCCCAGCAGCAACATACTCAGCTTCTGCAGTCGAGATGGCTACTGATGTTTGCTTCTTGCTAGACCAGCTGATGAGACGATTTCCAAGGAAATGACATCCACCAAACGTACTCTTTTTGTCTAAGTTGCATCCTGCATAGTCTGAATCAGTGTATCCAAAAAGTTCAAATGCTGAGTCACGAGGATACCATAGTGCTAGGTTTTGAGTCCCTTTCAAGTATCGAAAGATACGTTTGACGGCCATGAGATGGGATTCCTTGGGATTAGCTTGGAATCGAGCACAGAGAATGGTTCCAAAAATGATATCAGGACGACTTGCCGTGAGATATAAAAGAGATCCAATCATTCCTCGATATAGAGAATGATTTACATCAGTTCCAGTTGGATCAGCGTGTATCTTATCAGTCTTGGACACTGGTGTAGAGGCTGGTTTGCAGTCACTGAGAGAATACTTAACAAGCAAGTCAGAAATATATTTACTTTGGCAAATAGAAATACCTGACTTTTGTTGCTGAACTTCAAGACCTAAGAAAAAGGTCATCTTCCCCATCATGCTCATTTCGAACCTTTGAGACATGATCTCTGCAAATTCTTTGCTCAGTTTCTCATTTGGAGAGCCAAAAATGATGTCATCGACATAAATTTGAACAAGAACCATACCTGAGCCTTTGTTTTTGATGAAGAGAGTATTGTCGATTGCTCCTCGTCTGTATCCATTTTCAAGAAGATACGATGTCAGCGTCTCATACCAAGCTCTGGGTGCTTGCTTCAGTCCATAAACAACTTTGTCTAATCGGTACACATAATCAGGGTGATCTTTGTCAACAAAGCCTGGGGGCTGATTGAGGAAAACTTCTTCTTCTAACACACCATGAAGAAAAGCTGTTTTCACATCCATTTGATAGACAATGAAATTCATGTAAGATGCGTATGCGAGAAACAGTCTAATTGCTTCAATGCGAGCAACTGGAGCAAAAGTTTCCCCGTAGTCGATGGATTCAATTTGAGTAAACCCTTGAGCGACAAGCCTTGCCTTGTTGCGAGTAATGATTCCATCTTTATCAACCTTGTTGCGATAGACCCAGCGAGTTCCGGTGATGGTCTTTCCTGATGGTCTTGGGACAAGAGTCCAAACTTTGTGTCTTTCAAACTCATTCAGTTCTTCTTGCATGGCTTTAATCCAATCAACATCTTGAAGAGCTGTATGTATCTTGTCAGGTAAGATCATTGAAACGAAATTAACATACATGCAAAAGTTATTAGATACATGAGATCTGGTTCGGACACCATCATGAATATTCCCAATAATTTGATCAACAGGATGATATCGATGTTCAGAGACTGATGCTGATTCCGGAGAATTTGACACTGACAAGTTATCAGTTGCAGGATAATCTTCAGCTTCAAGGATTTCATCAGCACCTGATGAATTATTTGACGATCTGGCAGCAGAATCTTGATTCAAGGAACATGGAGCTGGGACAATAGAATCAGAAATATCAGCTTCATCTCCAGCAAGAGGAACTTTTTCAAATGGGCAAAAGAGAAGCTCTTGAAAAATAAAAGAAGAGTGAATGACTTTTTCATCAATGTATGATTCCTCATCAAACTTCACATGAATGGATTCTTCAATGCATTGCCTGTTCACATGAAAAACACGAAAAGCCTTTGAAATAGATGAGTATCCAACAAAAATACCTTTATCAGCCTTAGGTTCAAATTTAGATCTTGGGTCACGCTGATTTAAAATATAGCAAACACATCCGAACACATGAAAGAAGGATACGTCTGGCTTTCGACTTTTCAGCATTTCATATGGTGTCTTCTTATGAGTCCTGTGAATTAAGGATCGATTCTGAGTAAAGCACGCTGTATTGACAGCTTCAGCCCAAAACGACATAGGAAGACCAGCATGAATCATTAAGGTCCTTCCAGCCTCAATCAGTGTTCTATTTCTTCGTTCAACGACTCCATTTTGTTGAGGAGTACGAGGAGCTGAGAAGTTTTGCCCAATGCCTTTATGATCACAAAATTCTTCATGAGTTGAATTTCGGAACTCAGTACCATGATCACTTCTTAGCTGCTTAACTTTGAGACCTGTCAGTGTCTCATTTTTACGAATCAGTGAAATAATTTCCTGTGCAGCATGACTTTTCTTCTTCAGGAAAACCACCCATGTAAATCGAGTGAACTCATCCATAACCACTAGAGTATACTTATTTCCACCTAGAGAACAGACAGGAATAGGTCCAAACAAGTCCATGTGGAGTAAATGAAGAGGGACTGATATACTGGAACATGACTTGGGTTTGAAAGAGGACTTGGTTTGTTTTCCTTGTTCACAAGCTGAGCACATCTTGTCTTTCACAACGCTGAATTTTGGGAGCCCTCTAACTAGATCTTGATTGGATATTTTGGATAGGTTCTTGAAGTTAAGATGAGAGAACCTTTTGTGCCAAATCCAACTAAGATTCGTCTGAGACTTTGTAAAGAAGCATTGCATCAGCGCCTTGTCACTCGAGAACATGTCAAGAACATATATATCATCTTTTCTACTTGCTGAAAGTACGATGTTCTTGTCAGTGTTGACAACTCTGCCTTCCTTCTTTGTAAAGTGAACTTCATAGTCAGCATCACACAATTGACTGATGGAGATAAGGTTGTGTTTGAGACCCTTTACATATGAAACATTTTGAAAAACCACGTTATTGCATTTGATATTTCCATATCCTTTAGTGAACCCCTTTCCATTGTCTCCATAAGTTACTGCAGGACCAGTTTTCTTGACATAATCTTCCAGGAGAGACTTTGATCCTGTCATATGCCTTGAGCAACCACTATCTAAGTACCAAAGATGCTCCTAACCCTGCAGTGCTGAGAAACTAGTTAGAACACACTGACCCATTCGAGGATGGGTCATTCACAAAGTTATTTGATAATAGATTATAACACTCCTTAGGAAGACAGTTTAAAGAATTTGACTTAAGAGTCCATTTTTCATTTCTAACTTTAATATTATCAGCTCTTAAAGATGATTTATCAAATAAACATTCACTAATCTTATGAGAGGTATCACCACATCTGTAACAAACTCTAGTACCAAAGTTCCTCTTGGTGAGCAATTTTTTGAATTAACACATTTTGACTTGTAAGATTCACCAAGAGAGCTTTGTGTCCTTTTGTTCATTATAGAATCACAACTGAATTCAGTGTCAGACAGATTATGATCACTGATAGACGATGAGCTATCCTCAGTGTCTGGTTTGGACTTGTTCACAACTACATTGCAGTCAGGAAAATGCTTAAGTTGTTCATGAACAGCATGAAACACTCCATTTGAGATAGGAAAGGCAATACTATTCTCAGTGAGTGGAGTTGGTCTTACAAGATGTGCAGGGTAAGAGGTTGGATCAATTCCGGTAATTTCAACATTACACTCAGTAATGCCATCAAAATTAGTAATACAGTATTCATCAATTAAACTCTGATTAATAAAAGAGTTACTGACAAACTTATTTTTGAAATTGTTTTTCATCTCATTCATGGAATAAAACTCAGATTCCTTTTCTTGTGATTTAAAAACTTTTTCAGCTTCTGCAAAATTACCCCCAAGAATTTTCTCACATGAATGTGGAATTTGAGCAGAAATAATATAATTGGCATTCTTATGAGATTTTGCCCAAGTATGAAGCACAGTTTGTTCTTTGATCAAAAGATTTTTAACATTGTCAATTTCAGCAGACAAAGATGAATTTGACAAACTAGTGATTCTAAGATTTTCCTGAGTGGAATCAATAAGGTTATTTTTCATGGATATTTCAGTTTTAAGAAGATCAAGTTGATTTTGTAAATCCCTTATTGTTTGATTCTTTTTAGAATTAATGACACCCAAATACTCAAACATTCTGATTTTTTCATTCATTGAATAAGAAACAAAGTTTTTAACCTGATACATTGAAGGAGAGTCAGTGTTGTGCTTCTTGGATTTTTCAACTGCATCAGACATATCAGCATCAAATGTACTTGTGCCTTTTTCAGAAAAATCTGTATCTTCTATCTTTGCCATTAGACACTTGACTTCATCATCTGATGACTCCTCATCAGTCTTCCAATTTTCTTCTTCAGCAACAAGAACTTTATGTTCCAAGTTTTCTGCTTTCAGTTTCTCAATCAGCTTGTTGTACTTCTGCTTCCAGTATTCATCCGAGCTTTGTTTTTTTTTGTTTAAATTCCTTTGCAAAATGATCAGTGCTCCCACAGTTAAAACACTGAGCCTTCCCTTTCTTATCAGCGCCATGCTTTTTGTTAGCATCTGATCCTTTTGAAAACTTTCCTCCCATCTTCTTCTGAAACTTTGAGAAGTTTCGACCTGATTTCTCAAAAGTCTTTACAATCAAAGCTGCACTAGCCACAACCTTTTCAAGATCATCAGTGTCAGTTTTAGCGGAATCAGTATCTGAATTACTTTCAGTGTCTGAATCTGACACTAGCTTTTTGTTTGAGAACAAAGCTACAGATGATTCACGCTGAGAATCTTTCATCAGTTCCTTTCTTTGAAGCTTAGATTCTTCATAGTATCGAAGATTTCCATAGAGACTTTGTAAGTCCATAGTGTTGATCTTCTCACTGTTTTTCAGCACATCAACATGGTTCTCCCAACCTGCACCCAGAGAATCCAAAAACTTCTGCACTAGAACAGTTCTATGCTTTAACTGATCTAATCTCCGTACATCATTAACAAGAGTATTGAATCTGTTAAAGGTTTGAGTCAAGGTTTCACCTTTCTTTGCAAAAAAATGTTCATACCTTCTGTTAAGATCATTTATTTGAGTGGCATTGACTTCTTCAGTGCCTTCAAACGATACAGTCAAAGTATCCATCATCTCTTTTGCTGAGATGCAGTTCTGAACCAACCCAAAGATATTATATGGAAGAGTGTAGCTGATTGCAGCACGAGCACGAACATCTAGACCATGTTTTCTTTTGTCATCTGCCGTCCAGTTTTCTTTAGGTGTTTTCTTCATAGTACCATCAGGAACATTATTTTTCAGAGGCTGATACATCGGGACATATGGACCATTTTCAACGATGTCCAACATGTCTTCATCTACTGACTCTAAGGCATATAGAGCCTTTATTTTCCACATGGCGAAATTTGTTTCATCAAACGGAGGAATTTTAGCGGAAGGATGATTTGATGAGTTCGACGAAGAGGAAGATGAAGCCATTTTTTTGATAAAAGAAACCTGCTCTTATACCAATTGAAAAGGCCTTGAGATCAATCAATTTATCAAACAATAACAGTAAATAAGAATAAGAAGAATTCACGAAGAAAAGCTTTCACTTAGAAGGATAATCTCACAAAGAGATTGTTGTGTGTACAAAGCAACGATTAGGGTTTGTGAAAGATGATTTTCACAAACCTATACAAAAGATTATATACTGCAATTCTAGACAATCCCTATAAATCAGGGATATGCCAGCTAACTAATTAGGCTAACTATGGAAACAAGATAAATACAAGATCTGTTACAATGCATTGACTAAACTATTACAATTTGAGCTGCTGAAACGCTGATTCTGACACTGAGATATGCGCTGATGCCGAGGTCTGTTTTAAACATTATCATATTTCAAGGTTTGACCTTACATACTCTAAGATAAAAAGCGAATCTTGAGTGCTTACAATAGTCTACAGGATGGTCAAGCTCAAGAGTGAGGACTTTGTTTGCTGGATCTTCTCCTTCTTCTCACTATCTTCTTCTTCTTAAGCTCCAAAAGTCACTCTATCTCACAATATGAGAGAAAATGGAGATTGGGGTTTAGCACTGACATTCTTAGAGTTTGGAGGCTGATGGAAGGTCAGCCTCAAGGTTTTTAAGGAGATTATATAGGGTGCAAACCCTAAAATTTAGGGTTTTCCTTTACAACACCTACTCGTCGAGTTGGGCCTTCCAACTGATCTCTACTCGACGAGTTGGAGCTCCCCAACTTGTCGAGTTCCAGTCTAAAACCCTAAAATTCTTAAAAGAAAATGATACATGAATCGAGTGTTACATCTGATCCCTTAGTAAATTGAAATGCCTTTAATACCCTTGGGGTATTAATTTTCTATTTTTCTATCAAAATTTTAATGTTTAATACTTATTTATTCATTTTAATAATAAAAAAATGATAGGGGCCTCTCTATCTCTCCCTCTCTCTCTCTCTCATTCTTTTTCTTCTTGTTCTTCTTCTTCTTATCTATCTCTCTCTCTCTCTCTTGGACTTCAGCGTCCATCAAGACCAGTCCCTCAAGATTAACCCCTCATATTCAACCAACACTACCCCCTCACCTCCGACCATCTCTCTTTGAGACCAAATGGAACTGAACCCTTTTCCACCATTTTAACTCCACCATATTCGTTCCTCTAAAAATTTCAAAGACCTTTTTGACCTCCATGAAAGAAACATTAAGAACAAGTTTAAGCAAAGGGAAAAACGAGTTGTATATCAGTAAAGACGAAATGCCGGTTTACAGCAACACAACCATCGTCTTCATCGAGTTGCAGATTGGAGCAGTGGTGGTTTCCAGTTCCTAGGGTTTGCAGCGGAGAATCGAAGTCGATCTGCAAGTGAGAGGAAAGGGGGTGGAGTCGTCTTTCTTATTTGAGCTTGCAAACCCTCATTTCAGAGTTGGAATAACAACATCATCAGAGAAGAAGAGAGACGGGCAGCTGAAACCCTAAACTACAACGGATCTGAAAATCCGTTTAAGCTGGTATAAGTGGTGTTGACTTGAGAGGAGATAAAGGCCTCCATCGTATCTATTTTGTCTTCAAGATCTGAAGTTGGTGAGGGTGATTTGATGGAAACCATGGTTTTAAACATCAGGTGGGAACCCCTGTTCTTCACCTTGCGTAACCTCGGGCGCCTGATTCCACTTCAATTTCTACTTTTGATTTGGGGATTCAAGTTCGTCGGAAGCATGTGAAGCAACTTAATGTTTGTTGTTGAGGCTCATTTCAAAAACTTGTTCCCAGATGTAATTTAAGGATTTGTTCTTAAACCCATATCTAAATATGATATGTGCTTGAACCTAAATCTAAATATGATGATCTTGAAACTTATTTGGACCTACAAGATTAGAAGGAGAAGAGAGAACTCGACTGTGATCTATGTGTTCTTGAATTTCCATTTTCTCATATCATAAACACATACACACAGAGAGCGAGAGAAAGTCCTCTCTCCTTTTTAATTGTTAAAATGAATAAATAAGTATTAAACATTAAAAAATTGAAAGAAAAATAAAAAATAAATACACCAAGGATATTAAAGTCATTTCAGTTTACTGGTGGACCAAATCTGCAACGAAACTAGCTCGTAGCCAAACAAGTTGAGGTTTGGACTAAACCTCGGAAAAAAATGCATACCACAGAGTCCGTTTTTGCAATTTGGTCCAAAAAAAATGATAAACTGATACAATCAAATTAATTGATAAGTTTTTACTATTTCTTCATTCCAACAACAAACAAAAACATAAGGGAAAATATGTCCTAAATGATAGCTTCAACCAAATTAACTCAAATTGAAGTGGTTAAAGCTTATCCAAACAAAACAAATGAAGAGATCAAAGAAAAGAGTATTTAGAAAAGAATTGTGGGTATTTCGCAGAAGGACCAAAGAAACATTGTAAAATCTTACACTTTGCTCACAATGAAAGAATTAGCAGAAAAATGATTTTTTTAGGGTACACAACCAACACCAACGTCTCATAATCGTTTTTTAGGCTTCTAATTTCATAACAATTCAGAATAACCGATTTTTAGGGCAAGAAAGAAAAAAAAAACGTTACCTAGAACCGTTCCAAAATGATATGATTTCATAACACTATCGAGGCAGGCAAATGCGTACTAGTGAAGGAGCAAGGGTGGAGATCAGCGCTGTCAGAGCTTAGTGTCGGAGATCGTAGCTTGGCGAGGCGACGATGAGAGCGGTGATGCTACTGTGCGAGGTCGACGATGGGAGGAGATAAGAGGCGCTGAAGTTGGTCGGAGGTGGGAGGAGACCATAATGATGATCCATTGAAAGGTGGGTGTGTTTTTGAAAGAAACGAGTGTACAAGGGCAAAAGATGGAAGAGGCGTCTCTTCTTTTTATTCAATACTCATTCAAGTCTGAAAGTGTAAAAGGCTTTTAAAAAATTAGGAGACTTTTATTCATTGGTAACCAAACACACTGAATCTGAAAAATTAAGAGGATACCAAACAACCTCTTAATTTTAATTTTGGTTTTTTAATATAAGTTGCTGTTTAAGAAAAAAAAAATTCCCCTAACCATCATCGAGAAAAGAAATTAAGTCGTTGTTTAAGAGGTTGAAATTAAGTGGCTTTTTAAAATAAGTCGATGTTTAAGAGGTTGAAATTAAGTTGCCCTTGTGTATTCAAGGGGTGTTTGGCTAAGCTTATTTATGACTTATTTTCCGAGCTTATTTTTTATAAGCCGATTTTTTTCTAACTTATTTTTCAACTTCTAGCTTATTACGACTTATTCTAAGAAAATAAGCCGAATTTATGAAAAATAAGTCAAAAAAATGAGCTTATAAAAAATAAGCTCGGAAAATAAGCCATAAATAAGCTTAGCCAAACACCCTTTCAGCTTCACTGAAAAGAAAAGAACGCCTTGTTCACTTTGTTTTCTCAGTTCGACCTCCGTATCATCGCCTCTCCCTGCTTCCGTCGATTTCTCCCGCCCAACCATCATCGATCAACGATTTCACCCAGACATCATCGTCGATCCCAACCATCTCCTATCGATCAAGCTTCATGGAGGGTCGATGATCAAGCAATTTGTTTCTTTATCCCGGATAAATCCCTCAATTAGTCTGGTAAAATCTCGTGTTACATTATGCAGCATTTTAATTACAATGGTGGTGGAATTTTTGGTTTTGATTTTAGTATGTTACGTTCGTGTATCGGTGTATGATCTTTGATTTTACATGCATATCAATTGTTTGTTGATATGCCTGGATACGACGATCGGAATTATTTAATGCTGTTATCATGAAGAAAAAAAATTCTTGGAAGCATTATCATTATGGTTTTATGAAAACGTATGCTATGTATCTCAATCAAAAGTTTGAGTTCATGGTATTTTAAAGGATCAAACATAGAAATTATTGAATTGTGAGGGCAAGTGATAAAATTAAATGGTCTATAATGGTATAAGATCGGATTTAAATCATTAAAAATTTGAAAGTGCTAATTGATATTTTTGCATAGAAATTAATTTAACTTGTGGAAATTAATCGACTGAAATTAAATTAAACACACTAATGAATAGGCAGGCGCAAAAAGATTCAATCTGTTCGACTTAATCAATCAACAAACAAATTGATTATCTTCGTTTGAACCAAACTCACCTGATTTTTATGTAGAAAAAACTTAGAGGTTGTTTTAAAATGACTATTAGAATTTTTAGTTTTTCAAAAAATTAAAAGTTAAAAAAGATGTTTGGACATTTCAAAAAGTTCTTTTAAAACAACTTTTTGAAAAGAACCAAAATAAACTTTTAAAAATTCATAAATTTATGATTTTTGCAACTTTTAAACTAAGTCAAAATATAAACCAATCATATTTTAAAACTATCATTTGTATAGGGATGTATTATTCGTACCCCAATTTATTTATCCTATTCCTTTTATTATTATTTGTTTGGTGGAAAATTAAAAAAGAACATTGTTTCATACCATATTTACATAAAACATTAGTTAAAGGGTGTTTTTATTAGCGCCAATAAATTCGTCTATAAACACTGTAAAAGTGTAACTCTAATTGATTTGATTTCTCTGCACTCATTACACGCATTCAATTGTTTTATTATTATTATTATTATTATTATTATTATTATTATAATATTATGAAAATTGTTTCTTATAAATAGTGAATTTTTACAGTTTTTATCTATTTTAGTCCATAGATTTTATGTTGTTTTTTTGGTAGAATTGGTTCCTGTACTTTGGCAATTTTGGTCCTCATTTTTTAGTCATTTTGACACTTTTGCTTCTTGTAATCGATATTTTTATATTTTTTAGGAACATTTTAATATTTAAACTTTGGCCACAAAACTTTAACGGTTTGACAACTTTGATCCCTTTTTTTATTTAGGAACATTTTAATATTTAAAGTTTGGCCACAAAACTTTAACGGTTTGACAATTTTAACTGTTTGACAACTTTGGTCCTCATTTTTTAGCCATTTTGACACTTTTGGTCCTTGTAATCGACATTTTTACATTTTTTGGGAACCTTTTAATATTTAAAGTTTGGCCACAAAACTTTAACGGTTTGACAACTTTGATCCCTTTTCTACAATTTTTGTCTATTTTAGTCCCTAGACTTTATGTTGTTTTTTTGGCAGAATTGGTCCCTGTACTTTGGCAACTTTGGTCCTCATTTTTTTAAGCAAATTTGACACTTTTGGTTCTTGTAATCGATATTTTTATATTTTTTAGGAACCTTTCAATATTTAAAGTTTGGCCACAAAACTTTAACGTTTTGACAACTTTGATCCCTTTTCTATTTAGGAACCTTTTAATATTTAAAGCTTGGCCACAAAACTTTAACGGTTTGACAACTTTAACGGATTTTATGTTGTGTTTTTGGTAGAATTGGTCCCTGTACTTTGGCAACTTTGGTCCTCATTTTTTAGCCATTTTGACACTTTTGGTTCTTGTAATCGATATTTTTACATTTTTAGGAACCTTTAATATTTAAAGTTTGGCGACAAAACTTTAACGGTTTGACAACTTTGATCCCTTTTCTATATAGGAAACTTTTAATATTTAAAGTTTGGCCACAAAACTTTAACGATTTGACAACTTTGGTCCTCATTTTTTTAGCCATTTTAACACTTTTGGTCCTTGTAATCGATATTTTTACATTTTTTAGGAACCTTTTAATATTTAAAGTTTGGCCACAAAACTTTAACGGTTTGACAACTTTGATCCCTTTTCTATTTAGGAACCTTTTAATATTTAAAGTTTGGCCACAAAACTTTAACGGTTTGACAACTTTGGTCCTCATTTTTTAGCTATTTTGACACTTTTGGTCCTTATAATCGATATTTTTACTTTTTTTAGGAACCTTTTAATATTTAAAGTTTGGCCACAAAACTTTAATGGTTTGACAACTTTGATCCCTTTTCTATTTAGGAACCCTTTATTATTTAAAGTTTGGCCACAAAACTATAACGGTTCGACAATTTTGATCCATTTTCTAAAAACTTGCTAATTCCTACCGCTTTAATTCTTTAGCCATTCTGACACTTCTGGTCCTTGCAGTCAAAACTTTTACATTTTTTCATAAAAACATGAACAAAACGGTCCAGGGCAAAGCCCGAGCTTGTCATCCTTGCACTTTCTACGTCTATCATATTTATCGATTCGAAAACAACATTGAAAGCTCCTGGCCCCCGCGTAGCAGGGGTAACCTTTCTAGTTATTATTATTATTGTTGTTTTACATCCTTTAACATAGATAAAAGTTTCAAGACACAACCTTATATTTTTTTTACTTTCATTTTAAATTCTAATAACTTTTTATTTACTTGAAATATATAGATAAAAATATATGGTCATCTTTTAGCTTTTATTTATTATTATCTATGAAAATATTAATTTAATTTATTATAAAATTTAAATCCAAAATGTTTAGAAATCCTAAAAAAACTCTCGTAATGAAAATCTTGTAAATATTTAAAAAGTGTCAACTAAAATATCAAGTCACCGTATATTTTTGAAATAATATCAGTTAAAATGGTAATGATCGACCAAATAATATCGAGGGTTTGAGCAGAAAGAAGTTATCGGGAATGAGGAGTATAACAAAATGAGAGGGAACGACCGTAATGAAAACGATTCATTCAATTTACGTCATTGTTACTATAATATGCCTGTGATTTTTTTTAATGTTTCATGTTTGCATGTTCCTTTTCATTTATTTATAAAATCGCCACCTTGTTAAATTAAGGTTTATAATTTTGTTCCTACGTTCTCAAATTGAAGTAAAAATATTAAATTATTAATAGTCTTATAATATGAATATTCTAGAAATAAAAGTAAAAATAGATGCATCATTGGCGGCAAGAAAATATGGATTTAAAAAACAAAAACGGAGTTCTTTAATTACACAATAATTAAATAGCAACATATCGATTCTAAACTAGAAATAAAATTAAATCATAGGTCCCGATTAAAAAAATAGAAACCAAACATAAGGATAATACAATTTACACCAAAAACAAATTTGTAAATAATATTAAAAAATGTGATATTAGGTCACACGATTGTAATGAATACAAAATATATAGCTCCTATTAACTCCAACTATACGGAGGTTCATTAAAAAATATAGTTTACTTAAATATACAAAAGTATGAGTAATAATTACAATTGTTGGTTAACTATAAATAATATTTTATTAATATTACTTTACAAATAAAAATCAACTAGGGTTTGGACCATCTGCGTGTTGCTGCGGAAGCTCCGGTATGTTAAAAAACGCAGTTTGACACAATATATACAACGAAGACGATTAAATCATATAAAGTGGAGCACAAAAATATAAAAATAAAACATGGATACAAACAATTTACTTGAAAGTGTATCTTTAAGAAATTAATAAAAAAAATTATTAAAAAATTATATAAGGGACAAAAATGTAACTTTAAAATATAGCTAGGGACCAAATTATAATGTATAAAATACAAATAATTGAACATTAAAATTATAAGGGTTGAAAGCTGATAAATAAAAATTAATTAAGGAGAAAGAATATAAATATATATATAAATTTTAAAATTATAAGGATAAAAATTGTTACATCAAAATTAGTTTAGGGGTACAAAATATAAAAACAAATAAAAATAAAAGGAGGAAAATGAAAAAAGAATTGAAAGTATGAAATCCTTTTAGTGTGGAATGAATAGTGAATCCTCTCACATACGAGTTTTGGTAATTAATATATATTTTAACTTTAAAATTATAAGGGTTGAAAACTATTAAATAAAAATTAATTAAGGAGAAAGAACATAAATATATATAAATTTTAAAATTATAAGGATAAAAATTGTTACATCAAAATTAGTTTAGGGGTACAAAATATAAAAGAGAAATTAAATATCCTCCTACCATTTGTTCATACTTTTCCTCCTACAATATCAAATGTTGACATGTAATATTTAATTAGACATTTAATGAAATTAATAATCATTTAATCCACTTGTCAACATTTGATATGGTAGGAGGAAAAGTAGAAACAAATGGTAGGAAGATATTTAATTTCTCAATATAAAAACAAATAAAAGTAAATGGAGGAAAATGAAAAAAAATTGAAAGTATGAAATTTTTTTGCTACTTACATTGAATGAATAGTAAATCCTCTCACGTACCAATTTTGGTAATTAATATATATATATATATATATATATATATATATATATATATATATATATATATATCACACCCCAAAATGGAACGACGGAAACGTTCGGGGGCGGAGGACGTCATGTTTAGTATCACAAGACATGTATCATAGTAAGCAAAGTAATGAACAACCATTTCATTAGAAAGAAAGTGTTTAAAATGTGTGTGTTCACAAAACATAGGATACATAATCAAATAACAAAATAAGACTTGGAGCTATACTGCTCCATCTTCTGAATTCCCAGCACGAGTACCTGTCTACTAGTTTCCTGAGAACACAAGTTATTTGAAAGAGTTTATCAGCAATTAAGCTGGTGAGTTCATAAGATTTTAGTAATGTAAGTAAGTTGTAGAAAGTTGTTGTAAAATGTAGTTAAAAATGTAGTAAGTTGTAAGTTCTGTTTAGAAAAGTTCGCATGTTCCTTTAGAAAATCCTATATTTCCTACTTTAATAAAAGGTAAGTAAAAATGGCTCTACAATCCTTTCTATGAGTACTAAATGGATACAAGTTATATAAGACTCACAGTAAACAAACAATTGATTGGGCGCATCTGCCCTAAGGCGGAAGGCACACATCCCATTGTCTGTTTGATCATTGTTGTATATAACCCTGGTGTATTCACTTGTTATTCATGGAGTTAATTGTAATAGTTCCTTTATATTTGATGAAAAGATTCTTTAAGAAAACACTTATTTCTCATTATAAAATGGTGACCACAGTGGTTAATTCTATAATTACTTAGTTTATACTGGCTATATATGATCTAATATCGAATAGATAGTTAATTGGGTGAATCTGCCCTAAGCCCACAACCAAATAAGGAACAGGAAGTAAGGCGGAAAGCACACACCCAACTACGTATTGGGTATTAATGATATATAACCGTGATGTATAAACTAAGGTATTATAGAGTTAATCAACTAAGGTATTTAAGTTTATACTGGATTAATAAAATGGATTAAACCCTTCACTGGGACGTTTCTAGTTTTGAATACCAAAAAATTCTGATTTCAAATGTATGTTTTGTATTAGAAAACTGTGCATTGAATTAGTGTGTGACAACCCGAATTTTTCGTATGTATAATTTCTACAGTCTAACACTTCATTGAATGTTAAATTCATTTCTGCCATCATTCAGCACAAATTTAGAATCTGTTTGAGTATTCCGAGCCTTGTACACTTAAGGAACAAGTATTAGAAGCAACCACTAAATCCCCAACACCAAAGTAATGCCTTAAACTCCATGAGATGGAGTTTACGGCCGTAAACTCACTAAGGCCGTAAACTCTCACCTATAAAGGTGAGTCTTGATCATTTCTAAACCTTTTTCACACCTCCAACCTCAAGAACAACTAGTTTTTCTCTCAATTATCATCACTCATTTCTTCCAAATCCACCAAAAATGTAAGTTTTCTTCCCTAAATTCGTCCATACAACACTAAATCTAGTGTTTATACATCATTTCATCCTTGGATTTTTGATTTTTACTTAGATCTTCAAGCATCTTCAAAACACCAAGAACACACTAGTGTTTTTGGGTCCTAAAACACTCTTGCAAGCTTCCTTTAAGTAAGTATACTCTTCCTAACTAGTTATTTGCTTAGTGTGCTTGTAATCCATAAGAGAAATCACCAAAAACCCCCAAGAACATGGGTTTACGGTTTGGAAACCTCCCAAAACCGTAAACACCCCAAAAGGGGTTTTGATGCCCCAAACTCCTTCCAACGCTTGGCTAATGAACTAGGAACTTGCATGAATGATCTTAGAACCACAAAACACGAAATGAAGGGAGTAACCATGAGTTTATGGCCGTAAACTCCCAAACATGGTCCAAGGACCGTAAACTCCAAAAAGTGTGCCATTTCGAGCCCTAACCACTTCCTAAGCCTTTAATTCAACCCTAGGTCCCTTCCTTGTGAAGCATAGGACCTTGAAGCACACAAACACACCATTCCCATGAGTTTACGGCCGTAAAATCATGGGGGAAATGGTTCAAAAACCGTAAACACCCTAAGGGCTACCATTTGAAGAGTAAACTCCAAAGTGAGGCCATACTCTCCTTAGATGCAACCCCTAACACTCCTAGCACTTGAAACAAAGTGTTTTCATGCATTAAAGTGTCTTTACTTACTTAATTAGTGATTAAATAACTAATTAGATACCATTATGTATCACTACATGTTACATAGGATCCGTGGGTGTGTTCAAGTCCTCACTTGACACCTAGCATCCTACCCGACACTTCCATCCTCTCCACTCATTGCAGGTGAGTTCATACCCCTATACCTTTTACCGAGTTTTTCACGATTTCAGGGGGGGAATACAAGCAAAAGTACAAGGGAACTTGTACTCAAAACCTATTATTTCGTATGAAATACTTACATGTTCAGCATGTTTTTAACACAGAAAACCGTTTTACCAACCAATTAAGAAATCAACTTGTAGAGATAGTTTTTCAAAACTAAAGCAAGGAAACTCGTGAATCTTATCATAAAATGTTATATTTTATATTTTACAAAGGATTCATACCAACCATAAACATGATTTTCTATATTATTACTTGTAAATTTTATTATCTTAAGATTGGAGACACGTCCTTGATAACACTCCACTAGAATACGCAAGTGTAGGACTAACCCTTGTAACCAGAATCTCTTGGAGGGAGAGCGTGACTATTGTGTATAGATCTATACGGGACTGACTACCCCGCACCTCGCTGCTAGCTAAGTGGGACCGACAGGTCTACGGGTGACAAAGTCATAAAAGATATTGGCCCTGGGAGGGATGCTTTCCTAAGGATGATCATCACATATTATTATGAATAAAATAATATGGATTCATCTTGAAATATAATAAAATATTAGATGAGTGGAGGAATTTACCTTAAAATTTCTCAGGAAGAAGTTGAGAAATTTCCTTTCAGCAAGATCCTTTGTTCTTGCTTGAAGATGAGTTTTTGAGAGAAAATGGGGAAAAGAGAGAGAGAAAGTGTAGTCTAAACTCCCTCACTGTCGTTGCTTTGGAGTATAAGGAAAAGGGAGGAATCTTTGGTACATGGGTATCTGGTGGTCCATGCATGGGTATTTGATGGGTAAAACTTGGAATACTGTGATTTCCATGGGAAATGAGGAATTTCATCAAATCACAAGGTCAATCCCTTTGTCTTTTTCTTGAGTTAGGATAAGGTTTTCCTAAATCCCAACCATTTATTTTTATGAAGAGTATGCTTAAAATAATTAATTTTAGCATAAAATAATGGTTTTAGGGGTCTCAATTAAGAAAAACACGAGTTTGGTGGGATTTCCGACCTCAAAATATCTTAAAATGATAAAATGGTCCGGAATAGTCCAAAATCCGAAGTCATAAGGTGAAATCCGGAGCCCTTATGCAAATTCCGAAGCCCTTAGTTAAATTTCGGAGGGGAGGGGAGGGTCTGCGAGGTTCCGAAGTGGTTGGCAGGGGGGTTCCGGAGGCGCTGAACGAGTTCCGAAGTAAACAGTACTTTCTGGCGTCATCAGGCGGAGTTCCGAAGTCAGAAGCGATCAGTGGTCCGGACCGAGGTGCTTCCGAACCGAAGTAGGGTAAGAACTTCCCGAGCTGCGAACCTATCCGGATGAGAGGCTTCCGAGATGAGCTTCCTCTTGGCCTCCTTAGAAGACCTTCCGGACTAAGAGGTTCCGGACCAGGAGGGTTCCAGTCCAAGAGGTTCAGGACTAAGAGGAGTCCGGACCAAGAGGTTCCGGACTAAGAGGGTCCTTTTGGGGTTTCCTCTTCCGGTTTTGAGCTGTATTTAACTAAGGAAGGTGCTTACAGAGATTTGAGAGAGATTTGAGATATATGGACAGATTTGGGAGAGATTCACTATTTTTGGAGAGATTTGGGAGAGATTCAATATTCTTAGAGAGATTTCACTTACTTAGAGAGATTTGAGAGTGATTTCACATACTTGGAGAGATTTGCATTCTAACACTATATGGCTCCTTAGGAACTCATATTGAACACTTAGGTGTGTTAGCACAAGTCTCACAAGAGTCCTTGCTTACTTAAGAATGAAATTTCCTAGCCAAATAGGCCAGTTGTTACATTTTGACCTTGTGTTTTTGATGTTTTCAAGGCTCTAAGAATGATTCCTAACTAGATAACAAGTGTAGGGAAGAGTACTTACGATATAGAGGCTCGAAATGGTCGATCTTGGCCAAGAACACTAGTGTGTGTTCTTGGTGGAACTTGAAGATCTATGAAAACTTGATTTTCATGGATGAAATCATGAGATGATGCTAGTTAAGAAGGACTAACAACAAACTAGAGAAAGTTGATGGGGTGTTCTTGAGGAGGAAGTGAAAGAATGAAGAAAAGCTGAAGGATATGAGCCTATAAAGGGGAGTTTACGGCCCTCCTTGAGTTTATGGCCGTAAACTCAAGTGCTTGAGGCCGTGAACTCTTCTTGATGAGGTTAAGGTTGGATTAGTTCAACAATGTCTCTAGCAGGTACTTTCTAACACTTATTCCTTAAGTGTACTAGGCTCATAACACTCAAACAGACTCTAAATTGTGCTAAATGATAACATGAGTGAGTCTGTCATCGAGTTGAGTTAACTGACTGAGCTTTCAAGCAAAAGTTTTTCAGGTTGTCACAATATATAATAAAATAAAATATCTTAATTTAATAACTTATATATATATATATATATATATAAATAGAATTATATATATATATATATATATAATTCATACTTTATAGAATTAAAAATATAAAAATATTTCAGTAAATAGATTTATAAATATTTATGTATCTTAAAAAAATATATAAATAAGTTATCTATAATTAAACCAAATAAAAAAATATTTTAATAATTAGGTTTATAAATATTAAATAATTATATATTAAAAACTATTAATAATAACTATGCAATAACTATTTAATTATTAAAATAATTAAAAGTAGTAATGATTAGTGAAAAAATAAAATGATTAGTAAAAACAATGATTGGAAAAATGATTTGAGGGTAGAGATAAGTGGAGATAGGGTAGGAATAAATGAAGCCTTTGTAAAAAGCAAAAAAATCAAAAAGAAGTTTTGTAAAAAACAAATTCAGCATGAAAAGCAATACCAAACACTCCCTTATTACTTTTAGCATGATGTATGTAACCTTTTAAGAGTTTGTTTTTTTTTAACAGTTTCAAAATTATAATTTGGAGCTGCTGTAAGGGCACAATTGTAAAAGTGTTATTTTCCTTTTCATTCATTCCAACTTGAGAATATACAATTTTTCTGCCAATTTGAAAACACACCTAATTAAAAAAAAATTTGGGTTATTTTTCTTCATTATTTTCTGTTTTTTTTTTCTCTTCTATATTTTTGCGTTTCTTTAATTTTAATATTTGAGAAAAAGGTATAAGAAACATTAAATTCTTTTTCCGTTATTTTTCTTTTTTTTTTCTCTTCCATTCTTTTCCATTTCTTTAATTTTAATATTCGAGAAAATAGTATAAGACGCATCTTTATTCTAAGTGTTATTCTAACACAACTCATCATTAATATTCTTCCATGTGTCATGTAGATATATTAGACAATTTATTTTAAAATTCAAATTTACATTTTCTAATTATATGTTAAATTTGATGTTATAATAACTTTAAAATTTTAAAATATCTTTTAATTAATAATTTATTTAAAATAATTGATTAATAATTATAATTTTTTATTATAAAGGTTTAATTAATTTTATAACGGTGGTTTCTACGGATTATAAACTAGTCAATAATAATAATAATGTACCATCATTTATATTACAACTTCTTAATTTTATTATATTCTTATTATGAAATTACATTTAAAAAAATTGATTATAACAATGGCATGCAAATAAAAAAAATCGTCAATCTTTCTTTAGATTTTCAAAATCTAAATTCATAGCAAGAAAAGAAATATAAACTATTATTATTGATTTTTTTAATTATAAAAAACTATAAACAAATATCATATTAAACAAATAAATTAATACATACATATAAATTGTCAACTCTTGCAATATACATGACAATCGACAGAATTCTATAATTTCAATTACCCTGCCCTTCGCCGTTATACTGCCCCATCACCAGACCACCTCCCGCCGGACGCCTGATCATCAATTCTTGACGGCGGCAATTAAGTATATTGCTATCTAGTTTCTCATTTGAACCCTCAGATTCAATGGTTTAACAGTGGACAACGTTTTTCGTTCCCAATTTCGTCAAAATAAAATGTATTCCGAATACTCTCTTGTTTACTCCGCAATTCCAAATCTTTTCAATTCAATGGTTCAATCAAACACGCTTTGATCTTCCTACGATATTCCCCAGTTTCAGATACATCCTAGGATACCCATTACATCGATTTCATGATTGCGTCACTTCACTCTTCTTTGAGCTTCTCGATTTCACCATGGAAGCTCCGCTCTCATTCAAACCGACGAAACACATCACAACAAGCATCAGTTTCGCAGATCACCACCGCCGAATCCGATCCATTAATCCAACACACCACCAGAAGAAGGTATAATCCTACTCATTCAAGCATTTTATCAAACACCTTGCCTTCATTACCTAACACCTTTCTTTTTTCTTCAATTTGAATCTTGTTATATAAATCATGTTATATATAGATGCGAATGTTACGATATGTACAAAGAGGTGGTTCCATTTGCGGAAGCATGGTCATGGCAACAATCGATTGTTGAGAAACGGAAGACATTGATTGATATCAATGAAGACGATTCCGATTCTTTGATTATACTCCAACATCAACCTGTTTATACATTGGGTACTGCTAGCACTGAAAACAACTTGAATTTCGACATTAAAGATTCTCCTTTGCCATTGTATCAAACAGAACGTGGTGGTGAAGTTACTTATCATGGGCCAGGACAGGTAGACGATTTACTCGATCAAACATTCTGTACAAAAAAGAAACAGTTTTTAATTTTTTATTGATTTGATACTATTTAGGGTTAAAACTTATAACTTTTGTGTTAAAAGAATCATTTGATTTTAGCTAGTTATGTACCCGATCTTGAATCTTCGTTTCCAAAAGATGGATCTTCATTGGTACCTCAGGGCACTTGAGGAGGTAGTAATCCGGGTACTTTTCTCAGCCTTCTCTCTCAAGGCTTCACGGATCGACGGTTTAACTGGAGTTTGGGTTGGTAAGTTATACTGTGTTTGACAAACATTAGACTGATATCCAATACCCAAAACATCCGATGGAGAAAAATAATGCAATTCTATGTATAAAAGAAAGTGAATGCGACCCTTACCCGGTTATTCTCATCATTAAAAATAGCCCTAGAAAGTCTGTTGTCCAGACTGACAGTCTATCAGGAGTCTCGCATAACAAATGTGTATTTATTTTGTAGGGGACAAAAAGGTAGCGGCGATTGGGATACGGGTTTCACGATGGCTAACATATCATGGGTTAGCTTTGAATGTTTGTACTGATCTTTCACCTTTTGAACAAATAATTCCTTGTGGAATACGAGACCGAGGAGTTGGAAGCATCAAGGGGCTTCTGAGAGAGTCTAATGAACATTTTTTAAAATCTTTTTATGATGATGATGATGATGGTAAACTCATTGATATTGCTCATGATTCATTAGTGAAGGAGTTTTGTGAAGTTTTTCAACTTGACCTGTCTTATCGGTCAGTATCCATGGTTAGGTAATAGAGGAAATGAAAAACCTTTATCAATTATCATGTCATGTCATATCAGCAATCTATAAGTTTTTGTTCGATAAACTTATTTTTCCTGATATTTATATAACCCTTTGATCGTTTTAGACTTTTAGCATTAGAGAGTTTAAGATTTGAAGATTTCTCATGAGGAGATACAAAGATATTAAAAAAAAAAGAGTATTCAAGTGCATGACTCTTCATGACTTTATCCTTATCATTTGTGTAATCTTTTTTTTAAGCATTTAATAAATGTCTATTTCGCATTTAGTTCTACTTGCTTGTTTTCCTGTACTTTGTCATCTTTTGAAGTATTTTGATGAAAACTTTTAAATTTTAAGAGGTCTACCTTACTTCAGCTGTATAACATTCTTACCAAAGCCATCTAACAGAGCAGCACCTTTGAACTTCATCTGAAAGCATCATAATTGTCACCTGCATAGAATTGAACAGGGGCATCTCCACTAGGGTAAAAGGGTAAAAAAAACCAAGCCACATACGGAAAATTTGCAAATATACCCTTCAACTCACCAAGCTAATAAACCCCTTATTATAAATGACATCTGTAGTAAGGCTTATTTCAGTTAGGATTTCACAACCAATAACGTGATCACAATGAATGTAGATCCAAATTTTATCCCCTTGACAAATATTGAAATACTTCTATATAGCTTCAAAACAACTTTATAACTTGACATGTAAAGAGTTCCATAAAACAGAAAGGGGAAAAAAAACCTCACCCTAAGTTGTTGAAACAAAATAAAGAGCAATTGATTCTATACGAGGAGTAAAAGTATGGCAGCCATCCTAAGAATATAACTACCATAGCCCCGCAGGAAAGAAAAAAAGGATTCAAAAGTCACACAAAACATGCTATACTGTACACACCGGAAACACGCAAGAACTCGCTTTACTTTTGTTCTTGATCCAAAGGAAAGAGTTCACCTTGATTTTTGTTAATCACACAACCCACCAATGAGTTATTATTAAAGATTTTGATTGTTCCTTGTTTTCCAAATGAACCATAACACCATCATGTGGATAGCATGGATAAGTTTCTTATGTCGAGGAGAAGAGAAAGTTTAACAGTTTCATCTAATGTTGGTGATTTTAATGCCACCAAGTCATTTTAGTATAATGAAATTTACAGATTACCAATAAAGTTTAATTCTTGATTTTAGATAAGTTAGGAGGTGTAGAGTGCATGCTTGTATAAAACGAGTTTGATCTCGGTTCGACTAAATGAGAAAGGGGGAGGGGGGGGGGGGGGTTCCCATTACAGGATCCTAGGCAGCGTCCCTTGCGGTGGTCCTGCTTGATCTCGAGATTGTCTTTTTGTGTTGCAAATGGATCAAGAGACGACCTTGGATTTTAATACTGTTATTGTTATAGTATTGAGCATCATTGAAAAACCTTTAAAGTGGCCATGAAACTCGAGATGTTGCATTTTGATAAAAGGAAATCTATGATGAATTATCATCAATTTTAGAGAACAATACTTGGGTATTGTTTGATTTGCCATAAGGTTCTATCCCTTTTGGGTTGCAAATGGATCTTCAAAGAAGATGAAGGTAGATGGAACTTGCTAAGGGTAAACATTAATAGCCATACGTCTATATTTTTTATATAAATAAAACTTAATTTTTTATAAACTTATTTTTGATGAATCAATATAATAAGTTAATATTATCTTAAATAAAAAAAATTACTATCTCCGTCCCAAAAATTATTGTCCATTTTTTACTTTTGAAGTCTTTATTTTTTCAACTTTGACCTTAAATATTTTCGTTTGAGATATATAATACTTGATACAAAATATATGAATGGATTGTGTTTTAAATGTCTTTTCATTGTAATGAGTTTCATCAAGTAATTCATAACACAAATAAAAATATTTAAGGTCAAAGTTGACGAATAAAGACTTCAAAAGTCAAAAATAGACAATAATTATTGGACAGAGGGAGTATTATTTTGCCTTGACTTTTGCTCGTACTTCCTCACTCCACAATAAAGATTCTCTATGCTCTTTGACTTTCTTGTAGACATCCTTGTGACAACCCGGAATTTACATTCGTACACACTCTAAAGTCAAGCACTGCAATTAAAAGTCAATTACATATCTGCTAATTTTTAGCCGGTTTAAAGTCCGCTTGAGTAAGTTTTATTAATTATTCATGAACCAAACGGATAAAAGGAAGTGATTTCTAGAATATCGGGATAGCAATGGAACAATCAACACCTTAGTTAGGTGTTCACGACCAAACAAAAAGAGTTTGGGCCGTGAACGGAGCTTGGCCGTGAACTCATGTGTGACAACCGTCAATTTTCGGTCAAGTCAAAGTCAACTAAAGTCAACAAGTCAAACCGGTCGACCCAATTCGCCGTGAGAACTAGAGTTTACGTTATGTAACTTCTAAACAACTCTCTATTCTAATGAGAGATCATAAATCGAAAAGTGCGTTCACCTAAATCTCCTTAACCTAAAACGGTGGTACGTAGAAAGCCAAACCGATACAACAATGTTACATACTCATCGGGAGTA
Source organism: Lactuca serriola (assembly GCF_051521515.1). Taxonomy (NCBI): domain Eukaryota; kingdom Viridiplantae; phylum Streptophyta; class Magnoliopsida; order Asterales; family Asteraceae; genus Lactuca; species Lactuca serriola. Next base: position 229,153,180 of record NC_136411.1, read on the forward strand.
TGCAAGATCCCTAATCAAGGCTTAACGGGGTTTAAGGGCCTTGCAGTGCGTAGCCGGACACTCAAAAAGGTCACCAATGAAACCTCTCCCACATATCTCTAAGTATATGAAACCTCTCCCACATATCTCTAAGTATGTGAAACCTCTCCCACATATCTCTGAGTATGTGAAACCTCTCCCACATATCTCTAAGTATGTGAAACCTCTCCCACATATCTCTAAGTATGTGAAACCTCTCCCACATATCTCTAAGTATGTGAAACCTCTCCCAAGTCTCCCTAAGTATGTGAAATCTCTCCCAAATATCTCTCTGAATGTGAAATCTCTCCAAGTATGTCAAACCTCTCCCAAATCTCCCTAAGTATGTGAAATCTCTCCCAAATATCTCTCTGTATGTGAAATCTCTCCCAAATATCTCTCTGAATGTGAAATCTCTCCAAGTATGTGAAATCTCTCCCAAATATCTCTCTGTATGTGAAATCTCTCCCAAATCTCCCTAAGTATGTGAAATCTCTCCAAGTATGTCAAATCTCTCCCAAATCTCCCTAAGTATGTGAGATCTCTCCCAAATCTCTCTAAGTATGTGGAATCTCTCTCAAATCTCTCTCGAAATCTCTCCCCGACTTTCTATAATCACTCGGGACATCCCGACCCTCGAATTTGGCGAAAAATAGCCCAAGAACGGAAGTCTACGCGAAAAACGGACTTAAGGAAACGAACCCTCCGAACCGAAAGTACTATTCATGAACCGAACCGAAAGCACTATTCATGAGGGTCCGAACCGAAAGTACTGTTCATGAGCTGAACCGAAGTTACTGTTCATCCGAACCGAACCCAGCACTGAAGGAAGGTCCGAACCGAACCAGCATAGAAGGAAAAATCCGAACCGAAAGTACTGTTCATTACTGTTCACAACAGTACCTTCGGTTCTAGCCAGACCTCGGACCGAACCCCACCTGCACTTCTCGCCTTCGCTGCGGACAGCTACTCCTCGGACCGAGCTTCGCTTTCGCCTCCCGCCTTCTGACTCAGCCTAGCGCGTCCGAACCAGGCACCATCCGACCGAACTTCGGCCCAGAGAACCGAGCCTCGGCCGAGATCCGAAGGGTCTCGCTGGGCAACTCGGATTTCGCCCATTTTTGCATATTTTTGCGTTTTAAACCCATTTTTAATTATTTTAACATAGTTTTTTCACCAAAAACTTTATTTTTAATTAAAAGACCCCTAAATTAATGATTTAATCATATTTTAAGGGTAAAATCTTATCCAAATAAGAGTTGGTAAAGTACAAAAGAAGAGTGTTGACCTTACCTTAGTTTATGACGCAAGCAACCCCCACACCCACTCCATGACAACCCACACTCCTTCCCACCATACCTTGTACCTTTTACTCTCTTTCACAAGTCATCCCCACGTTCTAAGGGCTGATCATACAACCTCTCTCCTCATTCTCTTCAAACACTCTCATTACACCAAAGATTGAACTCCAACTTTTTCTCTCCAACTTCTCTCTCTAACTCACGATCTCAAGGCTGATCATCAAGTGTCCTTCCACTCTTGGTAAGTGTAATCCACCCCCCTTGTGATTCTTACACTTCATTCTACTCAAATCATTGATAGCTTATACAAACTCCATAACTATCATGCTAGAATTCTCGAAAATCTTCAAGACATTTCCAAGTGTCCTTGAGTTAAACACCTCCATTCTTCAACAATCATCTACTGAAAACACTTAAGGTGAGTTCATACCCCTACTTTTTCATGATTTCTTAAGTTTTTAGGGGGGAATACAAGTTAAAACACCAAGAACATAACTAAAATTTTCTAACAGCTTTCATCAGAAAAGTTGGACTCCATTCACGGACTGTTTTGGACACCTTAAACATTTTAGTTTTCAAAACTGTTTTAGGTGCATGTAGTTCCACTTCTTAGCTTTAAAATGACTACTTGCACATCTCCATACGATTTTTCTACAATTTATGGTGATTTTTACAAAACTGCCTATCATTTCAAACACCAATCCGGACCAGTCTGTGATTATGGACTTTTTCACCCAAGTTGGAGGTCATTAAAAATCATGATAAAAATTATGAGTAAACTAGACACATTTTGGGAACTCCCAGAATTTACGGATTTAGTTTTCGACTTCGTATGATTTTTCTATGGCTTTCTAAAACAGTGCAGGAAGGTCTAATTTAGTTAACATCATATAATTTTCATAACACCTTGTAACATGTTGAGCAGGGTGCATATTATTATGTGTTCATGTATATTTGCAATTTACGACATTCTTGTGTTAGTATCTAGACATAAACCTATTAACAAATGGATTTTTACTAGACAAAGCATAGATTACACAAAGCGTTATTATTGAAGTATACCCATTACACACGAACGTTAAATAAACTATGTTAAGTAAAAATTACGTACTTTACTGTTACTACCTTCGTTTTGCCAAACTATAATAGGTATAGTTTACGATGGATTTCAAAATGCATACATTACAAAAAGGAAACTTTCATTATGATTAAGTGTAAATTCGTTAATAACTTTGTGAGATATCCTCTTCACGTAAATCATAAGTCCTGTATTCTAACCAGAGTCTCCTGGAAGGAGAGCGTGATAGTTGTATATAGATCTATATTGGGTTTGACACCCCACACCTTGCTGCTAGCTACAGTTGGACCTGCAGGTCTACGGGTGACAAGTGTCATTTCAGTTCTACGACGCCCGAAGAACGTCGTATTCAGGCCACCTAGGTCATAGTATGGTTATAATAGCTCACAGAAAGTATTAACAAACTTAAGAATATACGAGAGTTTCATTGATATCATACGCGTTTGTGTTGAAATAAACACACATTATTTTCTGTAAATAAGAAAGATTACTCATATATTTCAGTCTCTGGATACAAGACTACATTATTCATTTTAAGGAAAATATCGGATTTTTCTGGAGCAACTATACAATTACATGACGAGCTTTTTCATAATTATATACAAAAACTTATGAACTCACCAACCTTTGTGTTGACACTTTTCAAAACTACTTGTATTCTTAGGAATTCAGTGAAAACAGGAAACCAACAACGTTTTGAGGATGGGACGATAAATCGCCAAACAGTTCATTTTGTTTCATAATGTAATTGATTCGATTCATGTAAACATATACTTTGGTGTAACTTTTTCAGTTATATTTATGATGGTTATATTTACTTTGAGCACTATTATACTCGTTGTTGTGATACTCTACATGAAGTCCTCCACCCTCGAACGTTTCCGCCATCCTTGGTTTGGGGGTGTGACATCATGGCTTAGACATGAGTTTACTCCCCAATTGGCTCATTTCTCAGTTTCACCCTCAAGAACACTCCCCATTCTCTCTCAACTATCATCCCGTTCTTCACCCGATCTTCCGAAAACGTAAGTATTTCTCGACTTGATTTGTTGTTATAACCTATCACCTAGTGTTTATACATCATTTCATCCATTCATTATTGTTTTTCACTTAGATCTTCAAAACACCAAGAACACACACTAGTGTTCTTGGACCTTAAACACTCAATCGAGCTTCTATCTTGTAAGTATACTTTCCCTAGCTTCTTGTGTGCTTAATATCAACTTGATAACACTTTGAAATCATCAAGAATCATAAGAACAAAGGAGTTCATGGCCAAGGATGTTCTTGGGCCGTGAACCCCCCTTAAGGTGGCTAAATGGACTCTAATTCCTTCCTAAGCCTTGGATGCCAACCTTGATCCTTCCTAGAAGTGTTTAGGACCTTAAACAACAATCAAAACAAGTCCCCATGAGAGTTTACGGCCGTAAAAACCTAAGGAAGTGGTCGTTAGGCCGTAAACTCTACAACGTAGTGTTAGTGTGTCCCTAATGCTTTCCTAAGGCTTGGACTTGATCATCGGATGCTCAATCATGACTTGTAAGACCTCAAAACACAATTTGGCACTTAGTACCATGAGTTTACGGCCATAAAATCATGGGGAAATGGTCATGGACCGTAAACTCCATAAGGAGTGGTCCTTGGGCCATAAACTCCAATTCCATGCCATACAACCCTCAGATGCAACCCGTTGGTACCTATAACACTTGAGTCAAAGTGTTTCCATGTCCTAGTGTGTCTTAACTTGATTAATTAGTGGTTAAATGTCTAATTGGATACATATATGTTTATTATATGTTAATTAGGAACATTGTTTGTGTTCAAGTCCTCACTTGAGACCTAACACCTTGTCCAACACTTCAGTACAATCCACTCACTATAGGTGAGCTTATACCCCCTTAATTAACCTTTGAAATGTTGTTAAATGTTTTTAAATTCTTTTCTAGGGGGGGATACAAGTTGAATCATGTTAGTTATTAGATCAATCACATGTGATTAATAACTAGCATACAAATGGATTTTCTATACTTTAAACTGTTTTACCAAACGAATGATTTCAAACTGCTTATCAAACTATTTTACATGTTAAACTCTTTATCAAATTCACTTTTGTATACTAAACCTTTCTTTTATAGTTTTCAAACTTATATATTGTTAAAACCATGTCTAATACATATATAGTTATATAAATAAGGTTTGAAGGACTTAGAACTGATAACCCACTTTACTTCCTGTCCTTGTTTGGTTGTGGTCTTAAACTACCCGGTTGTTTGTCCGAGTGTCATTGAATCCTTAGTTATATATTACGTATATATGTATAGATATAAAGACTTTTATCTTAGTTCAATACATTCCCTCATACAAACAAGTCTACTAATAAACTATAATCGGTATAGTTTAGGGTTATACTACTTACTACTTCTAGTTCAATGAAGCATACAAGAGTCAGTTCATTCATGAGTCATTACTTACTACTACGAGAACTTATACAAATATACTAGGATGAGAACATATACAACTATACTATGACGAGAACTTATACAACTATACTAGGATGAGAACATATACAACGATACTATGATGAGAAACAATACATTCAGTACACAAGTACATACATTACATATACAAGTATACTATAACATAAATGTGATCCATTGTATCGGAGCATGCCTTCATCGTCATGGCCCGAGTTGTTACCGGAATCTCTTGGAAGGAGAGCGTGAGTTTGCGTATAGATCTATACTGGATTTAGTATCCTACACCTTACTGCTAGCTACAGTGGGACCGACATGTCTTCGGGTGCCAAATGTCATACCTTTTGACGACTTACATTGTCGTGTTTCATAGTCGATAGTATGGTACAATTAATCACATAATACCTTAATATAAATCCGGTTTAAGGTAGTTAGTACAGCAGTAGTTCCTATAATACAACACTACAGTACTACATTAATTTACCCTTTACATTTATTTAGTGATTACTTCACCTAAACATTAATGTACAAACTATATTTTGATAATGATAGTTACACTTGGAAAAATTACACACTTTTACAAGAAACAAACATACAAAACAGTTGTGCCTTGGTAGAAGGCTAATTTTAGTAGAAAATATAGGGTTTTCCAAGAGTTACAAACTTGTTCAAACACTTACAAACATATTCATACTTTTACTACAAACGTTTACGAATTCGTACTTCAAACACTGTTTCTAACAGTTTGATACAACATAGACACTAAATACTTATGAACTCACTAGCTGTAATGCTGATAAACTCCTTCAAAATAACTTGTATTCTCAGGTCATCAGTAGACAGGTACCGATGGCAACTTTTGAGAAGATGGAGCGCATACAAGACTCGTCTTATATTTTGAATCATGTTTTGGTGTCTTATATACTACAGAATACATTTGTATTAAAATTATATATTTAATGCAATGGATGATGTTGTTTACTTGTTTACTATTATACTGTGTTGTGATACTGTACATGACATCCTCCGCCCAGAACGTTTCCGCCGTTATTGTTTTTGGGGTGTGACAATCCTTATTGTGTTTTTGGCCATCTCTTTGATGGTTTTAGCCATACTACTCTATAAAATTTATTCATATCTCACATGAGTGGGTACCGCTCTTTTTATGTTTTTCCAAAGAATAAGAGGTCTAACTACCTTCGATCCCCTATGTGAACTCCTACACAACTGAAATACCATGACTAATGATGAGTGTTAAAACGTTGTCGTGGACGTCTTAAACAAATAATAATTTCACTACTTGGTTGCACTAATGGCTAGCACATGGAAGCAAGGTCGAATCCACAGGGACACAACTTAAAAATTAATGCCTCTTTGTGTAAGGCACATACTAGTAAAATTCATAAAACAATAAAAGGGGATTTTGTTGTGAATAAATAACTAGAGGTTATAGTGAAATAAATTTAAGAAAATTCAGTAATAAAAAGTGTTTTAGTTCCCCTACGACTTTCCTATTATGCAATCAAATCATACCTGGTTATTTAAGATGTGTTCAATCTAAGCCGTTACTGAAAACTACTAACAAGCTCTAGCAAGTTCTCTTTTACCTAGTTAATTAACCTAAAAAAGCTCTATCACACCCTCGGCTTGGTGGCGGAAACACCAAGCGGCACGACTTTCAAAACTGTTGGATTTATAGAAGAGGCCTTCATGTTGAGTTTCTATCTCCTTTGATAGTCTGATAGTTGTCTGTACTCCGTGGTTAGTCTTTTATCTTTGTGCGTTGACCTAGGAATACATGTAATTTTGAGAGGGTAAACATAATATTGGTGAGTTCACAAGTTTGGTAAGTGTGAACATAGTTTGTTGATGTTCTTAAGTTAGCACTAGTTGCAATATCTACCTATATCAATGTGTTAGTGTAATTTCTAGTGTTTTGGTAGTAGGATTTAGATAGTTTAGTGACTAAATTTGAATCTTGATTTGGATAAATGATGTATATTTTACTTGTTACCTTATCTCAAGGTTAGTATTTTGGTAATACTCTCCTAATATTTCTTTTTATCGTGTTGTAGGCATTGCTTCTCAAGGCGCTCCTCAAGAATAGTGGATGTTGTATTCGAACTCGTTTCCTCGAGTTTATGTGAACTATCACTACATAGAGTATTGGTAGTTCATGATAGTTTTGTTTTAGTGTGACCTAAACTTTCTTTCCCAAGTTTGTGTTTACTATCACTACTTAATTAATTCTTATTAGTAGTTTATGAAAGCTAGTTTTAGTTTGACAACGTTACGATGAGTTCCTATAATCGAGTTATGACTATTGATTCCGAAAATACCACGATGCTTCATCAGACGTTGTTCTGTTTAGAAAGTTATGCCTGCTTCGACTAGCCGTCGGGTTGTAGCTAGCAACCACAGGTGGGAGAGTCAATCCCCGTATAGATCTACACATATTTCTCTCGCTCACTTAAGAATTAACGATTATAGGCCGGCTGCTAGCTGAAAATGTATCAGCGTGTTGATAAATTATGTCTCATATAACTCTTGTGGTAGGGGCCTCCCCTGGTCGATCGTGTTGTTATTCACGTTGCATATATACGGTATACTTATTATATATATATATATATATGTATATATATATGTATATATATATATATATATATATATATATATATATATATGACAAAACTTCAAAAATGGTCCCTGTGGTTTCAAAACTTTTAACATTTGGTCCTTCCGGCTAACTCTATTACCATTTAGCCGTTAAGTAAGGGGTATTTTTGTCATTTCACTAGCCAGAGACCATTTATGAGGTTTTGTATTACTTTTTTTAAAATAAATAAATAAAATTTAATATACAAGAGTCCCACCTCTCTCTCTCTCTCTCTCTCTCTCTCCCACCTCCTCGTTGTATAAAATTCTTTCTCGTCATTGGCTCCCCTGTAAGTTGTATAGATTCCATGTCTCATTCATCATTTGATTCCATATCTTCATGAATCAAATTGAATCTGAATTTGTTTTGAATCGCCTTTATATACCTTCGACTCCGCAGGGCGTGGGTAAAACCACTCTGATTGCTAGGGTTTTGGAGAATCTCAGAACTTCCTATCCCAATTTGAAAATACAAGGGTTTTTCACTCGTAATGCCCTATCATTCCATACCATTCCATCGCTCAAATATGTTTTGATTTTCGCCTTCGTTTACTCATGAAATTTGGGATACAAAACAGTTGAGATCAGACAAGAAGGCGAGAGGGTAGGGTTTGAGGTGGTTACGTTAGATGGTCGCACTGCTCCACTTGCTTCTATTAACAATTCCAGGTAACCATTTCTTCATATCTTTTCATCATTCAACGTCGAATTAGGTTTTAATTAAGTTTTCCATGACAGTGTAGAGTCCATTAGATAGCCTACTGTGGGAAGATACAGAGTCGATGTAGCATCATTCGAATCATTAGCTTTGCCTGAGTTACAGGTTCGTTTAGCTTCATCTCCAATTTCTCAGTAAGAAGTTGATTTTCGATTTCATTTTCAGGTCAAAGAAGATACATATCTGTTTATGATTGATGAAGTTGGAAAGATGGAGCTCTTCAGTTCGTTGTTCTTCCCTGCAATGTTACGTGTTCTTGAGTCAAAGAAGATAAATCTCCAGTGGTTGTTTCTTCCACCGGTGAATCGGAGAGAGAGAGAGAGAGAGAGAGAGAAAGAGAGGTAGGACCCTTGTATATTAAATTTTATTTATTTATTTAAAAAAAAGTAATACAAAACCTCATAAATGGTCCCTAGGTAGTGAAATGACAAAAATACTCTTTACTTAACGACTAAATGGTAACGGAGTTAGCCGGAAGGACCAAATGTTAAAAGTTTTGAAACCACAGGGACCATTTGTGAGGTTTTTTGAACTTAGGGATTAAACTTGATATTTTCAAAAACCACACGGACCATTTTTGAAGTTTTGTCTATATATATATATATATATATATATATATATATATATATATATATATATATACATAGTATGTCTTGCATAGCCGAGAGTTTGGGCATAGTAACACTAGGTACTAAGCTTATCCAAAGAGTGGCTATAATAATGAGTTACAACGTTTCCTGGCAACTGACCAACGTGACAACTATGTATAATCTTATCTATCATAGTGGTTCAGCATAACAACTAGGCATAATATTAGCTAAAGAGCTTGGGCACAATAACTACCAGGCCTAATATCATCATAATGCTATGAAAAATTATCTAACTATAATTATTGATAACTATATAAAGTTGTATTTTAGACATGTATCCAGCCCCCACCCCACCCCGCGACCCAAAAAGAGTTGAAAATGGTGCCGTAAAACTCGCACGTGAATTATGAAACCATTGATTTAGGGTAGATCCACAAGTCCACTACTAGAGAGATGTTCGGGAGTCATTGGCATGGATTTTTAAGAGAGAGGGAGAGAGAGAGAGAGGGGTGTTGAGGTGTGAGAAAGGATCAACCGAGACTTGTTATTTATAGTGGTATTGAGCCGCACGCCGCACATTACGTGCCATGTAAATGCATGTGAACCGTATGATGCTGCCATATGCCCTCATCTCATCATGCCATGTCATCTCATATCTCAACGTATCAAGTGTCAGGTGCGCACGGTGTACTGCGTGTGAGCACTCGTGGCAGGAATACATTTATGTACTATAAATGTCACATCTCTCTCATATTGTGTTGGCTTCTTACGAAATTTATATTTCTGGAAATTTGGTAGTGTGTAGAATCTAAATACATTAACCTGTTCGCAAAGTGACGCAACTTTTTACGCACTTAATCTTGAGCTTATGGTTTGACGTTAATATGAGTGATGGTTGAATTTTTTTTGGCGTTTACAAGATTGTATTATTATGTTTTGACGTTGGTTGTCGACGACGGTTGGGGGTGTCTTGCATGGGTTTTCACACCTTCCCCTGTTGAAGGAAATGTCATCTCCAAAATTCAACTCGTAGTGCTTGACATGACGGTACTTGGTTGAGAGTATCTTATTGGTTTTAGCTTTCGAAAACTATCCATATGGCGTAGTCTTAGAGAAGTGCTCTCTCTTCTTAAGGTTTGTTTTTGCAATGGGTTGGGATTCGTTTTGAGTTTTGTTGGGTATTTGTTGGTTATTGAGAGGTTGTGAAGTAGTTGGAAGTGTTCCTACTTCTATTTTTGTTTTACACAAAGAGGAAATCCATTCCTATTTTGTTTTACACTAAGAGGAAATTCATTCATATTTTGTTTTACACTAAGAGAAAATACATTCGGTTTTGTTTTACACTAAGAGGAAACCTAATGTTTCTAATCATCAATCATGCTAAAGGTTCCGTTGAACCTCTATTTTTCGTTTCATGATCTCATCGTTTCTGTGTTTGCTTCGAGTTGTGGCTTTTGGTTTCTTTTATAAACTTTTTTATGCTACGTGTGGTGGTTCTCCTTGTCAGTTTATCTTATGCTAGTGTTACCTTTGGGCACTTGGCCTGCCTTAGTTGGATCTTGTAGAGTTTTCTCGAGGTTTTAATCCTAACCGGTGTGGGTTCTTTTGAGATTTTGAGGATCTACTTAACCTAGTGGTTTGTTGTGAACCTCATAATTTTGCGTTATCTTGAATAACCGAGTCTAATATATTTCCTGACCAAGTCTACGCGTAATAGTTTCTTATAACGAGATTCAGATTCCTATGAATTTCTGGCCGTATGGCCCTTTGTGCTATGGACTTCTGGTTTTTGTTTTCTATCCTCGTTGTATGGTGGTGTGTGCATGGATTCATGGAGTGGGAGTTTCTCTAGAGTTGCATTGTATCTTTCCCTAAAATGGCATTGTCACACCCCCAAACCAGAACGGCAAAAGCATTTAGGGGTGGAGGACTTCATGTATAGTATCACAAAAATGCATAATAGTAATCAAAGTACAACAACAAACATTGTATTTACAAAGTTATAAGTTTTACATATGTGATCAAAACATAATGTATATGAACTCAAAAGTACAAGTTTAAAAGACATGAGTTTATAAATCTCCGCGTTCTCAAAAGTTGTTGCTGTACCTGTATTACTATTTCCCTGAGAATAAAAGTAGTTTTTGAAAAGGTGTCAACAATTAAGTTGGTGAGTTCATAAGTATGTTTGCAACTAAAATCTGTTTTCTTGTTCATTGATAAAGTAAACATGTTTTTCCTAGAAAATCCTATATTTTATGCTATGTTATTCTGTAAGCAAAAGGCGTGACACTTTCTGTATTATGAGTTTGTAAAATGTTGTTTAGTTCTCATAAAAACCATGAAAAGTATGTTCTCTCTGTATTGAAATAGTAATCTATGTTTATACTTGTAAAATACTATAATATAGTTTATAATTAAATAAAGCTATGTGAAGTGTTACTTATTCATACACTAAGCATTTTGTTCAATACCAAATTGTGAGTTATTATAACCATACTAGATGACCTAGGATCGCCTGAACACGATGTTCTTCAAGCGTCATAAATGGTAAGACATTTATCACCCTAGGCATGCCTGCCTAACTGTCGCTAGTAGTTCAGGTGTGGGATTGTTAGTCCCATATCGATCTATATACAAGTGTCGCGCTCTCCCTCCAGGAGACTCTAGTTATAATTTCAGGACTTGGTTGGTATTTAGAAAAGTACATGAAGGTAGTCTCACAAAGGCTATATTGATGATCACACATAGAATAATGAAAAGTTACTTTGTAATAAATAATACACTGTAAGTAAGTTTCATAAACTGTATAGAATATAGTTTATATGTTTGTTTTCAGTTAAGTAATTATGTTTGTTTTCTAACATTTGTCCTCTGTTTGTTTTCCGTGATGTACTATGTCTGTTTTCCTGTTATGTACTTTGAAACTTGAAACCAATGTATGAATCCTCTAAACTATACCTATTATAGTTTAGCTATTTGTTTTCCATTATGAATCTGTAGTACTGCTATTTCATGAAATTCTCTGTTTGTACCTATGTAGTATCAAACAGTTTGAAAACCATTTTATATTTATATAAATGTAATATTTATATAATTGTGGTTAATTAGATCTTCGATTAAATAACTTTACCCCAAGCGCACAACCAAACAAGGAACATGAAATGGGGTCAAATTACATATTCTAAATCTTCTGAATCCAAATTAAATAATTTACACAGATATACATATGTAATTTTTGACAGTTATAAAAATTTAGAAATAATAAAAACATTTAAAAATCTTTTGAGATATCAACACAATTTTATTGTGTTTCACTTGTATTACCCCCTAAAATAGTTAAAAATTATAAAAATGTAGGGGTATGAACTCACCTTTTGTGAGTGATTCGGTTGGAGGTTTGATTTAGGATATTATTCCCACGAGTAATATAACGAGTCCTATAAGCATTTCATGCAATATATGTATATTTTTAGTGAATATAATCACAAATACGATAAGGAATCGAACTAATTTGCAAGTTTAACTTACAAATAAGAGTTTTAAAAGCAAAGTTTGAAAGTTGTTAGCTGTTCACGGCCAGAAGAGGGGTTCATAGCCCAAGAACACTTGATGTTCTTGAGTTCACGACCATAAAGTGAGGATGTTCTTGGGTTTTCGGCTATCACTCTTTATGAATTGAAGAACACTTGAATATTCAAGTGTTTTCGGCCCAATGATATGAATAAGGGAAGGTAATTGTTTGATAAAGATGAAGAGTACTTGATGTTCTTGAGGAGAGAGGAGGTTTTCAGCATTTGATACTTGAGAGAGAATGGGAGTGTTTGCAGTTAGAGTGTGTGAGATGAGGGAAAAATCAGTCATATTTTTATATATACTTAAGATTCTTCAGCAGTAAACACATCCTGAGGAGATAAGATCCTCGGGTTCACGACCGAGAAGGGTTCACGGTCATGCGAGGGTTCACGGCCAAAGCATGATCACGACCCAAAGGCGGTTTGCAGCCGAGAATGAAACCCAAAGTGATAAGGTTCCTTTTGCCAAGGTGATAGAATCCAAAGTTTTGCGGTCCGAGGAATGGTTCACCACCATAAACCGTTCACGGCTCAAGCGAGGTTTGCGGCCCGAAGGAAAGAAAGAATGGTCTTCAGACTTCATGTTTTTTACTTCTTAAATTATACAACACTTTTATCAAGTGTTTTTAATGTTTCAAATATAATTATTTTAACTTTATTAAAATAATAAATCACTAAGTTTGACTTTTATTTGACGGAAATTGACTTGAGTTGGCTTTTACAATACTTAAAATAATGGGATGTTACATTATCCCCCTCGTTAGAAGGAATTTCGTCCCGAAATTTAAGATTATACAGATACAATAAGATTAGGGAAAGTGATGTGTATATTTCTGTTTCATCTAATCTTCTCGCTCCCAAATGAATTCAGGTCCTCATTTTGCAATCCAACGGACCTTCACTATCGAGATACGACTTTGTTTAGTTCTCTTGACTTCCCTATCTAGGATTTCTATAGGTTGTTCTATGAAGTTGAGACTCTTATTTAATTCGATTTCGTCGAGTGAGATAACAAGAGTCTCTTCGGACAAACACTCTTTGAGATTGAGACATGAAATACGGGAAGAATGTTATCGAGTTCATGCGGTAGATAGAGTTTGTAAGCAACATGACAAATTCTAGCAATGATCTGGAATGGTCCAATGTAACTTGGATTTAGCTTGCCACGTTTACCAAAACGTGTCAATCCTTTCCAGGGTGAGACCTTCAATAGAACGTGGTCAGCAACCTGAAATTCCAAGGATTTTTGTTATTTTCCACATAACTCTTCTGTCTATCTTGAGAAGTCTTCAACCGTTCCCGGATTTGGACTATCCTCTCTGTAGTTTCATGAATAATCCTAGGACCGGTTAGGGTACAATCTAGTATTTGGTTCTTTGCCAGTTGCGTATCGCCCACTTCAGCCCATCACAGAGGGGATCTGCACTTACAGCCATACAGAGCTTCAAAGGGTGCAACTTTAATACTAGTGTGATAGATGTTGTTGTAGGAGAATTCAACAAGTGGTAAATAGGTGTCCTAATCTTTACCGAAATCTATCATACAGACCCTTAACATGTCTTCCAGCATTTGAATTGTTCTCTCGCTTTGCCCATCAATCTGAGGATGGTACGATGTACTCATGTCAAGATTCGTTCCCAAGTACTTTTGCAATGATTGCCAGAACCGCAAGGTAAATATACTATCTCGGTCAGAGATAATAGATATTAGGACACCATGCAACCGTACTATCTCTTTTATGTACGTCCTTGTTAACTTCTCTATTTTATATGTTTCTTTTATTGGCAGGAAGTGGGCGTATTTGGTTAATCTATCGACAATAACCCAAATGGTATCATGACAAACCGTTGTTCTGGGTAACTTGGTTATGAAATCCATTGTAATCTGCTCCCACTTCCACTTAGGTATTTTTGGTTGTTGAAGTAAAACTGAGGGCTTTTGATTGTCTACTTTAACCTTGGCGCAAGTTAGGCACTTGCCCACAAAAGTAGCTATCTCGACTTTCATGTTTGGCCACCAATAGAGTTTCGTTAGGTCCACATACATCTTGTCTGAACCCGGGTGAACAAAGTATCGAGTTTTATGGGCTTCATTCATGACCACGTCTTTGTAGCCACCAAAATTTGGTGTCCAGATTCGATTCATGAAATAACGTACTGCATCACCCTTAGTTTCTAAGTTCTTATCCATCCCCCTTAAAGATTCACTTGTTATGTTCTCATGTTTCAAGGCTTCCAACTGAGCCTCCTTGATCTGTGTGTATAAGTGGGAATGGATAGTCATAGTCAGAGACTTTACTCGGCGGCCCAAGTACTCTTTCCGACTACGGGCATCTGCTACCTCATTGGCCTTGCTAGGGTGATAAAAAATCTCACATTCGTAATCATTTAGTAGCTCTACCCATCTTCATTGTCTCATGTTGAGTTATTTCTGGTCAAAGATATGCTGAAAGCTTTTATGATCAGTAAAGACTGTGCACTTTGTACCATATAGATAATGTCTCCAGATCTTCAAGGAAAAAACCACTGCTCCCAGTTCAAGATCATGCATAGTATAATTGTCACACCCCAAAACCAAGAACGGCGGAAACGTTTTGGGGCGGAGGACGTCATGTACAGTATCACAACAATGAAAAGTAGTAAACAAGCAACAACATCATCCATTGCATTAACAATATATTTTTAATACAAGTGTTCTGTCAAATTATAATAGACACTAAAGTATAAACAAAATGAAAGATGAGTCTTGAACGAGCTCCATCTTCTCTAAACCTTGCATCGGTACCTGTCTATTGATGACCTGAGGATACAAGTATTTTGAAAGCGAGTATCAACTTTAAAGCTGATGAGACCATAAGTATTTTAGTGTCTTAATTTATATCTAAGAAATTGTTTGTATATGAACTGTAAGTATTGAAAATGTATATGAACTGTAAGTATGAAAATGTTTGTAAAACAACTGTAAACGTTTGAAAAACCCTAGAAATCCCTATGATTCCTACTATTATATAAGGGTGTCTTCTACCAAGACCTAACTGTTCTAAATGTAGTCTTCTACCAAGACTTAACTGTTCTAAATGTTCGTTTCTTGTAAAAGTGTGTAATTTTCCCAAGTGTAACTATCATTAACAAAATATAGTTTGTACATTTAATGTTTAAGTGAAATGATCACTAAATATATGTAAAGGGTAAATTAATGTAGTACTGTAGTGTTGTACTATAGGAACTACTGCTGTACTAACTACCTTAAACTGGATTTATATTAAGGTATCATGTGATTAATTGTACCATACTATCGACTAAGTAACACGACAAATGTAGGTCGTAAAAAGGTATGACGTTTGGCACCCGCAGACCTGCAGGTCTGGCTGTAGCTAGCAACAAGGTGTACGATAGTCAATCCAGTATAGATCTATACGCAAACTCATGCTCTCCCTCCAAGAGACTCTGGCTACAACTCGGGCCATGACATTGAAGGCATGCTCCGATACAGTGGATCACAATTTTGTTAACGTATTCATGTATATGTAATGTATTGATACTCGTTCTAGTATAGTTGTATATGTTCTTCTTCTAGTATAGTTGTATATGTTCTCTTTCTAGATGTATCTATGTAAATGTAATCATGTAAACATATCTATGTAATAGCATAGTAATGTACTGTAATGTTCTACGTGTGCTAGCTGTAATGTGTGTTCTCTCTCTACCTAGCATGTATAGTAATATACTGTGTGTACTAGCTGTAATGTATGTTCTCTCTATCTAGCAAGTATTGACTCATGAATGAACTGACTCATTGTATGATATCGCGTTCTAGTAATAGTTCTAGTATCTTCTTAAACTACCCATATGGTAGCTTAGTAGTAATTTAACTGGTACGGATGAACATGGATGTATACCCTTGCTACCCAAGGGAATTGGATGAACTGGAAGGACCTTTATGACTATATGTGTATATATGATATATAACTAATATTTAAACGACCTTCGGACGGATACCCGATGTCCCACCAGACCACATCTCAAGCGCAAAAAGGATATAGGGTGGATAGCCTTCCTAGGTCTTTCAAACATTTCTTATATATCTATACATATATAGGCATGAAATTGATAATATAAAAACATAAAATAAGTTTTGTAAAACCTTTGAACATAATTATTATCTAAGAAAAGATCGACTTGATGTCAATCTATAAAACGGTTTGAAGGCATGGGTTTGATAAAACAGTTTAAGTATAAAGAAACATTTGTTTGAAACACAATTGTAAATGAGTTTGAAATGAAACATACGGAGTAAAATGTATAGTTTAATAAGGAGTTTTAAACATATAAAGTGTTTATGAAAAATATTTGAAAGAAACTGTTTGGTAAAACGGTTAATGAGTAGTAAATCATTTGAATGATGCTTATCAATCACATATGATTGATATAACAACTAGCATAATTCTACTTGTACCCCCCCATAAACCATTTAAAAACATTTAAAACATTGATTAAGGGGTATGAACTCACCTGTTGTGAGTGGTACTGATGAACTGAAGAGGTAGGACTGCTAGGTGTCAAGTGAAGACTTTAGACACACACAATGGTCCTAATTACATATGAAGAAATATGTATATAAACAATTAGTGATTATAACACTAATTAAACATGTATAAACATCCTAATGCGAGGAAAACACTTTGGTTGAGTGCTAGGAGGCTAATGGGTTGCAACAAAGGAGTGCTAGACCTTTTATGGGAGTTTATGGTCCAAAGACCATGTGTGTTGGAGTTTACGGCCCATTGGAGTAAACTCCTGGCCGTAAACTCTCTATTGGGGCACTAAATGAAGCTTAAAGCTATTACAACTTACGTGGTGAAGTGCTTCAAGGCTTACTAGAGTGTTAGGGCTTCTTTTTAACTCCTTTGAGGAGTTCACGGCCCTTATGAGTTTACTGCCGTAGACTCATGGCCATTTATGTTTATGAGGGTCCTAAAGGTCATAAGGAAGCATTCTAAATTCAAGCCTAAGCCTTAGAAAGTGTTTGTGGCATCAAAACACCCCTAACTTGAGTTTACGGCCCATGGACCATTTGGTCATGTGTTTGCAGCCGTGAACACCTATGGGTGTTGGTATTTTGATTGTTTTGGGTCCTAGACACATCAAGGTAATGTGCTATGCTAGTGTCTTGGCTCAATGAAGGCATTTAGGGCATTTTGGCAACTTAAAATGGAGTTCACGACCCAAGAACATCCTTGGCCGTGAACTCACTTTTAGCCCTTGATTCTTAATGTTTTTGATGTCTAAACAAGCCATGGGTAGTCTCTAGGTTCAGTTCCAAAGTTTGGAGGGACATTGGGCACACTTTGGCCCTAAATTTTAGTGTTCACGGTCCAAGAAGATCTTGGGCCATGAACACCATTTCCTTGGTGTTTTGAGGTTGATTTCTAGCCCTAAACTCATTAGGGTACAAGTCCAACTAGTTTAATGGCTTAAGGAAGGGACTAGGCACCATTTGACCATTATAAAAGAGTTTACTCCCCAAGGTGTTCTTGGGCGGTAAACTCTCGAATCTTGTTGTTTTGATATGATTTGATGTTATTAAACACAATCTAAGCTATATAATACAACTAGATATAAGTACTCACGATTTGGGATGAAAACCCGAAGATCCGCGAGAGAGAAAATGGCTTTTCTCTAGTTGGAAATGTAACTAATGAATAAATATGGTTCAGAATCCTATATATAGTCCTGGGATTTTTGGCAGAAAATATTTTTATTCAGCATTGAATTCTAATATCAACGAGCTTTGGAATAACGGAGTTGTACAAAACCCTAGTGCATCCACTCTCCTGATATCTCCTTAAGTGTAAATCCTGAAATACTCCAAACTTATTCCAAAAGTCTAAAAATTTACTGCAACTGTTCTAACTTCCGGTTAAAGACCCAGAACGGGCTACAGATCTATACTAATGAAGTTTTTATGTGAGAAAGTCTATTGACTTTTAGGGTTTGACCGAATGGAAATTTCGGGTTGTCATAATAATTGACTCTATGGTTCTTAAGTTGTCTCGAGGCATGTGATATAACCATTTTCTCGCTGCATAAGAACACAACCTAGCCCTTGATTAGATGTGTTGCAATAGACTACAAAATCTTTCGTCCCTTCTGGGAGGGACAAGATCGGTGCACTGCAGAGGGCTTGATTTAAGGTTTGGAAAGAAATTTCTTGTGTCTCCTCCCATTCGAAAGACACACCTTTTTGAGTCAAGGTGGTGAGTGGCTTTGCAATCTTGGAAAAGTTCTAAATGAATCTCCTGTAGTAGCCAGCGAGACCCAGAGACTGTTGAATTTCTGTTAGGGTTCGTGGTGTCGCCTAACTTTCGATAGAATTGATCTTGGAGGGATCAACATGTATTCCATCCTTGCTGACAACATGAACTAGGAACTCCACCTTTCGAATCCAGAATTCACATTTGGAGAATGTCACATACAATTTCTCTGCCCTCAAAGTTTCCAAAACTTGTCTCAAGTCTTGGCTGTGTTCTTTCTTTCTCTGAGAATAGACTAGTATATCGTCAATGAAGACTATGACGAACTTGTCCATGTAAGGTCTACACACTCGATTCATAAGGTCCATGAAACTGTGGTGCATTCTTTAGACCAAAGGGCATCACTACGAATTTGTAATGACCGTAGCGAGTTCTGAAAGCAACCTTTGGAATGTCTGTCTCCTGGACTCGTAGTTGGTGGTATCGTGATCTCAAGTCAATCTTGGAGAAGAAACTAGCTCCTTGGAGTTGATCAAAAAGGTCATCTATCTGTGGTAAAGGGCATCGGTTTTTAACGGTAAGTTTGTTTAATTCCCAGTAATCTATGCACACGTGAAAAGATCTGTCCTTCTTTTTCACGAACAAGACCAGCGCTCCCCAGGGTGAGAAGTTAGGTCTAATGAAACCTTTGCTGAGTAGTTCGTTCAATTGGCCGGACAGTTCTTGCATTTCTGAGGGTGGAAGATGATACGGGGCTTTAGCTACAGGGGTAGCTCCGGGAATCAAGTCGATTCAGAATTCGACTTGGCGTTTAGGAGGAACTCCTGAGATATCTTCAGGGAACACATCAGGTAAATCACAAAATTCAGGGGTATCCTTGATGCTTTTCACTTCTTGTGTCTTATCAACAACGTGAGCTAAGAAGGCACAATAATCTTTACGAAGGTACTTCTGAGCCTTAACGCAAGAAATGATTTGAAGATTTGCACTAGATTTGTTGCCATAGATAATGAGAGATTCGTTACTTGGCAGATTAAGATGGATGGCTTTCTCGTAACACAGGATATTAGCACAGTGAAGACTTAACCAATCCATGCCGATTACGATGTCAAAACTTTTAATTGAGACCGACATAAGGTCAATCTAGAATGAATGGTTATTTAGAGTAAGGGTGCATCCTATGTATATGTCATTAGTTTTCTCGATTTTCCCGTTGGCCATCTCAATGGTGAATGTATCTTTTAGTGCTTTGGGATTTTGTTTTAGAAGGGGGTTGAACTTATGAATTACAAAACTTTTCTCTGCATCGGTATTGAAAAGAATGCATGTGTGACAACCCGAAATTTTCATTCGGTCAAACCCTAAAATTCAATCACTTCATATTAAGTCAAGTTCACTTTTACTTGTTTTTGGGAAAAATAAGTTCATTTGATTATTTTAATAATTAATCTTTAAACGAACGGGTGAACGCATGGGCCGTCTCGGGTCTCGAAATTTCTAAACCGCAAACACCTCGTGTCTTAGAAGTTCACGGCCAAACTTTTATGTTTGGGTCAGAAAATCATCCAAAAACCGTGAAATCATGCATACGCATGAGTTTACTCCCCAAACTAGTCATTTATGTTTACTCCCCAATTACCAAAAGAGTAAACTCAAAAACACTCTCAGGTATCATCCAAGAATTTAATCAAGATCTTCAAAATTGTAAGTGTTCTAGCCATTCCAAGTTGGTATAACACCGAATCTAGTGATTGTACATCTTTTCATCCATCCGTTTTTGTGTTTTGATTAGATTTCCAAAAACACCAAGAACACCAAGAACACACACTAAGTGTTCTTGGACTTTTAGCTCATTTCAAGCTTCCTTATAGTAAGTACTTCCATCCTTGAGTCTTAATAAGCTTGTATTACATATTAACATCAAAGAATAGTCCCAATAACACCAAGATCAAGGTGTTCACAGTTTTGGGAGGCTCCCAAAACCGTAAACACAAAATATGGTGCAAAGTGGTGCCTTAGGGTGCCTCGATGCTTCACCATGCCTTTGGGACTTGTCTAGATTGATCCTTGATGAGTTTATCACACAAAAAGCACCAAAATCTTACATTTTCATGTGTTTACGGTTTGAGGATCTCCCAAAACCGTAAACACCCCAAAAGGTACATAAAAGTCCCAAAAAAGTCCAATGGTTATTCCTTATGTCTAAATCTAACCTAGACTATTGCCATGATTGAGCTAAGGACTTGAAAACCCCCAAATACCAAACTTATTGGTTTTAGGTAGTAAACTCATGAGTTTAAGGTATTAAAGCTAAAGGGAAATGACCATGAGGCCGTAAACTCCTCAAAGGAGTGTTTTGTTGCCCTAGTCCCTTCCTAAGGCCTAACCACCAAGTAAAAATGCTTCAAAGGACTTGTAAAACCTCAAAAAAAAAACATATGGTCATAAGGTGTAGAGTTTACAACCGTAAACCCTTGAGTTTATTTCTGTAAACTCCTTGGGTATTGGTCATTAAAACCGTAAACTCCAAA
The DNA here is from genome assembly GCF_051521515.1 of Lactuca serriola. NCBI lineage: Eukaryota > Viridiplantae > Streptophyta > Magnoliopsida > Asterales > Asteraceae > Lactuca > Lactuca serriola. The sequence goes on from NC_136411.1 coordinate 229,174,373, forward strand.
GGAGTTTACCCTTGAACTCCAAACACTCTAGCTTTGCCCTACAAACACTTGGATGCAACCCTTGTGATCTTTAACACTTGAAACAAAGTGTTTTCATGTTATAAAATGTCCCAACTTAATTTATTTGTTATAAATTGGCTAATTAGTTATATATATGTTCATTATATGATAACTAGGCTCGTGCGTGTGTACAAGTCTCCATTTGTCACCTAGCACCGTATCTGACACTTCAATCCAATCCACTTGCTGCAAGTGAGTTCATACCCCTTAATCAATGTTTTAAATGATTTTAAATGCTTTAATGGCGCGGGGGGGGGGGGAATAGAAGTAGAAAACAGTATGTTATTAAATCACTCATATGTATTTTATAACTGTGTTTTCATCCAGCAGATTTCACATACTTCAAAATGTGATGCATGAAATGGTTTTCTATCTTAAAATACCTTGGTAGAAAATGTATTTGTTTTGAAATGTTTATTAAAATGACATCAAGTCATTGTTAATTATTGTTCAAAACTCTTAGATGTCTTATAAAACCATTTTTACCTTCTTGAACAAAACTGTATCTATACACTTATGTTCTTATATATGTATTGATGTTATAGTTTTCATCCTTCATTCAGTTTCCCACACTCTTGTGTAGCAAGGGTGTATAAACCTGTTTGGGTAATCAATTACCTTCCAGTTAACTATTATAGGGATAGTTAGGAGATACAAAATATAATTCCTATTACAAGGAATCACATTAGAGTCAGTTCATTCATGAGTCTATACTATACATTACATGTTACATGAATACGCTTACATGAATACCTTTACATATATACATTTACCTGTATACACTTATATGGATACTTGTACCTCGATTCACTAGGATGATTTATTAGTACATTATGTGTAAATTGTCCTGCCTATCCCAGTTCAACGGGATATCTAGACGAGACTAACCATTCCGGAACCCACCTGTTAGCAACAGTGGTAGATGAACATCTACGGATGCCTACGGTTATTACTTATACTAGGGGTACCTTTACGGGACTAACCATTCCTTTTGCCTACTGTTCGCTATAGAGGTAAATGAACCTCTACGGATGCATACAGTTAATACTTATATTAAGAGTACCTTTACGAGACTAACCCTTCCTTAAACCTGCTGTAGCTACAGAGGAAAATTGAACAATCTACGAATGTTCAAAGGTTATACATTTCGCTAATCGCGATGTCGTGTTAATCCTAATACAAAAGGATAACACTTACATGAGTACATTTTTCCTATTACTTTATTTTATGATACATTCACATAAACGATGATTTAGACTAAGTACTGTTAGTAATAGTCAAAAGGAAGGAAAAACTATCATTTTTATAGCAAAACATTCGGGTCTTGGTAGAAGACTACATTTCATACTAGTAGGAAATATGAGATTTTCTAGGGTTTTCATACTTATATCAACTGTTTCATTTAAAGATTTACATGGCATTCATAACAACTCTCCAAAACAAGACAATGACACTTAAATACTTATGAATTCACCAGCTTTAGGCTGATACTCGCTTTCATAATAACATGTATTCTCAGGTCACCAGTAGACAGGTACGATGGAAAAGTTTTGAGAAGACGGAGCACAGACAAGACTCGTCTTTTATTTTGATTGTATATTTTGGTGTCTTATTACAATGAAAGAGCACACATGTATTAAAACTTTACTTTTAATGCAATGGATGATGTTGTTGCTTGTTTACTACTTTACACTGTTGTGATACTGTACATGACGTCCTCCACCCCAGAACGTTTCTGTCGTTCATGGTTTTGGGGTGTGACAGATTGGTATCAGAGCATGGTTTATAGTGAATATAGTATATCAACCCATAAAAGATATACTAACTATAAATACATTGGGATTAAAACACTCTGTCTAAGAGTATATACTTCTAAATAATAAAATATTTAAGTAAGTATACATGCCTGCATTCATACTAAAATCAGTGTCACAACGACAAGAACAAAAGTATTACGATTGTTGAATATCACAAGTAAGCCTGGGGATATATGGTCAGTCTTGGGAATGGCATAGCCTGATCAACTATGCTGGTCCATGGAGTGATTAGCATATGCCCAAGAATGGTTGTGATGTAGCAACAAGTCTAAAAACTTACCAACACAACCATAAAGTAATAACATAGGGGTATTTAGTCTTACAGTAATTATCTTAGTCAGTTCGTCTGCTTAGCTATTTCTTATATCCCTTTTCTCGTGAAGATTTTAATGGCTGGATTTCACCATGGCGATCCGTACTTCCCAAACCAAGGCAACGCTGGATGGCTAGAGGAAGAACCAGAAGTTGATCACCCAATCCCTTTGGATGATCACCAAGCTAAGGGTTTTTCTGATAGTTTTGACTCAGAGCCTGAAGTCAACAGCCTACCCCCAATTGCTGAAGACCCAAACCTGAACCCCCATCCTGCATTTCAAGGACCCACACCTCTGTGGGCCACTAACTTGAATAGATGGAGTCAGGAACAGGGTCAACCCATTCCCTACAACGGAGACATAAGTTTCTACAACCTCACTGAGGGAGGTTCTGCTGACAGGGTCCTACCCATCATGGTTCATAGGATTTCTAGGAACACGATAATGGGTCAATCAAATATCAATCGAGTCTTGGAGATTGATGCCAACTCTGGCGTTAACACCATCCGCATTCGCCAACTAGAGCTCATGAAAGGACTCTGGTCCGCAATGCAGCTCTGCAGAGGGAACTTGCTGAAACTCAAGCTGAAGTTAGGGAACTTCGAGTTCAACAAGTGAGAACTGACAGGCGTATGAGGGACATAGAACGTCTACTGTCGGGATCAGGAACTCATGCTAGCAGTTCTCTTCGCCAATAGAATCTCGATGACTCGTCTTTTGGATATAACCTAGTTTATGTAAAAAATTTGGTCTAATTTCCTGTCTTTGTAAATCTTAGACCGTTAGGTCTTGATCTAGTCAAAGTTTTGTCAAAATTTTCCTATCTTGGTTGATGTAAGGCCTACTTCTAGGCCATTTTTCCCGAACTTGTTACATTTGTAATCCCGATATTATTGACAGATATCTAATCATATGGAAATTATTATCCAAATGCTATCATCTTCATTTAGCTATACTATTCATTTTGTTGTTGGACTATGGAGAGTTAGTCCATGAGACACACTCAATATTCATTTATTCTTATCCATGTCGTCATCTTTTAAACGTATAGTTAAAGATGCCGCCATGCAGGAATCCCAGGCGTAACTCAAATAAGGAAACACCGATACCACCACCTCAACCTCCTCAATCACTTTCTCCTTTCGATGCCACTATGTTCCAGGCAGCCTTCATAGCAGCAGTGGCAGCTGCTGTGTCAGCCATCAATGCTCCTGTCCCTAGTGGATCGGGAATAGGTGCACCTCCCTCAAACCACGGCGAAAGCCGTGGACATCCCCGGGAATGCACCTACAAGGACTTCACAAACGCCAAACCCCGAAGCTTCAATGGAACTGGTGGGGTTATGGTGTTAAGACAATGGATTGAAAAGATGGAATCAGTCTTTGAAACCTGTGCTTGCCAGGAGGGCAACAAGGTCAAGTTTGCAGCTTGTACCTTCTCTGACAGATCACTAACATGCTGGAACGGCCATGTTAAGTATCTGACTATAGTGGTGGCATATTCCATCAGATGGGAACACTTGAAGGACATGATGATGAGAGAGTACTGCCCTCGAGGTGAAATACAAAAACTCGAGCAGGAACTCTGGGGTCTACAAATGGTTGGATCCGACATATCAACCTACACAAATATGTTCTGTGATCTGGAAATCCTATGCCCTGATATGGTTGCTCTTGAGAGCAAGAAGATAGAGAGATATATCTAGGGACTGTCGCCCTAGATCCAATCAAGTGTGTTAGCTTCTAAGCCTGTAACTTTCGATAGTGCCAAGCAGCTGGCACAATCTCTCATAGATCACAGGAAACCTCAGAACCCAACAATCCCTGCACCCGGACCACAAAAGGACAGCAACAACAAGAAGAAGGGGTGGAACAAGAGGAAGAGAGGGGCTTCGCAAGAATCCTCCAAGAGACAACAACTTGTGGCAATCAATGCTGCCATGGTAACTCCCGTTGTCCCTGCAAACCCCTTATCAGGAACTCTCCCGAAGTGCAACAAATGCAGCTTCCACCACCACGGACCTTGAAAGGAGATGCAGTGCTCTAACTGCAACAGGAAGGGGCATACAGCCCGTTTCTGCAAGACTCCAACAGCTCAGGCCACCCAGGTTCCTAACGCCGATATGGGCCAAGCTTGCTATGGTTGTGGCGAAGTGGGCCACTACAAGAGAAACTGCCCTAAAGCGGGGATGGCTGGAGGAGTAGGAAGAGTTATGGCCTTGGGCCACGAGGAAGCGGTAGTTGATCCTACGATAGTTACTGGTACGTTTCTCCTCGGTAACTCATATGCTTGCATACTTTTCGACAGTGGAGCGAAGAAAAGTTTCGTAAGTAATAAATTTGCACGACTGCTTAATCAAAAACCATGTGCATTAGATAACTCATTCACGGTAGAAATGGCTAATGGGAAAACGGAGAGTATTAACTGCATATACGTAGCTTGTACTTTAACTTTAGATGGCCATACTTTCAAGATAGACCTCATGCCGGTCCCAATTAAATGTTTCGACGTTATCATCGGCATGGATTGGTTGAGTCTTCTTCGCGCCGACATCATGTGCTTTGAAAAAGCATTTCATCTTAACCTTCCTAACAACAAAACCTTAGTTATCTATGGCAACAAAACTAGTACGAGCTTTCACATCATTTCGTGCATCCAAGCCCAGAAGTGCTTGCGAAAGGAATATCATGCATTCCTCGCACACGTCATCGATACGAGTCAAGGAGTGAAAGACATTCAAAACATCCTAGAAGTAGGCGACTTTCCCAAAATCTTCCCAGAAGAACTTCCCGAATTACCACCACAACGCCAAGTCGAGTTCAGAATCGACTTAGTGCCAGGAGCTACTCCCGTAGCCAAATCTCCTTATCGTCTGGCACCGGCCGAGATGCAGGAACTTTCCAGTCAGCTTAACGAACTTCTCAAGAAGGGATTCATTAGGCCAAGCTTCTCACCATGGGGAGCACCGTTCTTGTTCGTCAAGAAGAAAGATGGATCGTTTCGTATGTGCATCGACTATAGAGAACTCAACAAGCTTACCAATAAAATTCGTTATCCTTTGCCCCGCATTGACGATTTATTTGATCAACTTCAAGGAGCCAACTACTTCTCGAAGGTAGATCTACAATCCGGATATGACCAACTACGAGTGTTAGAGGAGGATGTTCCCAAGACATCCTTCCGAACTCATTATGGACACTACGAGTTTGTGGTGATGCCGTTTGGATTAACTAACGCGCCCGCAGTATTCATGGATCTGATGAATAGGGTGTGTCGTCCTTACTTGGATCAGTTCGTCATTGTTTTCATTGATGACACACTTATCTACTCTCGAAGTAAGGAGGAACATGGTCAACATCTACGTAGAGTCTTAGAAACATTGCGAGCGAGAAGCTCTATGCGAAGTTCTCCAAGTGCGAATTTTGGATCCGATGAGTCGAATTCTTGGGCCATGTTGTTAGCGAAGAGGGAATACACGTGGACCCTTCCAAAATCAAGGCCATTGAGAACTGGTCAGAACCGGAGACACCTACAGAAATTCGTCAGTTTCTAGGTCTCGCTGGCTACTATCGCAGGTTCATTCAGAACTTCTCCCGCATAGCAAAACCTCTTACAACACTGACCCAGAAGGGCGTGGCCTTTGGCTGGGAAGGGAAGCAGGAGAGAGCGTTCCAAACGCTCAAACGAGCCTTGTGCACCGCACCAATACTACCCCTCCCCGAAGGGATAGAAGACTTCGTTGTCTATTGCGATGCATCAAATCAAGGACTCGGATGTGTTCTGATGCAGCGAGGTAAAGTCATAGCCTATGCCTCGAGACAGCTGAAGACACATGAGGTTAACTACACCACCCATGATCTTGAGCTAGGAGCAGTTGTGTTTGCTCTGAATATCTAGAGACATTACCTGTATGGTACAAAAAGCACGATCTTTACAGAACACAAGAGTCTACAACACATTTTCGACCAGAAGGAGCTCAACATGAGACAACGATGGTGGGTCGAGCTACTTAAGGATTATGAGTGCGAAATTTGTTGTCATCCGGGTAAAGCCAATGTAGTAGCTAACGCCTTAATTCGGAAAGAATATGCTGGTCGTAGAGTCAAAATTTTGACTCTAACTATCCATTCACACTTGTCCACGCAAATTAAGGAGGCTCAGCTCGACGCTTTGAAACCTAAAAATGTGGCAGGTGAATCTCTTAGAGGGATGGATAAGAACTTGGAAGTCAAGGGTGGCGGAGCCTTATATCTCATGGATCGGATCTGGACACCGAAACACGGTGGCTTCAGAGACTTAGTCATGACCGAGGCTCACAACACTCGTTATTCCGTGCACCCGGGATCAGATAAGATGTATCTGGATCTCAAAAAGTTATACTGGTGGCCTAACATGAAAGCAAATATTGCTACCTTCGTGAGTAAATGCCTTACTTGCGCAAAGGTCAAGGTCGAATACCAGAAACCCTCCGGTCTTCTACAACAACCAGAGATACCAGAATGGAAGTGGGAGCGGATCACTATGGACTTCATAACCAAGTTGCCCAAGACGACGGGCGGACTTGATTCCATATGGGTCATCGTCGATAGACTGACCAAGTCTGCACACTTCTTGCCAATCAAAGAAATAGACAAGATGGAGAAACTTACAAGATCTTACATTAGGGAGATTGTAAGACTGCATGGTGTTCCCTTATCTATTATCTCGGACAGAGATAGTAGATTCACTTCGAGGTTCTGGCAGTTGTTACAAAGTTCCCTAGGAACTAGGCTGGACATGAGTACAGCCTACCATCAACAGACCGACGGACAAAGTGAGAGAACTATCCAAACATTAGAAGATATGTTGAAAGCCTATGTGATTGACTTTGGGAAAGCTTGGGATACCCATTTACCCCTTGTCAAATTTTCCTACAACAAGAGTTATCACACGAGCATAAAGGCAGCGCCATTCGAGGCCCTCTATGGCCGAGAGTGCAGATCCCCTCTGTGCTGGGCTGAGGTGGGTGATACCCAGTTAGCTAAGGGACGAGTTCCTGAAAGCACTCTCACAGGTCCAGAAATCATACGGGAAATGACAGAGAAGATCGTTAAGATCCGTGAACGATTGAAAGCTTCTAGAGACCGACAGAAAAGCTACGCTGATAAACGTAGGAAACCGTTGGAATTCCGTGTGGGTGACCGTGTTCTATTGAAGGTCTCACCTTGGAAGGGCTTGATACGCTTCGGAAAGCATGGAAAACTAAATCCTAGGTACATAGGGCATTTCGAGATTCTTGCAAGAATCGGCCCTGTAGCTTACAAACTCAATCTACCCGATGAACTTCGTAACGTACATTCTACATTCCACGTCTCTAACTTGAAAAAGTGTTTGTCCGATGAGACTCTTATAATCCACTCGATGAGATCGAGATCAACGAGAGCCTCAACTTCGTGGAAGAACTGGTAGAGATCATGGACCATGAGGTCAAGCAGACGAAGCAACGCCGCATCCCGATTGTGAAGGTTCACTGGAGCGCCAAGCGAGGACCGGAATTCACTTGGGAGCGTAAGGATCAGATGAAACTGAAATATCCTCATCTTTTTGCTTAGTTATTTGTTTAGACTTTAATTTCGGGACGAAATTCCCTTTAACGGGGGGATGATGTGACAACCTGCAATTTTCATTCGGTCAAACCCTAAACGTCAATCACTTCATATTATAAGTCAAGTTCACTTTTACTTGTTTTTAGGAAAAATAAGTTCACTTGATTATTTTAATAATTAATCTTTAAACGAACGGGTGAACGGATGGGCCGTCTCGGGTCTTGAAATTTCTAAACCGCAAACACCTCGTGTCTTAGAAGTTCACAACCAAACTTTTATGTTTGGGTCAGAAAATCATCCAAAAACTGTGAACTCATGCATAAGCATGAGTTTACTCCCCAAACTAGTCATTTATGTTTACTGCCCAATTACCAAAAGAGTAAACTCAAAAACACTCTCAAGTATCATCCAAGAATTTAATCAAGATCTTCAAACTTGTAAGTGTTCTAGCCATTTCAAGTTGGTATAACACCTAATCTAGTGATTGTACATCTTTTCATCCATCCATTTTTGTGTTTTTATTAGATTTCCAAAAACACCAAGAACACCAAGAACACACACTAAGTGTTCTTGGACTTTTAGCTCATTTCAAGCTTCCTTATAGTAAGTACTTCCATCCTTGAATCTTAATAAGCTTGTATTACATATTAACATCAAAGAAAAGTCCCAAGAACACCAAGATCAAGGTGTTCACGGCTTTTGGAGGCTCCCAAAACCGTAAACGCCAAATATGGTGCAAAGTGGTGCCTTAGGGTGCCTAGATGCTTCACCTTGCCTTAGGGACATGTCTAGATTCTTCCTTGATGAGTTTATCACACAAAAAACACCAAAATCTTACATTTTCATGTGTTTACGGTTTGGGGATCTCCCAACACCGTAAAAACCCCAAAAGGTGCATAAAAGTCCCATAAAAGTCCCATAAAAGTCCAATGGTTATTCCTTATGTCTAAATCTAACGTAGACTATTGCCATGATTGAGCTAAGGACTTGAAAACCCCCAAATACCAAACTTATGGATTTAAGGTAGTAAACTCATGAGTTTAAGGTAGTAAACCCAAAGGGAAATGACCATGAGGCCGTAAACTCCTCAAAGGAGTGTTTTGTTGCCCTAGTCCCTTCCTAAGGCCTAACTGTTTGGTTGTCAAACCAACAAATGATGGGATAAAATAATATTAATATAACTCAAATCACTGCTATTTCTAATACTAAAGATAGTATAGAGTAAGCAGGGTCGGTCCATAGAGATATGGGACTTTTTATCTTGCCATATTTTCACACATAATACAAGTAATATTAAAATGGGGGTTTGTATTTAAACTTGAATTAAACTTCATAAATAAGAAAGATTGAAAACAAACGTAGTAAAAGAAGTACATTTCCGATTCTGACTCTTATATATGTATTATGTTGAAAGATATAATATGATTACAACTCATGTTCAATCTAGGTTGGTAAGTTGGATATTAATAAACTCTAATATCCAAATTAGCAAAAGTATTTTATTCAAAATAAGCTCTTTAAATAAAACTTCATTTAATTGATTCAACCCAAATAAGCTCTTGCATTAAATCATTAAATGACATTAAGTTCTTGCACTAATTACCAACAATGTTTAACATTCCTCTTAAGCTTGGGAATATAAACATTTAATCTTTGATTGCACTAATTTTGATCTAATTACAACCAAGTAAGTGAGTGTTACTAACATCAAATCATAAAACATATACGAATTTCATGATTTGATTAACTAGATTGAATAGAACCCTAGTTTATTGATCAAGTGAAAAGGAGAACTAACCAAACACATGATTAAGATCAAATCAAAGATTACTAGATGTTAAACATAAGTCAAATTCAAGTTACAACCTAACAACACATACTTAAGAGTTCAGATTCGGAAATGATAATAAAATCAACCACACATATCTAGGTTAGACTACAAATCAAACAAGTTTAAACTTCAAATTGACTTACAAAAAGAAATTAAAGTGTTTTCCAAGTGTTGATCTACTTGTAAAGGCTCTGAAAATCGTCTCTTCTCCTCCCAAAATCCGACCTAACCCCCATCAAAACTGATTGTCCCCATTATAAGAAGACAAAACCACTTTAAAAACTGCCGAGACGTTTACACGGCCCGTGTAAACCAAAGGGCTCCATTTACACGGCCGTGTAAACAAGAAAAGTAGAATGCTTAATTCTTCCAGGTCTTTGAAGTAGAATGTCCTTGCATATACGTTTACACGGCCCGTGTAAATTATAGGTATACATTTACACGGCCGTGTAAACTCCTGTGAAGCCAAATTCTTCATTTCTTCTCTTCAAAGCTCCAAAACTTCTACAATTTTGTCTCCAACTCTTGATAACTTCCTCCAACAAGATCCAACCTTCATAAGTCCCTGAAATATCCTAAAAGCGTGTGAATGGAATTGCATCATGAAAAATCCCGAAAATATACAAAATGCATGAGTTTAAACCTAAATGTAATGCACTTTTATGAACTAAAACTATAAAAATGAATGCATGAAATGCACCTAACAAATCTCCCCAAGCTTGAACCTTTCTTGTCCTCAAGAAAGAACAAGGAATTTAAACCAGAGAAAATAAAATAAAATAGAAGAAAAGAAATTAAAGTTAAAACTATTTGAAACTTAATGAATGAAATTAAAAACAAACATGAAAAGATCCAATCTAATTACCCTGTTTTGTACTATAGTTGAGAATGTACCTGTCATGCCTTGAGTTAACTTGGCTTTAATCTCAAAATATTATATGATAATAGAGATAAGACTATAGCCACTCCCTAGTACAACTCAACAGAATCAAAGATCACAACACTTATTCCTTTTCAATATCATCAAATCAATTTTTGGAACAAATTATGGTCTTACTCTCGTGAAATTATATGTGACAAAACATGCTCAACCATCTTTGTTTCATAAAATATAACAATGTCCGATTCCAGCTATTTGTTGGTTAACAACAATCTTTTTCTGAAAAATATTTTCTAAAAATTCCCTAATATTTATCCAAATTGGTTACAAACTTCAAACCACTTACACCGGTCGAAGTAATTAACATTCAGTCCAATGTCATAAATTCAAATCCAAGTCCAAGTCCAAGGGAATCTTTTGACAGCCAAGTATTTTTCCTAAACACAATATCTAATTAAACTATAAACACAACTATATACAAACTTCCTAATTACATTTTTTTTTACAAATAAAGCTCATGGCTTTCTTTGAAATCCGTGTAACGGGCTTCCAACCAACACATCCAAATCAAATGACCTTAGTGTGCTAGATTTGAAGAGATCCCTCGGGTTTACTTGCCCGAACCTCAAAGGCCACAGATTAGCTCTATTTGCTATTATTAAGTTCATGACTTTCTATGGAACCCGTGTAGCGAACTTTCAACCAATCAATCCCAAACAATTTAGCTTTAGGTGATTAAGTGTAGAACACCCCTCGGAGTTTACTTGTTCGAATCCCAAAGGTCACAGATTAACTTAATAATAGTTTTTTTTTTTTTTTTTTTTTTTTTTTTTGATATTATTATTATTATTTAAATACAAATAACTAAGCTAACACATAACACTTAATTTATTATTTATTCGGCCGATTTCTTTATATTTTCGTCCTTGACTTTTTTTTTTTTTTTTTTTTTTTTTTTTTTTTTTTTATGGGACATCTCACGGTCTATTACCGTGAGGACTTCTAAGACATTTTTCGGGGGACTAAATGTCAACATGCAAAAACCCGTAAGTATAGTTGAAAGCTATGTCCTCAAGCAGGGTATATAAAAGGGAATAAGTAGAAATGACTTTTAAGAGCGCTGGAAGTCGGGACATTGAGATTTTGCATTCTTTTTATGAACTTTTGAATTTTGCATTTTAAGTTCAATTGAGCATTACTACTCATAAGACCGGTCATATGTCCCAAAGAATCGACTCATACCTGCTGTTATGCTCCAGTGTTGACAATCTTCTCATTTTCTGCTTTACACAAGTAGCTTCGGGAGATGTGCTCGTGTGATTAACTTGCTTTTAGATTTTTCAATAAAAAGAGCAAGCCAATTTCAAGGCACATGACTCATTTACCTGCTCAACTGTTTTGAAAAGATTCGGCTGCTTGGGATTGGATCGATTTTTGTTTTTTTTTTTATGACAAAGAAAAATAATGCAATGCAATGCAATATGTAATGCAATATGTACAAAATTTACATGCAACCTACATGCAACGGGATAATGCATGGATGGATGCCCCTCCCCAAGCTTAAAATAAGCATCGTCCTCGATGCTTGGAGAGAGGCATAGCTGTCCTATTGAGGACCGGGCGGTTGAGATGGAGGGAACTGTGAAGGATAATCTGCAGGATAGTAGGGCGGCCATTGGGGTTGAGATGTTGATGGTGGCTGCGGCTGTGTGGGGAGGACAAGAACTCTATGGATATCGCTCAGCAGGTGATGAATGTTGCGGTTGTGCTGCTCTTGAGCGACCCATCTTTGATCCTGCTCAGCCCAACGCAACTCTTGTTGGGCCCAATGCTCTTCTTGCAAGTTACGGTAGTCTTGAAAATCAGAAGTGATTTCAGCGACACCCGTATAAATTTCTCCGATTTCCTGCTGTATACTTGTGTAACGGTGGTTCAGACGTGCAAACTCACCCATATAAAGATTGTGTTCAGAAGAAGAATTGGGGCAAGATGAAATAGAGGCACCAGCAGTAGGAGCAGGAGGAGGAGAGGGTGGAGGACTATGATCTACTGTAACACCTAAATTGGATTTGAGCTTCCAAGTGGTTGATGGAATGTTATTGGCTAAATTGAGTATCTTCTTGTTTCTGCCGTCGATGCGTAGATACTCTTTCCCATCTACTGTCCAATGAACATCCCCAGTGGGAAGGCGATGGAAAAGATGCATTGTTTCCATAACATCAATGGATAGACGAGTACGACCCATGACTATGTTTGTTGGGTTGTTGGGTAAATGAAGGCCAAGATGCTCAGCAATAACAGAAATCATGCCTCCACAATGTAACTGCCCACCATGGCTCGTAGCATTTCTGAGCATTTTTTGAATAACCCAACAACCAAAATGAGGGACTTCAGCAGGCTTATGAATCATACACCACAAGACTTTTAGCTCTTTCTTATTAGCCTTGCTAATCTCTTCTTGAGGGAATAAGAGAGAAGCAATGATCCGGTGGGCGACTTTCAAGACCGGATGGATAATGCTAGAAGCTTTGGCTGTTCCTGACTGATAATCCTACTCACAAGAAATGCTTCTCCAAAAATTTGTACAGTTTTGCTCAAAAATGATATTTTTTCTGCCCTTTGTTGTGTATACATCTCTTTTTGCTTTGGGAGCACCAATCATATCACAGAGAATGTCAGCATGAACTTGATGGGTTTGATTGAGCAAACGGAAAGTCAGTAGATGAGTTTGATAGTCAAAGGTAATGGAAGACAAAAGTTCCAACATCGGTGCTTGGTAACTAACTGCATGAAGATTCAAAAGACCCTCCCATCCTATGTTTTTAAAGAGCTTGTGGACACCCTTATAGATATGCAAATCTTTGAGGGCTTGGATATCCACAAATTTTTGAGCACCCATGGTTCTTGTAACAAGATTTGCATACAATATCTCTTGTCTATTGGTCTAAAAAATTAGACCAAATTCATAAGGGTTGTCCATGGGTTGTGGGTCTTGTTCATCTTGTGAAGTTCCAATTCTAGATCTTTTACCCCGAGAAGCCATTACCCAAATGAATCAACAAAGAGTTGCACACAATTAAGACAATAGAAACACAAGAACTAGCAAGTCTCACCAAAAAAATCACCCAAAAAAAATGAGGTTCTATCTAAATGCACAAAGTAAGAGTGTGGAACAATTATACCAATTTGTGCTTGATAATGGTGGTAAGATGATATCCAATGCTTCCCCAAGCTATCCCCAAGCTTATCCTACAAGAAATTTCAAGCATTAGGTCGAAAGTTTGAGGTTCAAAAATTCTAGAGTTTTGCTCAAAAACCCCAAAATCGGCCATGAGAGGTTGAAATAGATGTGAAAGATAAAGAAGATGAAGAAAAGAGAAGAATTTCATACCTTGGAGCTTGATTTTTTATGCAAAATTGAGGAAGATTGAGTATTTGGAAGGTTTTTTTTTTTCGAAGGGGGCAGTAGGAAGAGAGGAAATCGCAGGTATTGAGTGAAGAATGAGTTAGAAAAATCGAGATTTGACCTTAAAATCGTTCAGCCTTGTTTTTGCGTTTACACGGCCCGTGTAAATCAAAGGAGAGAATTTACACGGCCGTGTAAATGCCTGAATCAAAAATACCGTGTTTAATCGTTTACACGGCCCGTGGAAATGGAAAGCATAAGTTTACACGGCCGTGTAAACCTCTGAAAAGGCCAAAAAAATTGATTTTTTTCACGTTTTGAAATTGCAACCTGCTAAACCTCTATTGCCCGAAAAATGATTTTTTACCTTTTTTAGCATGAAAAACAACTTGGAAGTTTGAAAATAAAGAAAATACAATGAAAATATACGAAATGACAAAAATACCCCCGGGTTGCCTCCCGGTTAGCCGCCCCTTTTTAATGTCGTTGGCTCGACTTGGACCCCAACTATTTGTGCTTCAGTCTCGATACGTGGGACTCTCTAACATATCATAACTCCTCACATGCTTCTTGTCATCAATAAACTCTAAAATCTCTAACACTTCATTATCCATATCAAACTTCTTTGCAAGCTCTTTGGCTTTGTCCCTGTCTAGTTTTCGTGACAAAACTAACTCCAGAAATTCATTGTTAGACAAGTTCAAACCCTTTTTTGTTGAGGGATGGATCAAATTGACAAAATTAACAGATTGAACATCAAAAGGAGTCTTTTTTGCTTCATGCACATTGAAGTTGATAACTTCATCATCAAATTCCATACTCAAGGTTCCATTGTAGACATCGATTTTTGTTTTAGAAGTTTTAAGAAAAGGTCTACCCAAAATAATGGAACTTGAACTTGGAGAGTCATCGTCTCCTATATCTAAGATAGAAAAATCAGCCGGGAAGACAAATCCATCAACTTGCACTAACACGTCCTCTAATACTCCCTTTGGGTGTACCAAAGACCGATCAGCAAGTTGGATGATCACATCGGTTTTGCTCAATGTTCCTACACCAATTGATTTGAAAAGAGAATATGGTAGGACATTTACAGATGCACCTAGATCAAGTATAGCTCAGGGTACATAAAGATTTCCCAACTTGCAAGGCACGGTAAAGACACCAGGATCCTTGCACTTTGGGGGCATCCTCTTTTGCAAAACCGCAGATATATGCTCCCCAACCGTTACGACTTGATTTCCTTTTAATTTCATTTTAGATACACAAAGATCCTTAAGGAACCTTGTGTATCTAGGTACCTGCTTGATGACCTCGAGGAGTGGAATGTTGATTTAAACTCTCTTGAACATTTGCATGATGTCATTCTCCTCCCGTTCTTTCTTCGTGCTCTTTAATCTTTCGGGAAATGGAGCAGGTGTGACTTTGGACTCGGCGATGAAAGACTTCTTTTCACTTGTTTTCTCTTCCTCCTTCTCTTCTTTGGTTGCCTCTTCAACCACTATTTCATCTTCTTTTTGATCAACCGAAAATTTTGGACCATCATAGCTTTTCCCGCCTCTCAATGTGATGGCACACACATTGTGCTTTGGGTTTGCTTCAGTTTGGGCAGGCAACTTTCCTTGAGATTCTAGTTTGCTTACGGAAATAGCAAGCTGTGAAACTTGTTTCTCTAAGTTCTTTATTCTTGCTCTTGTCTCTTGTTGGAAAGCTTGTGTACTAGTTGCCAAACCGTTTACTATGTCCTCTAAAGACATACTTGATGAATCCGCTTGTGGAGGAGGGTGTTGTGGTTGCCTTGGCTGAAAGTTTTGTGGTGGAAAAGGTGGTCTTTGTTGGTATTGATGTGGTTGACTTGGTTGATAGTTCCCTTGTTGATTTCCTCCCCAACCTTGATTGTTGTTCCATCTTTGATCACCTAATGGCTGCTCATATCCCCTTTGACTAGACCTAAGAAAACCTCCCATGGTTTTTGCTTCTTCATAATCTTCCTCTTGAAGTTGAGGGCACATGTCGGTTGGATGCCCCACTTGAGTACAAATACCACATGGACAGGGTGTGGGTTGCACACCTTTGTCTTTGGCTAGCATCATAACCACTTTTGTAAGTTCGGACAATTGAGCTTCAATTTGAGGAGTTTGGACCTCCTTTACACCTCGGGGTGCATCCATGTACCATTCTTCTTCTTGGACGGTATGCTTGGATTCTTCTGCCATGTTCTTGATAAGAACTCTAATTTCTGTTGGAGTCTTATCAGCTATAGATCCACCACTTGATGCATTAAGTAATCTCCTATCCCAAGATGACATTCCTTCACAAAAATACTGCAACAATTGATATTCGGTAATCCCATGTTGTGGACATTTTGAGCACAATTTCTTGAACCGTTCCCAATAAGTATGCAAGGCTTCTCTCTTTTGTTGCTTGATTCCAATTATCTCTCTGCGTAAAGCTGAAGCTCTCATTTCGGGAAAATATTTATCCAGAAACATCCTTGCAAGTTCATTCCATGTTGTGACTGACCCCGGTGGTAAGTCATACAACCACTCCTTGGCTGAATCTTGTAAAGCAAAGGGAAATGCCCTTAACTTGATTTGATCTTCTGTGACTTCATGTGGCTTCATACCCACACAAACAACATGAAATTCCTTAAGGAATTTATGTGGGTCTTCATTCTCAAGACCACGGAATGAGGGTAACAAATGGATGAGTCCAGACTTGAGTTCAAAGTTGATTGCTGCAGGGTAATTTATGCACAAAGGTTGTTGGGTGACATCTTGAGTGGCCCATTGTCTAAAGGTTTGTTCAGGTGGTGGATGTGGAGGATTTTGATTTCCTCCATGGTTGTCTGCCATGGTAGGAGTAGGTGAAGATGGTGGGGTGATACTTTTGGATGTTGGAGAGGATGTAGTTGATGGATTTGATGAAGAAGCTCTGGATTGTTGTTGTTTCTTTAAAAGTCTGGCTTGCTTCCTTCTCTGTTTAGCAGATTTTTCTATCTCCAAATCAACTGGTAATGGTGTACCTGTGCGAAAAGATCTTGGCATAAACAATTAGTACTACCGTATCCCCGGCAACGGCGCCAATTTGTTTGGTTGTCAAACCAACAAATGATGGGATAAAATAATATTAATATAACTCAAATCACTGCTATTTCTAATACTAAAGATAGTATAGAGTAAGCAGGGTCGGTCCACAGAGATACGAGACTTTTTATCTTGCCATATTTTCACACATAATACAAGTAATATTAAAATGGGGGTTTGTATTTAAACTTGAATTAAACTTCATAAATAAGAAAGATTGAAAACAAACGTAGTAAAAGAAGTACATTTCCGATTCTGACTCTTATATATGTATTATGTTGAAAGATATAATATGATTACAACTCATGTTCAATCTAGGTTGGTAAGTTGGATATTAATAAACTCTAATATCCAAATTAGCAAAAGTATTTTATTCAAAATAAGCTCTTTAAATAAAACTTCATTTAATTGATTCAACCCAAATAAGCTCTTGCATTAAATCATTAAATGACATTAAGTTCTTACACTAATTACCAACAATGTTTAACATTCCTCTTAAGCTTGGGAATATAAACATTTAATCTTTGATTGCACTAATTTTGATCTAATTACAACCAAGTAAGTGAGTGTTACTAACATCAAATCATAAAACATATACGAATTTCATGATTTGATTAACTAGATTGAATAGAACCCTAGTTCATTGATCAAGTGAAAAGGAGAACTAACCAAACACATGATTAAGATCAAATCAAAGATTACTAGATGTTAAACATAAGTCAAATTCAAGTTACAACCTAACAACACATACTTAAGAGTTCAGATTCGGAAATGATAATAAAATCAACCACACATATCTAGGTTGGACTACAAATCAAACAAGTTTAAACTTCAAATTGACTTACAAAAAGAAATTAAAGTGTTTTCCAAGTGTTGATCTACTTGTAAAGGCTCTGAAAATCGTCTCTTCTCCTCCCAAAATCCGACCTAACCCCCATCAAAAATGATTGTCCCCATTATAAGAAGACAAAACCACTTTAAAAACTGCTGAGACGTTTACACGTCCCGTGTAAACCAAAGGGCTCCATTTACACGGCCGTGTAAACAAGAAAAGTAGAATGCTTAATTCTTCCAGGTCTTTGAAGTAGAATGTCCTTGCATATACGTTTACACGGCCCGTGTAAATTATAGGTATACATTTACACGGCCATGTAAACTCCTGTGAAGCCAAATTCTTCATTTCTTCTCTTCAAAGCTCCAAAACTTCTACAATTTTGTCTCCAACTCTTGATAACTTCCTCCAACAAGATCCAACCTTCATAAGTCCCTGAAATATCCTAAAAGCGTGTGAATGGAATTGCATCATGAAAAATCCCGAAAATATACAAAATGCATGAGTTTAAACCTAAATGTAATGCACTTTTATGAACTAAAACTATAAAAAGGAATGCATGAAATGCACCTAACACTAACCACCAAGTAAAAATGTTTCAAAGGACTTGTAAAACCTCAAAACAACATATGGTCATAAGGTGTAGAGTTTACGACCGTAAACCCTTGAGTTTATTGCCGTAAACTCCTTGGGGAATGGTCATTGAAACCGTAAACTCCAAAGGAGTTTACCCTTGAACTCCAAACACTCTAGCTTTGCCCTACAAACACTTGGATTCAACCCTTGTGATCTTTAACACTTGAAACAAAGTGTTTTCATGTTATAGAGTGTCCCAACTTAATTTATTTGTTATAAATTGGCTAATTAGTTATATATATGTTCATTATATGATAACTAGGCTCGTGCGTGTGTACAAGTCTCCATTTGTCACCTATCACCGTATCCGACACTTCAATCCAATCCACTCGCTGCAAGTGAGTTCATACCCCTTAATCAATGTTTTAAATGATTTTAAATGCTTTAATGGCGGGGGGGGGGGGGGGGGCGGGGGAATTCAAGTAGAAAACAATATGTTATTAAATCACTCATATGTATTTTATAACTGTGTTTTCATCCAGCAGATTTCACATACTTCAAAATGTGATGCATGAAATGGTTTTCTATCTTAAAATACCTTGGTAGAAAATGTATTTGTTTTGAAATGTTTATTAAAATGACATCAAGTCATTGTTAATTATTGTTGAAAACTCTTAGATGTCTTACAAAACCATTTTTACCTTCTTGAACAAAACTGTATCTATACACTTATGTTCTTATATATGTATTGACGTTATACTTTTCATCATTCATTCAGTTTCCCACACTCTTGTGTAGCAAGGGTGTATAAACCTGTTTGGGCAATCACTTACCTTCCAGTTAACTATTATAGGGATAGTGAGGAGATACAAAACATAATTCCTATTACAAGGAATCACATCAGAGTCAGTTCATTCATGAGTCTATACTATACATTACAAGTTACATGAATACGATTACATGAATACCTTACATGAATACCTTTACGTAGATACATTTACCTGTATACACTTACATGGATACTTGTACCTCGATTCACTAGGATGATTTATTAGTACATTATGTGTAAATTGTCCTGCCTATCCCAGTTCAACGGGATATCTAGACGGGACTAACCATTCTGAAACCCACCTGTTAGCAACAGTGGTAGATGAACATCTATGCATGCCTACGGTTATTACTTATACTAGGGGTACCTTTACGGGACTAACCATTCCTTTAGTCTACTGTTCGCTATAGAGGTAAATGAACATTTACAGATGCCTACGGTTAATACTTATATTAGGAGTACCTTTACGGGACTAACCCTTCCTTAAACCTGCTGTAGCTACAGAGGAAAATTGAACAATCTACTGATGTTCAAAGGTTATACATTTCGCTAATCGCGATGTCGTGTTAATCCTAATACAAAAGGATAACACTTACATGAGTACATTTTTCCTATTACTTTATTTTGTGATACATTCACATAAACGATGAGTTAGACTAAGTACTGTTAGTAATAGTCAAAAGGAAGGAAAAACTATCATTTTTATAGCAAAACATTCGGGTCTTAGTAGAAGACTACATTTCATACTAGTAGGAAATATGGGATTTTCTAGGGTTTTCAACTTATATGAACTGTTTCATTTAAAGATTTACATGGCATTCATAACAACTCTCCAACACAAGACAATGAAATTTAAATACTTATGAATTCACCAGCTTTAGGCTGATACTCGCTTTCAAAATAACTTGTATTCTCAGGTCACCAGTAGACAGGTACAATGGCCAGGTTTTGAGAAGACGGAGCACAGACAAGACTCGTCTTTTATTTTGATTGTATATTTTGGTGTCTTATTACAATGAAAGAACACACATGTATTAAAACTTTACTTTTAATGCAATGGATGATGTTGTTGCTTGTTTACTACTTTACACTGTTGTGATACTGTACATGACGTCCTCCACCCTAGAACGTTTCCGCCGTTCATGGTTTTGGGGTGTGACAGCATGCGTAAGAATCGTTGAGAAGGAACGTACCTGTCACCACATTAGGATCCGCTACTGCTTCTTCATAGCCAATCACCAAGACTCTCCCAGTACCACTAACATTCTTTCACTTAGGAAAATTTCTCTTGAAATTGTCCTACTTCCCCACATTCATAACATGCTTGACGCACTCCTGTGGCAGGGACTTGAGAAATAGGTTGCGCCGGTGCCCTACAGAAACGGGCAGTATGCCCCTTTCTGTTACAATTCTTGCAGTGCATTTCTTTGAAATCTCCTGTATGATGGAAGTTGCATTGATTTCACTTTGGCAATGATCCAACATACCTACTTGGAGTTGCTGGAGAAATAGACACAGTGGTAGGAACAGGGGTTGGAACAGCAACAGGAACAATAGCAGCGTGTGTTGCCACTGTTTGTTGCTTTTTCGAGGGCTCTTGAGACGATTGCCCTTTTCGCTTGTTCCAGAATTTCTTCTTCTTACTGCTCCCTTCCTTGGGTTTCTACGAGATAGGTACCATAAATCTTTGTCGAACTCCATGGTCTACTAGTGTCTGTGCCAAATGCTTGGCACTATCAAAAGTGATAGGATTAACAACTATGATATTTCCTTGTATCTGAGAGAGAGTCCCCATATATATCTCTCAACTTTCTTACTCTCGGTGGGAACCATCCCTGGACACAGAACAAGCAGATCACCGAACCTGGCAGTATATGCAATTATATCGGAGTCTTTCATTGTCAGACTCCAGAGTTCTTCCTCTAGCTTTTGAATTTCGCCACAGGGATAATATTCTGCTAGCATCAGGGTTTTTAAATCTTCTCGTCCCATAGCATTGGTGACTGGAATGGATAAGGATTTGACATAGTCATTCCACCAGGAAAGGGCCCTGTTGTAACACCCCCGAACCAGACGGCGGAAACGTTCGGGGGCTTGTGCATGACTTTATCTTGTAATATCATCACAATGTATATACATGAAACAAGACAACACCATCATCATACATATCAAAATACAGCCAACATTGTGTACATCAAATATAGTATTTTAAGTTACATGCCAAAAAGAAAGTTCAATGTATGATGATAACAAAAATACAATAATTTCCACATTCCCTGCTAACCTTTCCGCTTATCGATTCCCTCTGAGAATACAAATTATTTTGAAAATGTCAACATATATACTGTTGGTGAGTTCATAAGAATGTTTGAATGAATAGTTTTTAATAGTTTGTAAACACCAAAAAATTCGATATTTTCTGAAAATTGTTTGAACGTGATGTATCAAGATCAAATATTAGTGCATGTGTGTTTACTATATTAGGAATGTATAGATAACCAAAAATGTAATCCAGATAAAAATCTTGTATTTCCTATTATATGTAGAAGATAACGTATAAATGTATTTATCCCAGAAAATCTGATATTTTCTGCTTATAAAAGTATCGTAATCATAAATTTTCAAGACCGAGTATCGATGTATGTATGTTTTTAGTATCGTCAACATTTGTATAAATATACCAAAATCTTTGATGGAGTTAGTCTCTAAGTGAGTCGTTACAACCATGCTTGATAATGACTAATTCGCCTGTCTTGGCGTTTTCAGGCGCCAATTTTGATTTAGGTAAGGTTTGTCGCCCTAGACTTGTCTAGTCTAGCTGTAGCGAACATCTAAGGTGTGGGGGGTCACCCCGTATAGATCTATACACAAACTCCCGCTCTCCCTCCAGGAAACTCTAGTTATAACTACAGGATACGATCATACACTTAAAGGTGTCAACCGACAAGTCTCACTAGATTCTCAACTTGTTCACGAGTAATGTATTGCACCAAGTATAATGTTTACATGTATGTTTTAAGTTTTCAAATCCAAAAGTATGTATATGAATATACGAAGTTCAACAAATATGTAGAGGGATAGTTAAGATCCACTAAGCATGTGATTTTCAGTCCAAGCCCAATTAGCATGTAAATGGACCACTAAGGCCCAATAAACATGTAAAAAGGTAATTTAGGCGCAATAGGCATGTAAATGGACCACTAAGGCCCAATAAACATGTGATCCATAGTTTAGGCCCAAATTAACATGTGAATGTCCGGAAAGGCCCAATAAACATGTCATGGAAAATATTAGGCCCAATATACACTTAAATGGGCCCCTAAGGCCCATTGGTCATGTAACGAGAGTATTAGGCGCAATAAAAATTGTTATCGATGTATTTCATTCATTATTATTATTTCATTGTTTGTTTTAGCTCGAGGTTTAACAAGAACACCAAAAATATCTAATTTTTGTAGTAGTGGCACATTTGGCCCACTACACCAAAAATATACATTTTAGTTACATTTTTGGAAAATTTGACACTTTAGATCCCTTGAGGCTAAGAGTCTTAAATTTACGGGCTTAATTCAAATATAATGACCATTTATGGCCCATTTTGGTTAAAATTTTATTTTCGGCCCAAAATTCATAAATATTTACAATTTCGGCCCAATTAAATATAATTTAACATTTTTGACCCAAATACATCTAAATGAACATTTTTTGGCCCAAATATATAAATTTTGCTGTTTTCAACCAATTTCTACAAAAATTACATTTTCAGCCCATTTTTGTTAAAATGACAATTTCGGCCCAATTTTTATAAAAATAACAATTTTGGCCCAAATTCGAGGAAAGTGACATTTTCAGCCCCTATATCCGTAAATTTACATTATTGACTCAAATTTGTATAAAATGACATTTTAGTCCACAAAAACTATAATTTTTACACTTTAAGCCCAATGAAACTGTAAGGCCTATAAGGTGGCCCATTATGCAAAAAATTAGACTTTTGACCCTTTTAAAGTCATAAATATCATAATGACCCATTTTAAAAGTAATTTGACTATTGTGACCCTTGTAAAAATCGAAAATGCCAAGGAGGACTTACCTTTTTGTTATTTATCAAAAATGGTCCTTTTTCAAGATTTTGTTTAGTTTCTTATGAATCTTCACATTTTTAACACATTTATCTTCATAGTAAGTTGTGTAAAGTGTTTTAGTTTACAAATATCATAATTTTTGGTTAGAGTTTTCGAGATCTATAATGTTTCATCACATAATCACAATTTAAATCAAGAAAACACACATAAGCATGCACAAATACATAGATCTAGCACATTTCAACTTGTATCCTCCCCCAAAACATAGTAAAACTGAATATCAGGGGGTATGAATTCAACTTGCTTTGTAGTTCTCGGTTTGAAGAAGAAATGGAAGGAGATGATGTGATTTTTCGGCCCTAACAACTCCTTGAGGTGACTTTTGAACTTAGATGGTTCTAGCGAAGTATGATCCATGAAAACATGGGTATAGGAGGAGCGATTTGAGGTTAAAGATGTAGTCAATCAACTTAGGTTTGTGAGATCTTACGAAGGATGTTGATCTTGATGAAAAATCCTCTTGAAACACCCAGAAACTTGCGAGAATATGGAGGAGAAGGAGGAGTTCTTAGAGAGAGTTTGAAGTAGTTTGAATGAGAAAATGGAGTTGGTGGGAAGGTGTGTTCGGCTGAGAGAAGAAGAAGGGAGGAGGGATTGGTTAAGATAAGCTAGTTGCCTTGAGACATGGGATTGATTAATTACATGGAGGGTAATTATCATGGAAGACCATAAGGTAAATTTGAGGTGGCACCATTTAACCCCATGCATAATCTTTTCTATTTTTTTACATGTTGGGCCGAGATTGGGCTAAGATAAATGAGGATGAAGTGATTTAGCCCATTCTTGGTCTTGTTCGAATCTATGAAGCCCAAAAATCATTTTTTTTCTGGCCCATTATGGTAAAAGGAATAGGTTTATGGCCCATTAGGGCTAATTAAATCATTTATGGCCCGTCGTGGCCCATTGGAGGTAGAATGAATCATTCTAGGCCCAAATGGCCCGAAATGTTATAAATTGATGAATTGAGTCCAGTTAGAACCCAATAAGAAAATCCAAGTCCATAATGAACTTGTACCGGGATTTCTAAGATTTACAACCCTTAGTTGAACATATGAGATGTATTGGAATGAGTATTGAGTATGATATTGACTTATATTACATGTCTTTCAATAGTTGAATGATTACATGAGATTAGAATTTCCTAGCTAAAATGCTAGTTAGGACATCATCCCCCCGTTAGAGGGAATTCCGTCCTGAAATTCTTTCGAAAGATAGTTTCGTGAATGAGAGAATAGGTGAGGGTACTTTTGCTTCATCTGATCTTCGCGTTCCCATGTGAATTCCGGTCCATGCTTGGCGTTCCATTGAACCTTCACAATCGGAATGCGGCTCTGCTTCGTACGCTTCACTTCCCTATCCATTATCTCGACTGGTTCTTCGACAAATAGGAGATTCTTGTTTACTTCGATTTTTTCTAAAGGGATGATAAGAGTTTCATCTGATAAGCACTTTTTCAAATTCGAGACGTGGAACACGGGGTGTACATTGCTGAGCTCTGAATGTAGCTGCAGCTTATAGGCTACCATACCAATTTGGGTGAGAATCTCGAATGGTCCGATGTATTGCGGGTTCAGTTTTCCCCGTTTCCCAAATCAAATCATTCCTTTCCAGGGAGAGACTTTCAATATTAACCGGTCTTCGACATGGAATTCCAGAGGCTTTCTCTGTTTGTCGGCATAGCTCTTCTGTCAGTCTCGCGATGCTTGAAGTCGGGCTTTGATTTGGATTATCTTTTTGGTAGTCTCTCGAATGATTTTTGGCCCTGTAAGAGTGCTGTCTGGTGATTGTCCTTTTGCTAGTTGGGTGTCACCCACCTCATTCAAGCATAGAGGCGATTTGCATTTGCGACCATACAGATCCTCAAAAGGAGCAACCTTGATGCTCGTGTGATAATTATTGCTGTATGAGAATTCAAACAAAGGGCAAGTGGGTATCCCACGATTTTCCAAAGTCAATCACACAGGCTCGTAGAATGTCCTCGAGTGTTTATATAGTTCGTTCACTTTGGCTATCAGTTTGAGGGTGGTAAGCCGTGCTCATGTCAAGCTGCGTTCCCATTGCTTTCTAAAGAGATTGCCAAAATCTTGAAGTGAATCTACTATCTTGATCCTAGATGATAGACACTGGTACCCCATGAAGCCTCACGATTTCTTTGATGTAAATTCGAGGCATCCTGTAACATCCGGATTTCCAGGTAATATGTTTGATCATTTATTCTTTTGAGTAAAAGAGAGGGACTCGACGAGTTGAGGTGTGGGCTCGTCGAGTAGGATCGCGTGTTCTGACTGGATCAATGAATGGACTCGACGAGTCAAAGAGGGTGGACTCGACGAGTCCGCGCTGTAAAGTGAAACCCTAAATCTCAGGGCCTAAGCCCTATTTAAAGGCCCTTATGGCCGTCATTTGCGGCCACTACTCCCCTGTGAAAACCCTAGAGAGAAAAAAGAGCTTAGAGATCATTTTGGAGCCTAATTCTTCATCCTTTGGTGTGATCTTGCAAGAAGGAGTGGGAAAATCCAAGCTAGATCGATTATGGAGCTCAACAATTCGACTCGGGTTGCCCCGCAATTCGCGACCTGTGATGACCCGTTGAGTGTAGGGTTGACTCAATGGGTCGAGTGAGGACCAGGGGCAAAAAGGACATGCATGGACTCGTCGAGTCACACGAGTGCACTCGACGAGCTTGGTTAAGGTTGAATGTTGACTTTTGTTGACTTTTAGGGTTTGGTCAACAGTTGGACTTGTCGACCATTTGAAGGGTAAAATGGTCTTTTAGCCTTCATAGAGGTCATGGAAGAGACTAGTCTAGCCCGGAGGGCTATTATTGAGTTGAGATAATTGTTTATGTGTCTAGGCGGAGGCTAGATCAGTGTATACGTGTGCGAGATTATCCGAGATATCCGAGGTGAGTCTTCTCACTATACTATACCTGGAAGGGTACCTATGTGTGACCGGAAGGTATTGTATGCTATGAGATGTATGTGCTATATGTTGTTATGTGATATGTATGTGTTATGTATGTTATGTATGATAAGGACCGGAAGGTCAGGAGCTTACAGACCGGAAGGTTGATACGGGTAGGACTGGAAGGTCTACCGGGATTCGGGACGAAAGTCCCCTGAGACACTTGGATCGGAAGATCCCATAGAGTTATGGCCTGGAAAGGCGTATGTGTTGTAGGTGGTATGTTTTGGAACTCACTAAGCATTTATGCTTACAGTTGTTGTGTTATGTGTTTCAGGTCCTAGTGATGATCGCGGGAAGGCACCGGCATGATCCGTAAACACTCGTGGAGTTTAGGGTTTGAGATCCTAGGATATGTTTGTGATGATAACATTTGATACATTATGTTTTGACATTATTTTATGAGTAAATGTATGTTTTAAAAATGAAAAGTTGTTTTGAAAATTCACGTCGTTACACAACCTTTCCATCTTGTAAGTTTCTTTTATTGGCAGGAAATGAGCGGATTAAGTTAACCTATCGACAATTACCCATATAGCATCCAACCCATCTGTCGTCTTATGAAATTTGGTTACGAAATCCATAGTAATCCTTTCCCATTTCAACTCGGGTATTACTGGCTATTGTAATAGTCCCAAGGGCTTTTGATATTCCACTTTCGCCTTGGTACAAGTGAGACACTTGCTCACGTAAGTGGCAATCTCTACCTTCATATTTGGCCACCAATAGTGTTGCTTGATGTCCAGGTACATTTTATCAGAACCGGGATGGACGGAGTATCGCATCTTATGAGGCTCGTTCATGATTATTTCTCTAAATCCCCTGAGTTTAGGGATCCAGATCCTATTCATGAAATAACGAGCTCTGTCCTCCTCAGCTTCCAAGTTCTTATCCATTTCGCACATTGATTCACCCACGACATTCTCCGGCTTTAATGCATCTAATTGGGCTTCCTTGATCTGTGCAATTAAGTGGGATTGAATGGTTATGGATAGGGTTCTCACCAGGTGACTTGAGTATTCTTTTCTACTCAGGGCATCTGCCACCACGTTAGCCTTGCTTGGGTGGTACTTGATTTCGCACTCATAATCGTTTAGTAGCTCAAACCATCTCCGTTGCCTCATGTTTAATTCTTTTTGGTTCAGGATGTGTTGGAGGCTTTTGTGATCTGTGAAGATGGTTCACTTCGTACCATAGAGGTAGTGCCTCCAAATCTTCAAGGCGAAGACCATAGCTCCCAGCTCGAGATCGTGAGTGGTGTAGTTTACTTCATGTGTCTTTAGCTGCCTTGATGCATAAGCTATCACCTTTCCGCGTTGCATTAGGACACAACCTAAGCCTTGATTCGAAGCATCGCAATAGACTACGAAGTCCTCGATTCCATCCAGTAAGGATAGCACTGGTGCACTACAGAGGGTTCGTTTTAAGTTTTGGAAGGCGTTTCTTGTTTTTTGTCCTGTTGAAAAGTACACCCTTTTGTGTCAATGTGGTGAGGGGTTTGGCTATCTTGGAAAATTTTTCAATGAACCTACGGTAGTAGCCTGCAAGACCCAAGAATTGTTGGATTTATGTTGGTGTTATTGGGATCACCCAGCTTTTGATGGCTTTGATCTTGGAAGGATCTACATGAATCCCTTCCTTGCTGACAACATGGCCCAAAAAGTTTACACTACAGAGCCAAAACTCAGACTTAGATAGTTTTGCATACGACCTTTCAGCTCGCAGGGTTTCCAAGATTTTGACAGACGTGTTGACCATGCTCTTCTTTGCTTCAGGAGTAGATGAGGATATCATACATGAAAACAATTACAAAGTTGTCAAGGAATGGGCGGCAAACTCGATTCATGAGGTCCATGAATGAAGCAGGGGCATTTGTTAGACCGAAGGGAATTACGACGAATTCATAATTATTGTAACAAGTTCGAAAGGTAGTTTTGGGAGTATAATCTTCCCGAAGTTGAAGTTGATGATAACCAGATCTCATATCTATTTTTGAGAAATAACTAGCTCCTTGAAGTTGGTCGAATAGATCATCGATTCGTGGAAGTGGGTACCGATTCTTGATGGTGAGTTTTTTTAATTCTATGTAGTCAATGCACATCCTAAAGGATTCTTCCTTTTTCTTGAAAAACAAGACAGGAGCTCCCCCAGGTGAGAAGCTTGGTCGGATGAATCCTTTGTTCAACAACTCGCTCAGTTGGCTTGAAAATTCTTGCATTTAGGCGGGAGCTAATCGGTAGGGTGATTTGGCGACTGGAGTGGCTCCTGGTACAAGGTCAATTCGAAACTTGACTTGTCTTTGCGGGGGTATCCCTGGGAGATCTACTGGAAATACATCGGAGAAATTGCATGCCACAGGGATATCTTTAACATTTACCTCCTCTTTGGTCTTATCCACCACATGAGCGAGGAATGCGAAAGTCTTCTTGTGTAGGCACTTTTGTGCCTTGATGCACGAGATAAGGCGAAGGTTGGCGCCAGGTTTATCGCCATAGATTATTAGGGTTTTGTGATTGGGGAGATGAAGGCGAACAACCTTCCTGCAACACATAATATCAGCATGGTGGGAGCTTAACCAATCCATGCCGATTATCACATCAAAACTCCTAATATTTACGGGCATCAAGTCTATTTGAAAGGAGTGATTGTTTAGTGTTAATGTGCACCCTACAAAGATATCTTTGGTTGTTTCCGTTTTCCTATTAGCCATTTCCACCGTGAAGGCTTCGTTGAGCTT
The DNA here is from genome assembly GCF_051521515.1 of Lactuca serriola. NCBI lineage: Eukaryota > Viridiplantae > Streptophyta > Magnoliopsida > Asterales > Asteraceae > Lactuca > Lactuca serriola. Next base: position 229,203,435 of record NC_136411.1, read on the forward strand.
CTGGGGTTGTTGATTTAGTAAGTGCTTGAACTTATTACTAACGAAACTTCGCTCCGCCCCACTATCAAATAAGATGCATGCGTACGAGTCGTTAAGTAGGAATGTACCAGTAACAACTGTGGGGTCCTGCACTGCTTCGCCCTGACCCATTGGAAACACTCTTCCTGCTGCTCCTTCCCCCTGATTGTTTGCTTTAGGGCAGTTGCGTCGGAAATGGCCGGTTTCTCCATACCCATAGCAGGTGTAACTGGCCCCGACATTGTTGTTGTTGTTGTGTTTGTTATTGTTGTTGTTTGTCATTTTTGTTGTTGTTATTGTTGTTGTTGTTGTTGTTAATGTTGTTGTTGTTGTTGTTTTTGTTGTTGTTGTTGCGGTTGTTGTTGTTGTTGTTGTTGTTGTTGTTGTTGTTGTTGTTGTTTGACTGTTGGTTTTGTTGCGGATATGTTCTGCAGTACCTTGCAGTGTGACCCCTTCGGTTGCAGCCCGTGCAGTGCATCTCTCTACATTATCCCTGATGGTGAAAATTGCATTTGTTGCACTTAGGTAGGGTCCCTGAGTATTGTTTGGGATTATTTGGTGTGGATGAGGCTGGAGCATGTGATGTGGTGGTAGCTTGAGTAGCAGCATGAACTGCTACTGTTTTTTGTTTCTTTGTTGATCCCTGGTTTTGTTGTCCCTTCCGTTTGTTATTCTTCCCTTTCTTGTTCTCTCATTCTTTCTTAGTTTCTGCTTCTCCTATTTTGGCACCCTTTTTGTTGCCATGATAGTATAATTTCTTGGCCAGTCTCTTTGCACTATCATACGTTTTACGGTTTGCTTTAATTACATTCCCTTGGATTGGCGCAGTCAATCCACAGATAAACCTCTTGATCTTCTTCCCTTCAGATGTGATCATTCCGGGACACAAGAGAGATAGCTCACTAAACCTAGATATGTATGCGTCGATATCGGAGTTTTGAACCGTGAGGTTCCATAGCTCTTGTTCCATCTTCTGAATTTCACCCCTTGGACAGTATTTAGCCAACAACATTTCCTTAAGCTCTTCTCATGGCATTGCGTTCGCCACCGGGAGGGTCATGGCCTCTACGTGACCATTCCACCAGGAGAGAGCTTGATCAACGAATGTGCAGGCCGCTAACTTGACCTTGCACCCTTCTAGACATCCGTAGATTTCAAACACCGATTCCACCTTCTCAATCTATCGTCTTAGGGCTATCACGCCTCCTGTTCCATTGAAGGTTCGAGGCTTGGCGTTGGTGAAGTCCTTGTAGGTTCATGTTCTTGCAGTTCCTTGGTTTATTCCCTGATTTGTGCTTCCAGTTCCCTGTCCGTTGCCTTCTCCGTTATTTCCGTTACGGATCTACGCAAGTGCTGCAGTGGCCGCAGCGGACACTGCTGCTTGGAATGCAATTGAGTTTATTTCAGGTGGGGTCGGTGTTGCGTTGTTTCCATGGTTGGTTCTTTGAGGCATCCTTCTGTCAATGAACAGAAAGATGTTGAGTACTCATCGCATTCCTAGATTAGAATGCCACCGACTCAGTGAATCGATTTGTGCATCTAAGTGATTTCATGTATTAGCATAAAACAAGGAAGTAAAGCACATAATAACAACGTCACGATAAAGCATAGAATATTTCCATTAATAATAACCATTTTTAATACATGAAAATTTGCCAAAAAGGAATACAGTACATGGGGAAACATATGATCCGACAGCATGACAACCCTATGAGTAGTGTAATCACTTAAACATAAGATCGATGATACATAGAGTAACACATAAAAAGATACATAATACTAGCAAGCGGTACAACTGGTCCTACAGACATTAGTACTTATAATAGTTAACAGAGGAACAAGTCCTATCAGTAGTGGTGACAACGACGCTTAATCATCAAGCTGACGTATCAGAAGTTCGGCTTGTTCGTTCACGTCTTGGGTGATTTCATCTTCCCTTTGCTCGGCTCGAACGACTCTAGCTTTGGCCGCAAAGAGTTGTCGCTTGAGATTGGTTATTTCTTCCTCAAGGGAGCATATATAGTCTATATCACTCTCCTAAATCGTGTGTGGATCCGATAGGACTTCCGATGGGTGGGGTTCACTAGGTACTTCATTCACATCTCCACCCTCCTCTGTGACCTCATCGGATTCCTCAAACTCATAGTCCGTCTCCACGTATTCTTCGGGTCCGACACTAGGGTCTGCATCCACCACGGGATCTTCCTCAACTACTTTGTGGGCCACTAGGTTCTGGTAGAAAAGAACGCCTTGATGTGCTCCATCCATGGCGGTTGCGCGAGAAGCTGGGGGTGAGTAGCGTGTAATGGGAGTGTGTATATAAAATTTCAAAATATTCCTATAGTATTTTAATATCGTTTTTAAGTTTGAATTCCTTAGAGTTCTTGGATACGAGGTAAGCTTCTAGATCCATTTCCTCCTATGATTACTCCCAAACACATGTTGGTCATATTTTGAATAAATATAGTTGATCAGGCTATATTTATTCCCAATATGATTACATAACTGCCCGGGTTTAATCACAACGTTCAATTTCCTCCAGAAACCTTTTAGTGTTAAATTTTAATGCACACCTAGGTATCATTTTATTCAAAGTGTTTTAGTCCCATTGCATTTATAGTTTCACATCAAGTATGATTAGATATGCCAGCTCACTATAAACAATGCTCTGATACCAATCTGTCACACCCCTGAACCAGACGGCAGAAACGTCTAGGGGATTGTGCGTGACTTCATCTTGTAATATAATCACAATGTATATAATTGAAACAAGACAATACCATCATCATACATATCAAAATACAACCAACATTGTGTACACCAAGTACAATATTTTAAGTTACATGCCAAAAAGAAAGTTCAATGTACGATGATAACAAAAATACAATAATTTCCACATTCCCTGCTAACCTTTCCGCTTATCGATTCCTTCATAATACAAGTTATTTTGAAAACGTAAACATATATAATGTTGGTGACTCCATAAGCATGTTTGAATGAAAAGTTTTGAATAGTTTGTAAACGCCAGAAAATCCGATATTTTCTGAAAATGACCATTTGTGGCCCATTTTGGTTAAAAAAAAAATTTCGGCCCAAAATTCATAAATATTTGCAATTTCGGCCCAATTAAATATAATTTAACATTGTTGACCCAAGTACATCAAAATGAACATTTTTTGGCCAAAATATATAAATTTACTGTTTTCAACCCATTTATACAAAAATTACATTTTTAACCCATTTTTGATAAAAATGACAATTTTGGCCCAAATTCGAGGAAAGTGACATTTTCAGCCCCTATATCCGTAAATTTACATTCTTGACTCGAATTTGTATAAAATGACATTTTAGTCCACAAAAAATAAAATTTTTACACTTTAAGCCCAAGAAAACTGTAAGGCCCATAAGGTGGCCCATTATGCGAAAAATTACACTTTTGACCCTTTTGAAGTCATAAATATCATAATGACCCATTTGTTTAAAGTAATTTGACTCTTGTGACCCTTGTATAAACCGAAAATGCGAAGGAGGACTTATCTTTTTGGTTATTTGTCAAAAGTGGTCCTTTTTTAAGATTTTGTTTAGTTTCTTATGAATCTTCACATTTTTAACACATTTATGTTCATAGTAAGTTGTGTAAAGTGTTTTAGTTTACAAATATCATAATTTTTGGTTAGAGTTTTTGAGATCTATAATGTTTCATCACATAATCACAATTTAGATCAAGAAAACACACATAAGCATGCAGAAATACATAGATCTAGCACATTTCAACTTGTATCCTCCCCCAAAACATAGTAAAACTGAAAATTAAGGGGTATGAACTCACCTTGCTTTGTTGTTCTCAGTTTGAAGAAGAAATGGAAGGAGATGATGTGATTTTTCGGCCCTAGCAACTCCTTGAGGTGACTTTTTAACTTAGATGGTTCTAGTGAATTCACTTCCATGAAAACTTGGCTGTAAAAGGAGTGATTTGAGTTTAAAGATGTAGTAAATCAACTTAGGTTTGTGAGATCTTACCAAGGATGATCATCTTGATGAAAAATCCTCTTGAAACACTCACAAACTTGCGAGAATATGGAGGAGTGGGAGGAGTTCTTAGAGAGAGTTTGAAGTAGTTTGAATGAAAAAATGGAGGTGGTGGGAGGGTGTGTTCGGCTGAGAGATGAAGAAGGGAGGAGGGATAGGTTATGATAAGCTAGTTGCCTTGACGCATAGGATTGATTAATTACATGGAGGGTAATTATCATGAAAGACCACAAGGTAAATATGAGGCGGCACCATTTAACCCCATGCACAATCTTTTTTGTTTTTTTTACATGTTAGGCCGAGATTTGGCTAAGATAAATTAGGATGAAGTGATTTAGACCATTCTTGGTCTTGTTCGAATTTATGAAGCACAAAAATCATTTTTTTTGGCCCATTATGGTAAAAGGAATGGGTTTATGCCCCATTAGGGCTAATTAAATCATTTATGGCTCATCATGGCCCATTGGAGGTAGAATGAATCATTCTAGGCCTAAATGGCCCGAAATGTTATAAATTGATGAATTGAGTCCAATTAGAACCTAATAAGAGAATCCTAGTCCGTAATGAACTTGAACCAGGATTTCTAGGGTCTCAAACCCTTAGTTGAACATATGAGATGTATTGGAATGAGTATTGAGTATGATATTTACTTAGATTACATGTCTTTAAATAGTTGAATGATTACATGAGAATATAATTTCCTAGCTAAATTGCTAGTTGTGACATCTGTCTAAGAAGGTACAAGCTACAAACTTAACTTTGCTTGTCTCTAGACAAGCATAGATTTCAAACACTGATTCTGTTTTCTCGAACCAGCGTGTCAGAGTAATAACATCTCCGGTGCCATCAAAAGTTTTGTTCTTTGCATTAGTAAAATATTTACATGAACACTCGCGAGGGTCTCCAAGACTTTCACTATGATTGAAATTGTGAGCACCACTGCCAACTCCACTAGTACCACTGGCATTTATTTGCATCATGGCAGCAGCCACGGCGGCAGTTACTGCTGCTTGGAAGATAACAGCATCGTATTAAGAGGGTGGTGGTGGAGGTGGTGTCGGTGCTTCATTGACATTGACATGTCTCAGATTCTTTATGGGAGGCATCTTTAGCTTCAAGATATAAAAATGGAAATGTATTAAGACATCGATAGTGATAATAAAATCAAATTTATTTGAACTAATTACATTAGTTCTACATGTATTCAGAAAAGTTTACGTAGTAGTCCATTACAAGAAATAACTTGTTAAATGATAATGTGATATTGGATAGTGATTTTTCAAAGGAAATAAGATGTCTGTCATATATTGGTATATTAGATACATAGAAATCAGAAAATTTGACCTTGTAATAGGTCTACAATATAACAACTTAACTGAAAATTTGACAACATATTGACCTATCAAAATTGAAAATTTAAGGTTGTACTATGTACATGAAAATATCACTAGTGCATATACTAGGATTTAGACTACATCCCAAAAGAGTGAGTAGAGTATGCTCTACTTGTGAGGAGTACAGTTCAGATTCATACTATATTCAGCCTTGAACCTAGCTAATTGGCGTTCTGTGGCATACATACGCCTTTCTAGTGTCGCTTGAGGTTCTCGAAGTTCTCTAACATCAGTTTGGCTTACCGCTAGTTCCCTTCGTAAGGTTTCGGTAATATTCCTGGTTGTCCCATGGTTTCAAATCAAGAGGTGAAGACGAATTTTGTTAACTCTTGTGGTAGCACTAACTTGTACGACTTCGTCGATAGCAGATCTTCCTTGTTCATCATTACGCGCAATCCGACGAACTAACATAAGAAGGGATCTGTCTGCCGAGCCTCCTTCATCAAGATTGTAAAAGCTTCGGTCTCCATTATAAGGACGATCCGGGCCCTACTTATGACTCCACCTATGTAAGTTCACTGCCCACTGAGGTGTCAGACCATAAAAATTTTGTCGAGGAATAGGATTTTAGGCAACTTGAGGTGGGTTATAGGCTCCTGATTCTAAGTCAGAATCTTCAGGAAAATCCTCTTCTATTGGATCTGCAGGATCATCATCTGGTTCAACATTGTGCCATCCCCCATTCCTTTGATTGGGAAAATACGGATCTCCCGGTAGATGAAATCCAACCATGCTATCTATGCGAGAATAGGGAGATAAGAGACATCTAATAGATTTGTAAGTCCAGATAAACAATTTCAAGTTTCCATATAAGAAACTTATAGTTAATTGTTAATGTATGATGTGACAAACCGAAAATTCTTGCCTTGTAAATCCCAGCCAGTCAACTCAACTAAGTGTCAGACTCGTTTCTGCTATCATTTAGCCTTGTTTAGATTCTGTTCAAAGGTTTAAAGCTCAGTACATTCAAGCATTGAGTATAGGATTGGGTCGCGTACACTTCTAGCACCAAAATCAAGCCCGACACTCCATTTGAGGGAGTGTACGGTCGTACACATGAGTGTATGGCCGTACACACATGTGTGTGCGGCCATACACCCATGTTTGCCATACACCCCCTCCATAAGAGTTTTACCCTCCCATTTCCAAGCCATTTGATCAGTTTCCAAGTCAAGAACATCGATTTCTCTCTTAACTATCATCGAGTCTTTCACCCGATCTTCAAGAATGTAAGCTTTCTTCCATTTTGATTTGTTGTTATTCCTCTTAACCTAGTAACACCCTTTGATTCCATCCATTGGAAATCATCTTTTGACTAGATCTTCAAATCTCACCAAGAACACCAAGAACACCCACTTGTTCTTGGTGATTGTGAGCCCTTTTGAGCCTTCATATCGTAAGTACTCCTTCCCTACACTTGGTACATGTTAGAACACCAGATTAACACCTTGAAAATGCCTAGAACTCATGAACATGAGGTGTGTATGGCCGTACATCCATGTGTGGCCGTACACTCCTCAAAACACCCTTAAATGGGCTTCAAAGTGCATTCCTAGCTTCACCACTTGAAGAGCAATTCTCCCACAAGCATTCCTACCCTTGGAAAAGGTTTTTGTGCACTTAGTACCACGAGTGGATGGCTATACACTCCCTGGCCGTACACCCATGGCCGCACACTCCTCATAGTAGCCGTACACTCATTTTTAGTGAATCACATGTGATTCTAACACTTGGTCAAAGTGTTTCCTAGTCATGCGAGTTTTTTCCTTGCATTTGGTTGCTTCTAAACACTATATTTATGTCAATATATGCCATTATATGTCATTTAGGACTCTTAAGTCTCAAGACTTCATTCGTGGGACTTCTCATCCTTACGCGCATACTCGTTTAAATCACCCATGTCAGGTGAGTTCATACACCGTAATGAATCTTTTAACTGTTTTAAATGCTTTTAAGGGGGGGGGGGATACAATTTGAACACAATGATAATTGTGTAAATGTTTGTTATAAAGATATTTCAAAATATTGCTTATGTCTTGTATAAGTGATCAAAACGTTTCAAAAACTCTTTTTAAGTTATGTTGCTTTATAGTTTAACAAAAAACCATTTTTAAGGTACAAGCATAACTTAGTAGTAAAATGAGTCTTTTCAATAACAGTTCAAGTAAAACATTAGTAAAGTATAAGGGGTATAGTTTAGAGGTTCAGTTCATACTAGATACAATACACGATAACAGGAAGAATATACTAAGATACTATAACAGACCGAACATACTAAGTTGCTATAGGATGGAACAACCACAGGATCTAATTATACCAATGAATCACTAATTCATTGTTATAAACAAAAGGTGATAGTTAAATTTGGTATACATGATCACATAACTTTAATGTGAATTTACGCGGCCTAGCAATTTGTTTTGCGGAAGTCGTGTTTGGTGCCCAAAATCTCTTGCAGGGAGAGCATATAGTATGGGTACTATTCATCACATTATGACCTAAATAAAACATACATGTTTTAAGGTAATCAGTACATCAGCATGTCAATTTAAAAGACAACTGTGTACTTACATTTTCCCATTACTTTCATAAAGTGATAGTTCCACTTGAAAGTTAATGCAAACTATTTTCGATTCAAGATAGTTATAAACTAGGGGAATACCAAATATCTCGCATCTAGTCTCACCACTTATCACGACTCACACATCCATGAAACTTCCATCATCCCATGCAGTGCTAGTGCATGCTAGCTGCACATAACGCTGGACCCAATAGACTTTCGAATATCCAATCCTACCCGAAGGCCGAATCAACATTCTCAGGCTATAAGGTCTTTATTATGCACAGCCGCGATGCATACACTAGACATCTACAGTTATGATGTCAATTCCACATACAAGAAACCCTAGGCTAATAGGAATCATGCAATCAGGCAAATCAATCATGTGATTCGTGAAGATCCCTAGCCTAGCACTAGCATGCTGTTCTAACATATCAGAATATCAAATAACTGCATGGTATTTTGGGGTTTACTTACAGGCTCTGGCTGATCGTACCCTCTGCATCCTCCATCCTTTATTTTGAAAACCATTTTAAAACTTATTTTCTGAAAATCTCCTTGATTTGAGACTGGATTCACAAGAGTGTTCTTCCAATTCACTCAAACCAAGGCTCTGATACCAACTTGTAACAACCATAAATTTTACGCCAAATTTAAACTTTTTAAATCATAAATAAAAACCAAACAACATTGTTTACAAATGTTTTCAAATCATTTCCCATTAGAGTGTCCCAACAATCATAACATAAGGATAAGGACCGGTACGGTCACGACTTCGCCTTTCCATTACCTCCTAAAGTACCTGAAACAGTAAACTGAAAATGTAAGCCCGAGGGCTTAGTGAGCTACCCCCAAAATACCAATACCACACTGACAATACCATATCAGTAATAATCAATCAATCAACATGGATACTGGGCCATCGGCCTGACTGGACCGACCTACCGGGCCTACAGTCTGTCTGAATCTATCCCGAGCCTTCGGCATGAATGGTCTGCCACGTGGGCCTACAGTCTCCCCGGTCGGCTCATAGGGTATATTGGCCTTCAGCACAAAGTAGGACTACCTCAACCCCACCACAAGCAAACAACCATGTGCACATATAATAGGTAACCACATAACAGTCCATAGACAAACAAATCTATCTAGCAGATTGCAAGGCATAGCAACATCCTAACCAGGATACCGACCTAACCGGTCACTAACATAGCATCATCCTATATACCAGGATACCGAGCTAAACCAGGTCACTAACATAATAATGTCCTAATTACCAGGACGCCGATCTAATTAGATCAATAAGCACATCAACCCGTAGATATACAAATATCAGATATAACTATCTCACAGATCATCGATCATAGTAATCTCCCATAACCAAAACACCGACCTAACTAGGTCACTAACATATCAATCCTAACGGATCATAAGAGCATGACAACATACTGTCCATCTGGATACCAATCTAACATATCATAACCACAAGTAGCATACCATAACAATAACAACAAAAGGATAGGCCTTGGTGCCGTAGACCCTATCCATATAGTAAGGATAACTCACCTTGCAGATGTCGACACGAAAGGTAAACTCCAACTCTCGGATCACTTGACACAGGCTCCACCACCTATCATCATAGTACGTCATACTCATAAGTCCTTAACCTTATAAGGTACTCCACAACCCACTAGTCAACCCCTGGTCAAAGCCAAAGTCCTCAGTCAAGGTCAACAGTCCATGTTGACCTTAACTCGCCGAGTTCCCTGAAGTACATTCCAACTCGTCGAGTTCCTTTGATTCTCGATCAAGCTTTAAGGCCACCCGTCGAGTTCCTTCCTTGTAACTCGACGGATACACCTTCATATACATCCAAAAGAAAACTCATCCGACTCTCCGAGTTGTTCTTCAACTCGTCGAGTCTGATGGCGATCTTCATCGGACTCGCTGAGTTGTTCATCCAACTCGTCGAGTTCACGACCATCTTCATGTGACTCGCTGAGTCAACCTTGCGACTCACTGAGTCCATTTAGTCATTTTTTCCACACAGACTCATTTTGAGCCATGCAACGGTTCCAACTCATAGATCCATGCTTCTAGGGCATGCTTATCACATAAATTTGCAAACTTTACATGCATGCATGGCTATAAAGGCTCCAATTGCCTATTTTAAGTTCAATGGAACTTCATGCTCAAGAGGGACCTTAATCACAACCAAGATTGTGACTTTATGCTTCTAGAATTCATGGATGGTCCAGATCTAAAGTTACAACTTCAGATCTAGCCATAGCTCATCATACCAACTTGAAAATCCATAAAAACCCTAGAAACTCAACAAAAGGGAAAAAGGGAAGTAAGGATGGCACTTTGATACCTCCAAAGGATGCTATCTGAGGTAAATCATGCTTCCCACTCCTTCCTTTCTTCAATTTCCTTTGCACTCTTAGCTTTCTTCCTCAAAGATTCTATTTTCCAAGCTTCAACACCACACCAAGGCACACACACACGGATTAGGGTTTTAAGGGGCTCTCAAAGACTGTAAAGAGGCCAAAGGAGGCTAAGGCTCCTTTAAATAGAGGTGCAAACCCTGTGATTTAGGGTTTCCACTGCCAGATCCTACTCGCCGAGTCCTAACATGGACTCGTCGAGTAGGTCACTTAACATGCGATCTCACCCTGCTGCTACTCGACGAGTAGGTCAACCAACTCGTCGAGTAGAGCTTAAGCCAATAAATCTTATTTAAGCAATACCTGAGAATCGGGGCGTTACAAGTTCATGTACCACATTATCATCTCCACTATTCATCATCGTGAGGAGCACGGTAAGGTCCCTTCAGGGACCTTTCTTCGATATGGCACCTCCTTCATGTCGATGTTGACCTCCATATTCGTTACACCATTGCTTCCTTCCTTTCCTCCAGTCTAGCTCTGGGATCTCAGCCACAAAGCAAGATCTGTGGTGGCCATTTTATCTTCCACTTGGCTTGGTCCTATGGGGTTGATAATCATGGGATTACAAATTATCCCCTTCTATAGTTGGACAGGGCGAATCTAATATGACTGCGAGCGAATGTTTGTAGGCCAGATAAGCTTTTAAGGATTTCCCCTAACGATGTTGTAGTGCCCATCTGTCAGGTGGAACTGAAGCACAAAGAGGAGAGGGAGTTTGCACAGGGTTATCGTCAGCAGTGTCTCCAACATGCTTCCCCCTGCTGATTAATGGTGATCGCAACCTGAGATGAATGTTAACCCATCTTTTTAGGTGCATGGATGAGTTGAGTAAGGAGGTTCATGATGTCTGTCACTGCCAGCAGTGGATGGCGGGGGCTATGAGCGATTGGTTTTCTTTTTAGGTATATGTTTATCCCCTTACCAGTGACCAGGTGATGGGGAAGGCACATCAGGGACGCATCATGACGACGATAATGATAATGATGATGATGATGACGATGGTGACTATGGTGGTGACGGGGATGAAGAGGAGTATATTGGCTTGTTATGTTTATTTGTTTTTAGTTTTTGGGTATGTAGATTTCTCTTATTGTTGTATTGTTTAGAGGTAATGTGTGGGCGTATACACTCCATTTTTGGGAAACAACCCTACAGTGTATCTATGTAGATTTTTGGCATTGTATATATATTTTACATTGTTATCGATTCATTGTTGTATTTGTTTTTCACCTTTTTGGATTGCTTAGTCTTTTACTTTGCTAATTACATATTTAGGTTTAGTAGTGAATTAGACCTATCCAAAAATCAAACATAGCTAATAAGTTCTATTTCTAGTCTTGGCTTGGCCAATGTTCCATTAAACTTATTTAGGGTGCTTAACCTAAAATCTTGATTTCTTGTGTATTAAGTTTTGGTTTTGTACTTCAATACTATCAAATAAGGATCAGCTAGGTGAGAAGTACCCAAGCGATACATCAAACTAGTTACCTCCCCCGTAAATACTCTATCGACAGTGTACTTTAATAATACTTTTAGTTGTTGATCTGAGGACATATCTTTATAGAGTATATGTCCTTAGGTTATGGTTGTATTTCCTAAAGAATTAGTAATTAGCTATAAGCCTAAAGCTCTGATTCCAATCTGTTACAGCCTCAACCTGGTGGGTGAAATACCGAGCTACGCCACTTTCGAACTGTTGGCTTTATGAAAGAGGTCTTCATGTTGAGATTTCATCTCCTTTGATAGTTTGATAGTTGTCTATACTCTGTGGTTAGTATTTTAAATTTGTGGGTTTACTTGGGAATATATGAGATTTTGAGAGGGTCAACATAAAGTTGGTGAGTTCACAAGTTCGGTAAGTGCGAAAATACTTTGTTGATGTTCTTAAGTTAGCACTCGTTGCAATATCCACCTATGTCCATGTGTTAGCGTAATTTCTAGTGCTTTGGTACTAGGATTCAAATAGTTTAGTGACTAAATCTGAATCCTAATTTGGATAGAAGATGTATATTTTACTTGTTACCTTATCTCAAGGTTAGTGTTTTGATAATAATCTCCTAATGTTTCTTTTTATTGTGTTGTAAGAACCGATTCTCAATACGTTCCTTAAGAATACTGGATGTTGTATTCGAACTCGTTTCCTCGAGTTTATGTGAACTATCATTACATATAGTATTGGTAGTTCATGATAGTTTAGTTTTAGTTTGACCTAAACTCACTTTCCTGAGTTTGTGTGTACTATGACTACTTAATTAATTCTTATTAGTACTTTATGATATCTCGGTTTAGTTTGACAAAGTTATGATGAGTTCCTATAATCTAGCTATAACTGTTGATCCTGAAAATACTACGACACTTCATCGGGCATCACTGTGTTTAGAAAGTTATGCCTGCTTCGACTTGTCGTTGGGTTGTAGCCAACAACCATAGGGGGGATTGTCAATCACATATAGATCTATACATATCTCTCTTGTGCACTTAAGAGTTAACGATTATAGGTCGGGTGCTAGCTGAAAATCTATCAGTGTGTTGATGAATTATGTGTCATCTAACTCTTGTCGTGGGGGCCTCCGTTGGTCGGTCGTTTTTTTGTTCGCGTTGTATTTATATGATATACTTATTATATATTATTTATCTAATACATATTTATATTAGTGTGTTTTGCGTAGCCAAGTATTTAGGCAGAGTAACACTAGGTACTAAGCTTATCTAAAGAGTGGCTATAATAACTAGTTTCTACGTTTCCTGAAAACTGGCCATCATGACTACTAGGTATGATCTTATTGATCATAGTGGTTCAACATTACAACTAGGCATAATATTAGCTAAAGAGTTTGGGCATAAGAACTACTAGGCCTAATATTATCCTAATGCTATGGATATAGTTATCTAAATATAATTATTGATAACTATGTAAAGTTGCATTTTAGACAAGTAACGTTACTATGGGCTGTGAAACTCATATGTGAGTTATGAAACCATTGATGTAGGGTTGAAGATCCATAAGTATAGCACCAGAGAGACATTTAGGAGTGATTGAAACAAATTTTTAAGAGAGAGAGAGAGGTGTTGAGGTGTGAGAAAGGATCAGTCGAGACCTGCTATTTATAGGGGTTTTGAGCTGCAAGCCATGCAGTTTATGCCGCACAAACTCCCATGAACCGTACGATGATGCCACATTTCCTCATCGCAGCGTGTCATGTCATTTTGTATCTCGGCGTATCAAGTGTGAAGTACACGTGACACATTGCGTGCGAGCGCGTGTGATGGGAGTATTAAACTATGGAATTCTATAACTCTCACATACGAACTCTGTTTTTTTATATTTTTTTATATATCCTTGTAGATCTCATTGATCTCTACAACTTTCCTTTTAGTCGTTTTGTCTAGTTTCAGCTTTCGTTTTCGACTAGTTTTTATTATTGTTAAAAATCATATCTCCCTCATATAATTTCCGTTTTAAGTGTTCTTCCCTCCATAATTCCTACTTTAAGTAGTACAATGTTTGTCTAGTTGGCGACTTTCTCCAAAAGTCAACCAATCTCGCTGTAGTTTTTTGTCGTTTTAATTTTCTAAGTACAACATATATTTATTTACTATAAATGTCATATCTTGCTCATACTGCGTGTCAGCTTCTTGCGAAATTTATATTTCTGGAATGTCGGTAGCGTGTAGAATCTAAATATGTTAACCTTCTTGCAAAGTGACGCGACTTTTTGCGCACTTAATATTGAGCCTATGGTTTGACGTTAATAAGAGTGATGGTTGAATTTTTTTGGCGTTTAGAAGATCATATTATCACGTTTTGACGTTGTGTGTCGATGGCGGTTAGGGGGGTCTCTCTTGGGTTGTCACAAGCTCTTCAGTTAATCATAATTTTTTACGAACCTAATTAAACAAGTCTTAATTAAGTCAGAAAAGCAGTATTATGATTTGTGTAAAATTCCTAGCAATATTCAATACTACTCACAGGCTCGGAAGCGTAAAAATATGAAATTTTAGTTTACAAATCCAAACGCAGAACCGATTTATTACTTGTTACTTATTACCGGTGATTCAAAACATTTATGCATTTTAATAACCGATTAAATAGATTGATTTAATCCTAAATTAGGTGATTAGGTTAAAAAAATAATAATCAAACATTCATTAAGCACAAAACTGAAACAACTAAATATAATCACAAGCTAAAATCAAATCCAATGATTAAATACATAAAAAGTAATCATATATTGCAGAATTGAAATCTAGGGGTTTAGCTAAATATGGATAAAATTATATCTAGAACAATAAAAAGTAAATTAAATAAGAAAACTAAACTAGCTGGACTAACTTGTCGAATCACAATCTTCAGATCTTCGTAGCTTGCCGGTAAACGTCATATTCACCGAAAAACGTTAGAAATTTGTCTGATTTTGTTTCGATGGAAGTCTCCTCTGATATGGAATTTTGGAAGGGTATTTTAGGTAGAACGTATTTTCAGATAAGAATTTTAGGGCTTACACAGCCGAATCATCGAAAACACGAAAAATACGAAAAAAATTCGAAAATGCTCCAGATTGACTTTTTATGAAGTCGGATGTCATTTTATGACTTCCGGCCAAAAAAAATACATCCCTTTTGTTGAAACGCGATGATTTTGATCGTGTTTTTCCTTCCAGGTCTCAAAATACAATTTTCGGTTCTGAAAAGTTGCATAACAGAATCACGACCTAAAACACGATGGTGTTTTTGGGTATATGATCATGTATTAGAGGCTCAAATGGTGTCCAGAGTGGTCAAAAAATGTTGCAAAGTGAAAATAAAATCCAGGTATGAAAAAGACGATCGTGTAAATCCGTAAATGCACGTTTCAGACTCAAATTCTTCAGGTTAAGCAAATTAAGCCTAGGTTCCAGCTTTCTGTTTTAGCTCCATTAAGCTCCAAAAATGCATCCAAACTGGTTTCCGAGTACTGCACCACTCGAAATACCTGAAAAATACATAAAAACATAAGTAGTATGAGAATTCTTATGAAATACATGAGTTGAACATTATTTAAGATAATGCAGACACAAATACATAAATTATGCTACAAAACACTAATAAAAACTAATATAAAAGATGCATAAAATGTCATCTCAAAAATCTCTCCAAGCTTAAACCTTACTTGTCCTCAAGTAATAAAATGATTAAACATTATAAACAAAATAGAAAGACGTAGATGACCTAAACAGGAACTTAAAATAAAAGCTACAAATAAAAGTAAGGAAGCTAAAAATTTAAACTTTTATAACTAAAAATACTTCACTTTTTTTTTTCTCAGATGATCAGACTTCACATCGAGGAAGCTCCAACGGAATCACTATCTAGACAAGAATTTCAACTTTACCATGAAAACCAGACCTGACCCATCCTTAGAGATTTCGTCCCAGTAAATCAGCTTTCGCTGAAGCAGTCAGCCCACCCAAAGGGACTGAACTCATGTGCTTCACTTTCTCCAGAGAATCATAAACCATATCACATAGTTCTTTTCATGCACCAAATTTTACTTGGAAGTGGTGATAATGTCTATTTTATACATATATTCATGGCTTTTTCTTATTACTTTGTACTATGTTTTTATGCAATTTAGAGCTAAAAGGTACTTATAATGCTTAAATTTATATTTTTTAACAATAATTGTTGCTAGAGCGAAAACGAAGTGACAATAGATAAAATTGGACTTGGAATGCTAAAAGGAACAAAGAGGCTAAAGAGACCCATTACGCCTGGTGTACGGGGGTAATGACCAACGTTCGCGGATCGGTGGTTTTGGATCAAAACACGTTGATTTACAACGTACGCCCAACGTAATTCATGAACGCCTAACATTCGTAAGTCAGTTCTAAAACTTATATATTGTGATTTTCGGGTAACCAAAAGAGATATTATGAATTTTATACTTCCTTGGTCAATAAGAAACACATTTTCTACTATTTAGAGTGTCTAGAAGGCGGCCGGAAGTTCGTTAAGCTGTTAGGAGTGAAGATCTGAGGGATAAGTGAGTGGATTCATGCTAGAGATCATGTGGTTTGTTTTTCTGACCATGATTAGCATTTTACTAAGATTTCATTGTGTGTTTATTTTCGGATTTAGGTGTTAAAACCTTTTACTTTGTGTTTATGATTTGATGAATCTTTGAGTTATTGTTTAATTGTTATTTGGATTGTTTATTCTTAATTAATTTATTTTGTTAAGTTTGATTGCAAGATCCATATGTGTTGAAGATTGTTACTTTGTTCCCTATTGTTGAATTAATAGAGTTTAGATGACCATTGTGACTATGTTAATTTGAATCATAGTTGTCCATGACCATTGATAATTATGACTAGTATTGGACCACAACCTAGGTTAGGAAATAAAGTGATAAATTTAACGTGTGTGCATGAGTAGATGCTCATATTACGCATGATTTTAACTCCTATGACCATTAGGGTTAAATAAGATCAAATATAGATTAATACGAATTAAATAATGGTTTGAATGATTGTTTCTTCACTTAATCAAGAATTTAATAGTTGTGTTAAAATCGAAGGATTAGTACTCTGAGCATGATGCCAGTCATATTATAAAGCGGTGAATAATGAATAAATATCCATTGTATCAGTAGTTAGCCGTTATTTTTAGATGAAGTTAGTCTTAATAAAGTACCTAAAGGGATTTGTCTTAAGTCAGTTTATTGAGATTTGCAATTTAATAGGTTATTTGAGATTTAATTTAATAAAACCTTTTCTATTGTTTGTGTGTGCTTTGTAACCTATAATCAAACTTTTTGATATTAATTCACTACCGTTCCCCTTGAGTTTGACACCCTTGCTTATCAATTGTATATTATACTCGATCATGTTCACTGCATGTAAGGTGTTGTTTAAATGCGATGGACTAGGACTTATAAATAAAAATCTAGTGCACTAAATACACACAATCAAGTTTTTGGCGTCGTTACCAAGGAACAAATTTTAATTAATTTAGTATGTTTGATTATTCGTGAGTTATTTTATATTTATTTTCTTGCCGGAGAATGGTTTTCAATTAATTTAGTTTGTTTGATTATTCATTATTTATTTTTAATTTTATACTTTATTTTTATTTTTTATTTTTACTTTTGTAGATATCATGTCACTTGTCGGGAAGGTTTTTGTTATGTGCAGGAATTCATGATCATATGCATTGCTTGGTTTTACTTTTTTGCATGGGTTTCGAGATTGGAAGCGATTACGGAATTCTTGACTTGTTTAGTCTACAACATTGATGATTTTCCAACTCAAGCCACGAGGTGTAGTATAGCAAGACGTATCGAGGTGGTTAAGTGGAAGACCGAACTCTTGCTACTCTTGACTAGTTGGATTATTTTTATTCTACTTATTAGTTAATGGTGCAACGAAAACAAATGAAATAGCATAACAGGTCCCGAAAGTGTTTGTTTTCAAAATCCACATCTTGCATGCAAGGGATTCAATCAACAATTGTAGCTTGATTTTGATGAAGACGAGTGATTGTGAAATCCTTTTTAGTTATTTTGGTTTGCTAATTTTTAGTTATTTTAGTGAGTTTTATTTTTATTTTATTTTGTTTTCAATGTTGAAGCTCTTGATGTTTTGGATCTTTGCAGAAATTTTGCCCTTTGGATGCATTTAATAAGTTCAGTTGTTAGGTCTGAATGTTGTTTTGTCATGAGAGAAAAATACTTGAGAGTTTAAATTTGACAATCGAGAGCCATGACTTTTAAGAAGTGTAGGGTGTACGTTGATTTCGTGAGGGATTATTTTTTGAAGAGTGGTGTTTCTAACTTCATTGATTCCGTTGGCATGGAAGAGCTGTTCCCAAGCCATGGAGTTTTATTCCAATGCAACTAAGAAGTATCGTCCCATCTGTCACGACATGGTTGACACTTTCCTATGTTGTTTGGGAGTTTTTCGTCGCAAGAAGAGGCTGCCATTCTAGAAACCACGACGTGGTCGACACTTACCATGTCGTGGCAAAACTTTTATTCGCTATGCAGATTCTTCCTCGATCGATGACACGACATGGTCAACACTTCCTACGTCGTGTTCATTGTAAATTGCATTAATTTGCAATCCTTTGCACCGCATTTCAGAAGTTGGTGTTCTTTTTCTTATTTTCTAGCATATTCAGAAGCAATATTCCAGTTTCTAGTCTTCCAACAAATTATGGAGCAACTTTTCGAAGCCCCTGTTCGTTTTGATCTCGCCACTACTACCCCAGGGGAGTCTATTCCTTTTTCTCCCTCTTTATTTTTTGTGTTCTTTATTGTTTAAGTACGTAATGGGGACATTGCATCAATTAAGTGTGGGTTAGGGGTTGAAAGCTAAAAAAGAAATTTTGAAGATTAATTGACATTTCTAGATTGAAAATTTAATAAAAATAATAATAAAGACTTGTAAAATAGTCTAATTTTGAAAATCTCGTACAATTTTAATTTTTTTTTGTATTGTTACGTTGAGATCTAGGTTGTTGGTGTTGTGTTGAACGATCTGATGTGAGCCTTGATGTTTATTCGAGCCAACATATGTTCTAGTATGATTCTGGCTTCCCTGTCCTAGTGAAATCATGAGACAAAAACACGACTTTGTTCAATTTAAGGGATGTAAAAAGTTTTGGCTTTGGCAAAATCTAGACCTAATAAAAATTCTACCATTGAATAATTTATCTCCTGGATCCTTTCTGTCAAAATAAAGCGATTCAATTTATCAAGTTTATATGTTTACTTTTCTATATTGTTGAGTCTATTTATTATATAAATAAAGTAACAGTTCAGGAGTGGAGCCAATATCTGACCTTTGGGACTTGGGCACTATACCTCGAGGGATATTTTTCATATATTTGTCCACCTGCAGTACATTAATACGAATCGGAACAGGAAGAATGCCACTGCACAGGTTTCATCGAAAGTCATGGGTTCCATTAGTGACCTAAGGGATTCCCAGTAGTCCAATGTATCTTTTAGAAAGTCACAAACTATAATATTAGTAAAGTTGCAAGTAAGTTTAAAGTTTCAAGTTATTTGTCTGCTTACATGTGATTATGGGAAGTTGAAATATAGAGAAAAGATTAAAAAAATAGAAAAATGAGAATAAAATGAAAAACAAAAGTGAAAAAAGAGATAAAGTTCCACAAAAAGAAAATATTGCAATAAATAAAGTGTTGTTATATATTTAGGATAATTATATTATATATTATACATTATTTTTCATTTTTATTGAGTCACTTGGCATTTAACAATAACTTTTGAGATGAAATGGGGTAAATAAAAGGGCATAGGAGATTAAAATGCCAAAATTGAATGTTGTTCAAATTGACTGGGAAGTGTTTATCAGGGATATTTTTTGTATTGTTGAGTCTAGTTATTATATAAATAAAGTAACAGTTCAGGAGTGGAGCCAATCTGTGACTTTTGAGACTTGGCCAGTTTTCCTTGAGGGATATTTTTGTACATCTGTCCACCTGCAGTAGATTAACACAGATTGGAACGGGAATACTACCACTACATGGGTTTTATCGAAAGTCATGGGTTCCATTAGTGACCTAAAGGATTCCGAGTAGTCTAATGAATGTTTTATAAAGTCACGAACTATAATAGTTGCAACTAAGTTTTAAGTTTTAAGTTATTTTTTTTGCTTACATGTGATATGGGAAGTTGAAATATTGAGAAAAGATTAAGAAAAATAGAAAAATGAAAAAAAAAATGAAAAAGAAAGTGAAAAA
The DNA here is from genome assembly GCF_051521515.1 of Lactuca serriola. NCBI lineage: Eukaryota > Viridiplantae > Streptophyta > Magnoliopsida > Asterales > Asteraceae > Lactuca > Lactuca serriola. The sequence continues at coordinate 229,223,630 of NC_136411.1, forward strand.
AAGAGAAAAAGTTCCACAAAAAGAAAATGTTGCAATAAATAAATGTGTAGTTATATTTTTAGGATAATTATATTATATATTATATATTATTTTTCATTTATAGTGAGTCGCTTGGCATTTTAAAATAACTTTTGAGACGAAAAGGGGTAAATAAAAGGGCATAGAAGGTAAGAATGCCAAAACTGAATGTTGTTCAAATTGACTAGGAAGTGTTTATGAGGATCATTAGTAAATAGGATTGGGGAAGTTCTTAGGAAATTTAGACACAAATATATGCATTGTGGTCTTAATGTAATGGATGGGATCAAAATGGATTGTTCTTTGTGATGTTGGTGACTAGGATTTTGATGTGATGATAATAACAATCAGTTTTGCTTGGAGGCAAGCAAAAGACTAGTGTGGGGTAAATTGATAACTTTTATTTTATACATATATTCATGGCATTTTCTTATTATTTTGTAATATTGTTTTATGCTATTTAGAACTAATAGGTACTTATAATGCTTAAATTCATAGTTTACATGCATAATTCTTGCCAGAGCAGAAACGAAGCGAAAAAGGCTGAAATTGGACTTGGAATGCTAAAAGGAACAAAGATGATGAAGAGGCCCATTACACCGAACGTAATGGGGGAACGCTCAACGTTTGCGGCTAAGTAGTTCCAAATTAAAACATGCTAATTTATAACATACATCCAATGTAATTCATGAACACCCACCGTTTGTAAGTCGGTTCCAAAACTTAAAAATTGTGATTTTTGGGTAAACAAGAGCCAAATTACGGATTCTATACTTCCTTGGTCGATAAGAAACACATCTTTTGCCGTTTTGAGGGTCTAGAAGGTGACCAGAAGGCCGTTAGGCTGATAGGAGCAAAGATCTGAAGGATTAGGGAGTGGATTTATGCCAGAGATCATGTGGTTTGTTGTTCTGACCATGATTAGCAATACACTGTGATTTTATTATGTGTTTACTTTCTAATTTAGGTGTTAAAACCTTTTATTTTGTGTTTATGATTTGATGAATCTTTGAGTTATGGTTTAATTGCTATTTGGATTGTTTATTGTTATTTAATTTATTTTGTCAAGTTTGATTACAAGATCCATATGTGTTAAAGATTGTTACTTTGTTCCGTATTGCTGAATTAATAGAGTTTAGATGATCATTCTGATTGTGTTAATTTGAAATATAGTTGTTCATGACCATTGGTAATTATGACTAGTGTTGGACCAAAACCTAGGGTTAGGAAATAAAGTGATAAACTTTAATGTGTGTGCATGAGTAGATGGCCATTCTATGCATGATATAACTCCTATGATCATTCGGGTTAAATAAGATCAAATCTTGCTTAACTCGAATTAATACTGATTTGCATGATTGTTCATTCAATTGATCAATGAATTAATGTTTATGTTAAAATCAAAGGATTAGTAGTCTGACCATGATGCTAGTCATATGAGGAATCAGTGAATAATGAATAAATATCCGTTGTATCATTAATTAGCCGAGATGTAATTTGTCTAAATCAAAGTACCAAAATAGATCTGTCTTCAATAAGTTTATCGAGATTTGCAGTTTAATTGGTTATTTTCGATTTAATTTAATAAAACCCCTTTTATTGTTCCAAGTGATTTGTAACCTATAATCAGACATTCTAATATTAATTAACTGTCGTTCCCCTTAAGTTCGACACCCTTGCTTATCAAAACTATACTATACTCATTCAGGTTCACTGTCTGTAAGGTGTGGTTTAGATGCGATAGACTAGGACTTATAAATAAAAAACTAGTGCTTTAAATATACACAACCAGGTGGCATTTTCTTGCATGAAACTTGATTTTCGTTTGTATCTTTAGGATTCAACTTTAAGTTCTTCAGTCGTCTTTGTGTATTTCTTCGGATTTATTCGATTAAGCACTTGAAACTTGCTTAGGTATCAGATATTGAATTTGTACCCATGATGAGCATGAATATGATAGTTTTGCTCATTTCTTCAATTTTCTGGATGTGTGAATATTATATAGAGCTCTCTTTTACCCTGAAAGGTAACGTGTGTAAACAAATAGGCCCGAGTTCTGTGCAATCAAGACCTATCTAGACAGGTTCTCAATTACAAGTTTCAAGAAACTAGTTCAACGAGATTGTTAACTAGTATGAACGGGAATCCTTTTCTGCTCATTTTCTCTTTTTAACTCCAGATCCCTTTAGATATGACAAAAATGTATGATTTAGTACTTGCACACAAGACTAGAAAATCTTCATATTTTTATTAGATGAATTTTTCTTCAGGTTTCAGAACCTTATTCTTTTTTGATATCCTCAACAATCATATCCTCTTCCAGCTTGCCGTTTTTCTTTTAGATTCTTTGATGCACTAAAAATGAAAATTTCTTGCAAAAAATGATTAGAAAAATCACAACTATCCTCAAACAAAGGTGTCACACCCCATTAAAGTGGAACAAGAAGGGTGACAGGCTAAGATCTCATAACACAAGGTACATAAGATTACCAACCATAATCGTTCAACATTTTTAGTTTACATCATATTCGGAACAAAATTACATTTTAGTTCCCTACTAAAAAGTCTAATACATAACAAAATAAACAATAAGTGCAAATTCATGTTGACGTCTAATTTAGATCACTATCCATTCCTTGAAAAGCATGCAAAAATGAAGGTCAACTATAAAATAGTTGGTGAGTTCACATAAAATAGTTGGTGAGTTCACAGGTTTCTAAAGGTACATCATTTCAATAAGAAAATATAAATTTTTTTAGCAAAAGTTTCAATTCAAAACGAGTGTTGAATGCCAAAGTAATCCGTTCACAACAAAGCCTAATGATCGTTCTTGCCCCATTACGTCATGTCCATAGTTCTCATGCTGTCAGTTAACGGAAAAATGCACTCAAGGTTCTGGGTGAGTGGGGGCTGTCTACCCCAAATATCACTATCCATAAGACTGTCGGCTCGAAGTACGAGTTAATAGGTTGTAGTTCGGTTCTTGGGGACTTAACATAAAAAGTTCATATCACAAAGTTCTATCAATAGTTCATAGCATAAAGTTCCTAGCACAAGTTCATAACAAAAAGTTCATAAAAGAGTATCATTCCAAGTTCATCAAACAATATCGTTCCAAGTTCACTAAGTTCACAAAACAAGGCTCAACAAGTTCACAAAATAGATTTTAACAAGTTCATAAACTAAAGTTCCATAAGTTCATAAAATAGTATGGATAGCTCAAAAAATAGTAGCATGCTTTCCACCCAAAAACATGAAAACAATAAAAAGGGGTTGTGAATACTCACTAGGAAAAGTCTGCGGTTCATGTGTCACGGTTTGAGGTCATCGAGTTCGATCCCTACTAGCGTCCTACGAAAGAATAAGTTTCTAGTAAGTCATTGATCACTACCCATAATCTAGTAACTACTTAGCCAACTAGTGATGTTACAAAGTGCACAAAGTTCGTTCGGTTCATTATCGGTAAATATTGGATTCGCGGTGGCTTGTGTTCAAAAATTCACAAAGGCATGAAGATGACTTCAAAAATTACAAAAATATATTTTATGGTTCTAACAGAGGGTATGCTTGTTCATAATTTTTATAGTAATTGTTGAAGGTCATTTGATATATATTTGTAATTTAAGCCTAAATAATATGAAAAATTAGAAATAAATAGTAAACAATTGTAAAAATTTCAAAATTAATTTGTACATGTTCTAATAATGTTTCCAAAGTTGGGAAAAATATTGGTTTGTGCCTTTCAATATTAAGCCAGTTTCGTAAATTCATGCTCTAACTCAACGAAAATTTTGAATAAAATACCAAGCAACGACCAAATTATATGAAAATTTAGGATGCAATCTTTTTTTGTACGTGTATCAGTTCTATAATTTTTCAGATTTTTATCTCGTCTATAACTATTTATTTTGAATTTTTGCGTATTAAGTTCTAATTTTTGTAGAAAAATAAGGATTTCGTTTAATCCCTTGTGGTTTCAAAGAACACCTCTTAAAATATGAACTTTCATAAAACAATTTGTTTTAAAATACTTTCGGAGCTAAATGGGGGTATTCAACCGCAACAAGTTTTGAAATGTAGCACTAACTAGTGCATGAGTTCCAAATGTTGCTGGAAGTTCGAAAATTTGTGTAGAAACTTCTATAAGGTTTTAGTTCATGAAACTTTAGCTCTTCTGAGAAAAATTTGTCAACTTTATAAAATATTTTTCTCCAGATTTCTTGTGGGCTTTAAGGCCTCTGATCATATAATGCAAAACTAATGATCACAGAAAAAGTGTTGTTTGCGAAACTATTTTGTAAAATTCACCAAAAATCAAATTCTTAGTGTGCTACAATACGACCACTTGGGTTAAAAAGCTAACTCATAGGGATATGTATCAGAAAAATAATATCGTGATTTTGTTGAGTAATGAGTGAGATATGGATGTTCAGAGTCGAATAAATACTTCTGGCAGAATGCATGTTACCTTTGGTTTGATTAGAGTGCCCCTTAGGTAGGGTCGACTTTATGTGTTTATAAACAAAGGTAGGGCTTAGGGCCCCCACTCCTAGAGGGCCCCACTTAACCCAAATATTCAATACAGTCCAATCTATTTGTTGAATCGTTACTCGCTGCACACGCCTTACAATTCTCTTCTTCTCAGTTGCTGCTCAAAATAATCGGAACTTGATTAGCAATTCTGCTCTTCTTCTTTTCAATTCTTGAACATCTAAACCACTGAAACACTCTTACTTCTCCATTCTTTGCTTCTCCACAAGTTTTGATAAATCGATTGTTCAAAATTTTCTAAATTCTGATGATTCAAGGGTTTCACTGAATCGGTATGTGAAAATTTTTCACTTTTCAATTTTTGTTTTTCCATTATCTAAAGTCATTTGATTACTTGATTAGGGTTAATGCTTATAACTTTTTAGTTTTTATTTTTTTAGCTATGTGATTTTTGATTCAACCGACATTTATCATTGATTACAACATATTACATTTACAGAATATATAATCACTGAGTGAATCAGGTTTAAACGAATTTCAACATTTGAGTTTTTAGTTTTTCAGATTTGAGCTTTCCATTTATCTTCTAGTTCTATTCTCAAATCTCAAGGCAGCAGTCAGATAAAATTTGAGTGTTTATAACATTAAGTATAGTAAATGTCAAAGGGCCCCAAATTTTTGATGTGCTTAGAGCCCCAAAACCGGTTGAGCCGCCCCTGCCCTTAGGGTCATATTTTCACATGGACAACAAGCATACCCCTTTATGGTCGAAAAGTAATAACCATAAACTAAATTTTACAGAAGAATAATGACTTTTATGTGTAAGAATCCAATCCATAGATTTAGGTTTACCCAAGACCCAAAAAATGGGTGTTTCATTCTTGTTATAAAGAACTCCTTGGAACCGAATCCAAAACTAGGATTTGCATCACAAATCCAATTTCTATCACAAGAATGGAGTGAAAAACATCCAAGAGGTACTATAAATGGTATTGAAATAAGAAAAACTCAAAGCAAAAGAAGATGAAGGAGTAGAAGCTGCTTTTTTTTGTATTTTTTTTTTGTTTTGTTTTGTTTTTTTTTTTAAGTTTTGAGAGCATGCATGCTTCCCTTTGATCTTAGCTTTGGTTTGATCCCAGATTTTCACCATACTTAACACATGTAATGTTTTTTGGTGAAGATCTACAAAAACTAAATGGGAAGAAAGATTCTAGCCATGGGAGGGGCATAGAATTCGAAAATATGAGAAAACATGTTAGAACTTGCATCAAAATGAAGAGATTGATGGGGAGAGTGAAGTTTCTTACATTAACATCGATTTTGAGGCATCAAAAACACCCAAATATCTCATTATTTTCATGTTTTTAAGGCAAATTTTTGGTGGAAAGAGTTGAGAGAAGTAGATATTGTTTTTAGAGAAAAGAAATAGATAAACTGAATTTTTGTCTCTCTGGATAGACCATTTCTCTCATTGTCTCTTTGGGGCTATACTCCACCAAAATCGACCACAAAACTCCATATATGTGAGTTAATATGTGAAAAATGAAATGGGAAAATCTCTCCCTAAGAAGTTGTTTCTAGGAACAAGTTTACTCTCTTAAAGTGACATGCAAAATCTGACCTTAGGATTTTGCATTATGGGAGCAAGGAATAAAGAGTGAGAGATTACTAGAAAACATCCTTTTATGATGCTCATTGTGCGTCGTAAAAGGCTCATACGACGCGCAAATGCGCCTCAAGAAAGGTGCTGTCATAAAGAGAGACGACGCTCATTTACGACGCGCAATTACAACACGTTTACGACACACAATGCGTGTCAAGGAAGGCCTTGTCATAAAGGAAGACGACACGCATTTACGTGTCGTAACCTTACGACGTGCATGTTAATGACACACAATGCGTATCAAGAAAGCCCCTGTCAAGAAATGCCATGTCATAAACGAAGATGACACACATTTTTGCGTATCATAATTTAAATGTTTAAAAAAAATATTATTTATAGATTTACTAATTTTCAAATTAAATTTGTATTTAATGTCTCATAATAGAAAATAAAATATCATATACAAAAAATACAATCGATTGCATAAAATTTAATGTCACACAAATAATCGTTCCATGGAAAGATAAAACAAATCAATAATTGTAACAAAAATTTACAAATTAATTAGATACAAGAAATATAAAAAAATATACCCTCAAATTCTTTTCAAAGTCTAATCTCCATGTCAACTCTTCAACTCACTTCTCCAGTTAGTCCTTGGGTTCTCTAAGGGCTCCAACATCTCTTGCAGCCTGTGACAACATATATTATATTTTTTTTATTACTATTTATTCTTATAATTCAAAGAATTTAGATAAAATTGTATTATATAATACTTAGATTTTTTATAGAAAATTCACCCACCAGCTTCAACATTCTTAATTTTTTCCCAAGTGACACCTGTTTCTTGTCTGTTAATTTCCCTGTGCTAGTTTTGAGTAAAAAGTTCAAAAGATGTCCATCCCCAAGTGCACACAACAAGTAAGGTATCTATAATTAAACATTAAACACTTTTTACAAATTTGCCCTCATAGACGAAGATAAAGATGAAGATGAGATGAGAATCATACCCCTTCAAAGGCACAAAGAAGAACAAAATGTGATATTATTTTGCCACCTAGATGTTCTTCAGTGATGTGATGAGAATCATACCCCTTCAAAGGCACAACAAGTAAGGTATATGTAATTAAATATCAGTCCACATCCCAACTGCAACAAGATTACTATAATTTGGATTTCCACCACTGGGGTTTATGTCAAGACATGAGATATCATATTTCAGTTCTGCGTGCTTTTTTTTCTACTAAAACGCCATCACCAATTTCAAGGTAAACCAGATGGCCACCTCTAGTAGACAATAGCACTTGTTATGGAAATTAAAAAGGCTAGTCAAACTTATTTATTAAAAGACCAAAATACCCTTGGTTATACACGAGTAATGTTAGGAGTGGCAACATTTATAGAGCAAAAACCTGAAAGAATGAAAATTTAATTAAATGGGGTATAAATATAATAGCAAAATATTTAAATAATTATACTTGAAAAAGTTGACATACCTTTCTAGAACTTCCACATAAGTTCCTTTTGTATCAGGCTGGAGATTCAACTTAATAAGCTGCAATATGCCTAAAATGCCCCTAATGCCCCTGATTCTCTTTATTTTCACATTGATTCATCATTTTTTTATTAATAGACCAAAATACCCTTGAAAGATCCCTTCATTCTATTTGAGATGAAGCATTTTTTAACAGATCAGGCGGAGAGTAGCTTTAGTTACCGGTTTAATAAATATACCAAATCTGAACATCTTTGAGATGGAAACATATTTTCATTTTTAACTGATGTATTGTGTCATAAAATTGCAATCTATTACTAGACCATAGTGGCCTTCTTCACTTGCTTGTCATTTCCCATAAGCTGCAATATGTAATAGATGTTCTTCAGTGGCCTTCTTCACTTGCTTGTCATTTCCCATGAGAAAGAAAAGTGAGTTGGGATTTACACATACCATTCTTTCCGCGCTCTGAGAAGGTGATGACATTAGACTGGAAGCTCTTCTATTTGGTGAACTACCTTTCTTTGAAGCTTTCGCCAATGCCATTGCTATACTATTAGCAACATCTTCATCATCATCTGCCTTGGGTTTTATTATCCCTTTCCTTGTTGGCAAAAAAGACTTTTCACCCTTGACATACTCCTGAGAATGTGAGACAGGGAAACGAATACGATCAACATAGCCAACAACTCCATTCTTTAGTTCAAGAACATTATCACCTCTAACTATAATCACTTGAGCTTCAAAGACATCCCAAAGAATGATTAATCCTCTTTCGTATGCAATTAAAACTCTGCAAAAGAACAAGCAATTGGATATTTATATAGGTTGTATATGATATTTAGTGAATGTACGCAAAAAAAGTTTTTTTTTATCTTTATTTTTTTTAAATGAAAAAGGAGAGAACTTCAACCAATACTTGTATCTTGCCTATTTCCAGAAGAACATGGTTGATGAAGAAGTCCAACAACAGTCCAATGATCTGGAAATGATGATCCAGCTGCTTCTATAGAGTAAATTGGAATATAAACTATTGTAATGTGTTGAAAATGAAGATAGAGAACTCACATTTAAGCACCAAATTTATAAAGAAATAATTCAATGAATTAGGAAGAGATATTACCAGTAAAAGATTTGGATGAAATATGATATGGCTGCATCAAAAGCTTTGCATCTTCCTCATACTTCAAAACAAACATCAACCCATGCTCATCTCCAACATACTTTTATAATTGGGTAGACTTTTCAATGGACAATACTATAAATTAAAGTATATTATTAAATTATTTGTCAGTATTATCATACATGAAGAAGGAGCCATGTATCAGAGAAAAACTTGTAATGTTAGAGCTCCATTGCAAACTAGAGGCTACAGATCTATCTTCCAAATTCCACACCTACAAAAAGAGTATCAAGTCTGAAACAGAAGTTGTACTTAGATAAAATCATTACCATGGGACTGGTCAAGTGGGACCCTGATAGGAAAAAGTCAAACTTTAACTGTGAATGGAGTTTTCCTGCTTAACTCAGATCACAATAAACCCAAATTATCTGGATTGGTAGTTTCCAATGTATTTTAAAAAATGAGAAATAAGAAACTAGTTGCTACCTGTATGTCATTGTCATTGGATATGCTGATTAGAAACCCATTGTTGGATAGAAACTGCAAGAGAAAAACAATTAAAGATATTAAAAAAAGATCTTCTTAAAAGGTTTATGTGTTCCATATCCTTGAAGTAACTAACAAACCTCCAGATACTTGAAAGGTAATTGCGTTGGATAAATTAGAAGTCCTTCAATGTTATCCCCACCAATCACTAACAAAAAAGACTTCTTCTTTGTTAAAGACATGCAACCATAATCTGACAAAACTACCCCTGAATGCAAATAAATACGATCAATAGAGCCTTTAGGGTTAAGCCAAAAAAAAAAAATTGGCTTAAAGTATTGAGACACCAACCATTTACCCATTTGCCCTTCCTTTTTTTTCCACCCAACTCCTCTCTCATTAAAACTGATGAATAAGGGTAAGATGGTTATTTAGTCTCATTAAGATGGTTTATCCAGTATAGAAGAGATAAAAACCTTATCTATACAACACTATATCCAAATAGACATCCATTTTACCGATACAATGCTTAATGGGATGAAAAAGAAACAGCCCCTTAGATGGCAGGTTAGATAAAAATCATAAAAATACACACCCGCATCTCATGTTAAAAAATGGATGCTTCTTTTTATCTTCTTGCTTTTAATTTATTGATTTTTCATGATTTGCGAAACTTGTATTCAATAAAAACGGTAAACAAGAGTTGATGTACTTGCAGGAAAAAGCAAATTTGTGCACCTACAGATGCACAACAAGAAATAAAGATTAACATCTCACCATGTTGCTATAATAATCAGTCATCATTGCAGTAAACCCTGCAACAGAGGTTGTTCCCTCTAGAAGGGATAAATATGCCTGAAAGTGACACATGTACATTAATTACCAAGTTGACATATGGACTGAATATTTTAAAGGGGAGACAACAATAACATGACCTGAAAAGGTCAGACAACAAGATACATTAGATTTCATGATTACCTTATTTAGAGAATAAACAGCCTCCGCCATTTCCAAAGAGCGGTTTCGGAGACCTGAAGCCACCTAAAAATGCATATGTATTTGAACATTAGATGTCAATCACAGGTTTCTGATTAATCAACAAAGTGTAGAAGTTATATACTTATATGTTATGTCCTGTTGTGTTGATTAAAAGCTAACACTAAAGAAATATAAATGTGTAAATTTATTGCCCTATAGAGTCATGAAAATTAAGTTACCTTTCTCCGGTCTCTCCCATGCTTACGATAAGCTTCATTAAAATGGTCAAGCTCTTCCTTGCTCCAGTGTGGGCCCAACATATCCGACAGCTTCCTTTTCTGGAAAGAATAAGTGTCACACCCCGAAAACCGAAGGCGGAAACATTTCCGGGGCGGACTCCTCGTTGAGTATCAAATCCAATGCACATAGTAAGCAAGTAAACAACCATTACATTACATATTAGAATTTACATATGCTCAAAAGTAAAGTGTTGCAAGTGATGATGCATATGTATATAGATATATATAGACAAAAGTAGAGACGAATCTTCTGTACGCTCCATCTTCTCCAAAAAGGATCACTGGGTACCTGTCTAAAATGGACGTGAGAATACAAGCAGTTTGAAAATCAGCATAAAGCTGGTGAGTTCATAAGATGTTTGTTTTCTGAAAATGTACAAGTTCCCTTTGGTTTTCCGAAAAGATTGTTATCCAAGAAAATCCTATATTTTCTTATATGTAAAGTTTGATTAACTGGTTTATTACACAATTCTGGTTATGTACAATTGTTATCCCAGGAAAATCCTATATTTTCCTAAAAGTAAGTTTAGTTATTAAATCCCAATTGTAACGTTTGATTGTCTATCATACTTGTTATATTAGCTAGATATTCTGATATCCTAATTATGTTACACTTGAATGTACCTAGATGTGTGCCTTCATATTCATATTCTTATTCTTAATCATATTCATATTCGTATTTTTATATTTGTATTCGTATTTATATTTGTAGTCTTATTCGTATTCGTATTCGCATTCCTAGTCATATTCCTAATTCTATTCGTATTCGTATTCGTATTCGCATTCGTATTTGTATTCCTATTATTACCTTCGCATTATTACTTTTGTATTCCTATTCGTTCTATTCCTAGTTATACTTTCGTATTCATTATGTTCCTAATTGTATTTTCGTATTCGTTCTGTTCCTAGTTGTACTTTCGTATTCATTCTATTCCTAATTGTATTTTTGTATTCGTTCTGTTCCTAGTTGTACTTTCGTATTCGTTTTGTTCCTAGCTGTACTTTCGTATTCGTTCTGTTCCTAATTGTATTTTAGTATGAATTATTCGTAAATTATGAAATATAATTTAGATTGTAACATTTTATCAAGAAATCTATAATTAGTTTGAAAGCTAATTCTGTAATTCGAACTATTTGGTTAACACAGTTTTCGATATTAAAAACATACAAAATATAAACATTTGAATCGAAAATAATAAGTTTGAGTACAAGATTTCCTTGTACTTTTGCTTGTATTCCCCCTCTGAAAACATTTGAAAAAGGGTAGGGGTATCAACTCACCGGTTGAGGAATGCGTCAGTTTGGATCCTAAACGTCAGTTTTGGGTTTGCAAACGCACAAGATTCCTATGTATTAAGAGAAGATACACATTTGTATCTAATTAGGAGTTAAATTATTTATTTGTTAGGGACATATGCTTCTAGATGCGAAAACACTTCATTACAAGTGTTTTGGAGGGATCCGGGTGGCATTTAAGGACACATAAGGCTTGGATATGGAGTTTACTCTTCAAGAGTAAACTCTTAGAGGCGTTTTCGGCCCTAAACAACATATTCACATGAGTTCATGGCTGTGAACTCATGGATGGGAGATTTATGGTGCTAAATGCCCTTGAAATACTTGGGGATTAAATCTAGGTTTGAGTCTAATGCATTGGAAAGGGATTTAACTCACATATGGAGCATTTATTGGAGTTTACGGCAGTAAACTTGGAGTTTACGGCCGTAAACTCCCCTCACACTAAATCCTTGATGTTTTGGTGGTTCTTAATTAATCACATGTGATTTCAAGCTATTTTACAAGTCTAGGGGTAAAATTTGGGCACCATTTGACATAGTTTTAGGAGTTTACGGCCCAAGACTCCTCTTATGGCTGTGAACTCCTTAAGGGGTTGATTTCCTTATGTTTTAGGCTTCTAAGTTGTTTGTGGTTGCTTCGAGATTTTTGTTCAAGGCCTAGGAGGTGTGTAAGTGGCAATTTAACACCTTAAAATGAGTTTACTCTCCATGTTAATGAGTTTACGGCCCAAGCATGTTCTTGGGCAGTAAACTCATGTTTACTCCTCTAAATTGATAATCAAGGTGTTCTAACTCCAATTCCATAATTCTACAAGCCATATCTAAGTCTCAATGGTGTTTTGGAGGGGTTTTAAGGCATAAATACCCCCTTTATATGTGTTTACGGCCCAAGCATGTTCCAGGGCCATAAACACATGAACAAGGTCCTAATTCATGATTTGAACTCGAATTTGAATGCTAAGGATGATATACTAGGAGTTAGGGAAGATACATTGATGATTAGAAGCCTTAATTTGATGATTTTGGACCCATAATTGATTTGAGGAGAGAGGTTAGAGAAAGAGTAGAGAGAGAGAGCAAAAGCTTCAAATGGAAGCTTAATCCCCTTTAAATAGTTTCCAAGATTTGGACACGGTGGAATTCTACCCGATACCGACATTAAACGGGGGTTTTGGTCGCAGTCGGTTAAGTCGTCATAACCCAGGGGGACAAATTCTAAAATCTATCTAATTTATCATATAGGGGTGTTTTCTTGAGTTTCTAATGGGTTTGGATACTAATTAAGTCATAATAGAAGTCTCGGAATAAATGACTTCATTTTAAAAACGCAGACGGAAATGATTTGAAAAAGACGAATTTATATGCGGAAACGGGTTTCGGCGATGGTACGAACTTCGGGTTGTCACAATAAGGCAATGATTTAATCATCAACAATTAAACATTGTAAGCTATTGCTCATTTTAGCAGTAGCCACTTCTGCAAAAGGGTAGTATAGTCAAAAACTGTATTTGCTAAATGCTAAATCCTCTAGATCTAGAAACGAGTCAGAGACATTGAATTGTTAATAAGAAAGTGTGCAAAGTTAACACTTGTTTCACTTCTGCAAGCCATGCAGTGAGCACTGGTCGTTTCTTCCTACAAACAAATAGATAGATGATGATCATGGAAGAATTTGTGATCAGAATCATTGATTTATATCCTAATTTTATGAATCAGGAATTCAAATTATGGAATATGGATTTGCTTCAATATTTTCTAAAACCCCTATTCTAATCATTAGTGAGTGGAGGCCCTCGACCAGGTATCATTTTCTCTGTTCCTTCTTTTTTATAAAACTTACACCGATCACCAAAAAAAAGCAGCAAATTCTGTTTACACTTGATCAATATGTCGATGTATAATGTGTATAATAAACGAGACCCTGAAACTTTGATTTCAATTTCATTGTCGGAGGAAGAGTAACCAAAGAGTTTGTCGGCACGGTGAGATTGATGATTGTTGCAGAGGCTAGAGAACACCGAGAGTTTTGTTCTTGAAAAAAGCACTAGCAGGAATGGTTCCTGTGATTTTGTGGAATATAGAATATTTAAAAACTAACCCCTGCATTCTATTCTGATATTGAAAATCAAACTCCAAATAACATATAAGAGAAGAATCGTACATGCTTCTTCGTCAATCGGACGTAGGGCTTGTAAGGAAAAGGGATTTTCGACTGGTGAAAACAAGGGAGAGAAGAACACAAAAACTTTTGGGATTTCGTTTCCCCTTTTGTTATTAACAAAGAACACGCGTTTCTTAAAAAAATTATAAAACAACATGCTTATACGATGCGCTTTTTTTGATAAGCGCCCTCCGTGTTGTTTTTTGGTGTGACACAAATTTTAGGGCATGCAAGAATGCGCATCGTAAATTCTTCAAATTTCTAAAGATCTAACATTACTTTTAGGGCACACACTTTTGCGTATCGTTAATCCATGTGTGTTGTAAATTGCGCATCGTAAAAGGCTCTTTTTCTAGTAGTGTGAGAGAGAAAAAGAGAGAGAGAGAGAGAGAGAGAGAGAGAGAGAGAGAACCTATGAATGAATTTTGGGAGAAGAGAAGGTACTAAAGAGGATTTAAAAGTCTCATTTTGAATAACTAAGGCCTCTTAATCATTTTTATAAAAATCATCTTTAGTTTTTATAAGTATTCCATGTATTTTATAAAATTCCAGAAGTTTATTTCTTGGTTTTATTCAAGTATTTTTTTAGAAATAAGTTCATAAACTTGTATTCTCTTGAATTAAATTATAAAAATGATAACTTATGGTTTGATTTTTATAAAATCAAATTTTGTATTTCAAATAAATGACACAAAGGTTCACATATGAATGTAGGATTTGACAATCCTCATATTATATTTTTGGTTCATAATCCAAATTATGATATGTGGATATTATTTCCAACTTGTAATTAAATCATATTATGATTTAATTAGTTTGAGTTGATAAGTACTTAAACTAATTAAGCACTTCATAAGTTATGATTAAGAAGTTAGTGTAGTTTACTTACCCGAGAGCTTTGATTTTCCGAACATGATTTTGTGTTTAGTTTTAACATTGAGGTTTGGCACTTTATAACCTAGTTAGTGTATTCACATATCAATGCGACTGATTTTCACACACTACTAGAAAACAGCCTTTAAGGACACGCAATTTATGACACGCACGAATGTATGATACGCAAAAGTGGGTCTCGTAAATAAAAACGTCATCTCTAATAAAATTTAAAGGATTTAGATTACGCATTTTTGCGTGACGTAAAATTAGGTGTCGTTTTATAATTTTTTTAGGTAAAGGCGCGCCTCCTTTAGTATCTACGGGCGGGAGATGGAAATCCTAAAAATTAGAAATGTGCGCTCCTTTTTCTCCCCCATTTTTGTTTCCCTCTTTTCCCTAAGCCCTAAGAATGATACTCTACGTCGCCCCCCTCAAACATCATCGGTGACTCCACCTCTTTTCCATCTCCTCCGCATTCACGACCATCTCTATATATGAATCTCCATAAAACCCTTAAATTCTATATAAATGGAAAATGAAGTAGTCATCGATTCTTCCTCCATCGAAGTAGAAATCAGTTGCTTGGATCTTCCTTTTGGCGCATGATATCTCAGAATCGATTGTTGGGATCTTCCTCACCCTCTGGTTTCGATCTCTTCTATTTGTGGCATGTAAATTTTAGTACTCCCTCTTCCCCACCATCTCCTAAATCTCTCGCACACTATCTCAAGATATCAATCGGTTCTTTTGCATTGTGCTTAAAAAACCCTTCTCACATACTCCCTCTTACGCACTATGCCCTAAAAACTTCTAACCATGGTCGTCACCCCTACCACCACTATTTACGCGGATGGTCTAGCGAGTCCAGGCACGGAGTCATCAGCGCAGGCAACTAAGCCTGATGCATTCAAATGTTCTTGAATAGGATAGGTTCGTCCCCTTCTGTCCTCCTTTTTTCAATTTCAATTCTATCCATATCGATCGTGAAGTTTTTATTGAATTTTAAAACAAAAGGAAAAACGACGATACTGAAGATACTTGGAGGGAAGCATATGGTGGAGCCTGATATGATTAGGGTTCTTGGTAGATCAGCGTTCCATGACACCTCTTTGACTTCTTTGGGTGACCTAGCTAAACTTGGTGGAGAGGTAATTTACGTGTGCTTTTCTTTCAATTGGGATTTTCACAGTATTTTGGGTCAAAACAATCAAATCTAGAAAAGCTTGATTGATCTAGAAAAATGTCAAATTACTTACGTATCATTACCTTGAATAAGCACAAATTCTATGAATTTTCATCTCTTATAGTTGTTGCTTAATAATGGTGTTTTTTTTCTAAAAATAGTTGTTACAGAAGGATTCAAGCAGGCGACTTGGGATTGGGGTAGGTGGAGGTGATGAAATAAAAAAACTTGGTTGGTTTAAATTGATTAATTAGAGGAAACTGGAGGGTAGAGAAATAAAGCCAAGTTTTGTTCCACAAGTAGCTGGGAAGCAATGCATTGTGAATTTTGAAGATTGTTGGACAAATTTACCCCTGCTTCTGGATTCCCCTGCTGCGATTCCCAAATTTTAGGAAAACCCGTTTAAGGGATTTACTTATGTCAGGCCTGCAGATCCTTTCCTACATAGGACTGAATGATTCTAAAACTTTGTACCAAGTTTTTTAAATGTAATTTTGAGTATCTAAATTATATGGATTATTTTCTATTGTTAAGCTGTTGCATTTATGACAATTTTAATTTAGTGATATGCTTGAAAGAAGTGTCTACTGATGAATCTGTTGAACAAGCTGCTCATTTGAGCTCTCAGATGTATATTTTATGGGGGACTTTGCTTTATGAGAGATATGTTGGTGAATTCAAAATGGATTTGTCAGCATGGGAAAAATCTTTAGCTGCTGCTGTTGAAACATTCGAGCTTGCGGTTTTATCACCAACAGGTCTTGCAGTAATTATAAAGAATCATTGCTCAAATGGAACAGCTTCTGCAGGTAATTTAGACAAGTTTCAAGTAAATTACAAAAAATTCCTTGTGCTTTTCTGATTTTTACTATATTTAGTCCAAATTTGAATGTTTTGTATGAGTGTTTTTCAGGTCTTGGTTTTAGAATTGATGAAATAGTTCAAGCATGGAATGAGATGTATGAGGTTAAAAGATGGCCGACTGGTGTTCCCTCTTTTCTCCTTGAACCACTCTTTAGGCGTCACGTCTCAAAATTGCATTCTCTCATGGAAGTGGAACATCGTTGAATTGAGATTTCCATTTTTACCGTTGGTGTGATTTAGTCATGTATGGTTACCTTTATTTTTCATGTGTCAAAAATACCCTTGTCTTAACTATTCATTAAGGTTTTCTTTTATTAATTATTTCTTCCATTTTGTAGGGTAATTTTGACCCCAGAATTAGATGATGATTATTAGTATTTGAAAAAAAAAATGATAACTAGTTAAAACTTGATGAACATTACAAGTAGGAAAAATAACTAGATTGAATTCTTGTTTTAATTGGCTTCATACTTGAATCTAGTTGATAGTTATCAATTTTCCTAATTTGTGATCACCATCCAATTTATTGTATTACAGCAAATCACTATTGTTGGAAGCTCTTTCTTCTTTTAAGGGAGTCATTTAGGAGACTGCTAGTGCAGTTCCATTGTGGGGCAGGGTACTCTATTGCAAAGGTGATGCAATTTATCACCGAGCACTAAAATAGCGGGTGATGCAGATGAGGTAATCCTTTTGACAACCTTCAAAATCCGATTTTGCTGCTCAACTTGTTGGATTCATGGCAACTTTGTTAGTTGGTGCTCCTGATCAAGCCCATTGGATATTGGAATTAGCTAAGTTTGATTTCAACATTGTTGCCAGACATTTGGTTGCATCTGTACCTGGGATTTATTCCCCCAAGCATCCCTACATATCTGATTCCCTTCATTATTTAACTCTAAGTAGTTTGTATATATTTATTTCAGGGTGATTATTGAAGCTTCTGTTGTTGGTATTATCCACCTTTATCAAATCCTTTTTCAGTAGGGTTGTTAGAGTGCTAGCCAAAAGTTGAACTCTAATGGTTGCATTATTCAAATTTGTAGGTCTTGTTGATGTGCATAGTGTCAAGAAAAGTAGCTCAGGATGTTGTGAAGGTGGGCAAAAAGTTCTTGTAGTTCAACTATTATTTGTTGATGACTTTCATCTCTTTCACATTTGATGTATTACATCTGTTTATTATTGGAATGATTATTTTTATGACATTAACTTTTGTGCAATGAATTGTATTTTTTGTATACATTATTTTATTTTCTATTATGACATACGAAATGCAAATTTAATTTGAAAATCAGTAAATCTATAAATATATATTTTTTTAAAAACAATTTAGAATTACGATACGCAAAAATGTGTGTCATCTTTATTTATGACATGGCCTTTCTTGACAGCGGCTTTAGTGATACGCATTGCGTGTCATAAATGCGCGTCGTCTATAGACGACGTGCAAAAGCCTGTCGTCTCTCGTTATGATAGGGCCTTCCTTGATACGCATTTGCGCGTTGTCTGAGCGTTTTACGACACACATTGTGCGTCGTAAAATGTTGTTTTCTAGTAGTGACAAGTTAAGTTACACTAATTGTTCCGAGGGATCTATTAAGTCGCAACCTAGTTCATATTGGCATCTAGAACCAAGTTATGTTCACACATAAAGATGGTGAGGCTCGAGTTGAGTACCATCCTGAATTTTGATAGATGTCACAAAAGGAGTGTTGGTATCCAGAAAATTAACATGAAAGATATAAGAAGAAACATCAACATCATTTATTTTGAAGTTAACCGCATCCCCATCAAATTCCATAGGAAGAGTACCATTAAAAATATCAGTGTTTGTTTTTGCAATTTTCATGAATGACCTTCCTAAAACAATTGAGTTTTTGTAAAAAAGACGCCTACATTTTCCATATCCAGAATGTAAAAAATAGCGGAAAAAATCAATGCATTCACTTAGACAAGAACATCACACATACACCTTTTGGGTGCACTGTTGAGTGATCAACCAACTGAATGATGATCTTGGATTTTTCTAAAGGTCCCAATTTTAATTTTTCAAAAATAGATATTGGGAGGACATTAACTGAAGGACCTAAATCAGGCATGGATTTTGGAAAACATAGGCTTCTCAATTTACAAGGAATCAAGAAAATTCCCGGATCCTTGCACTTTGGAGGTAAACCTTTTTGTAAATCTCAGAAATATTTTTGCCAGCTTTTAGTGTTTCATTACTTTTTAACTTTTTCTTCGAAACACAAAATTCTTTTGAAAACTTTGCATACTAAAGTATTTGATTTATAATATCAAGTAATGGGATATTTACCTGCACCTTTCAGAAGGTATCCATTATCTCTTCATCTTCTTGTTCATGCTTCATGCTCTTCAATCTATATGGGAATGGTGGAACTGGTTTTTACTCTTGAATGATCAGCTTTGCTTTCCTTGGAGCTTCTTTCTCTTCCACCACTTCAGTTTCTTTAGATTCTTTTCCAACTTCTTTTTCACCCACGATCTCTTCTACTTCTTTATCTGGTTTGCTTGGACCTTCATAATTTTTACCACTTCTCTAGGAGATTGCACTCACATTATGATTTAGCTTTTGTTTAGTCTGAGCAGGTAGTTTCCCTTAAGACTCCATTCGACTGACAAAAGTGTCAAGCTGAGACATCTGTTGTTCCAGATTCTTTATGCTTTCTCTAGTTTCATTCTGGAATGCATCAGTGCTAGCAGTGAAGGCCATGCTAAAGCTATCAGATTGTTGTTGCTGAGGGTTCTAAAAGTGTTGCTGCTGAAAATTATGTTGTTTTAGATTCTGAAAACTCGGTTGCTGATTTTGAAAACTGTACTACTACTGAATTCTAGATAGTTGCCAAAATTGATGTCTTTATTGAAAATTACTGCTCCTACCTTGATTTTTAACACCATGATTTTTCACCCATTTTTTTTTTTTGAAAATTTTAATCATTTATTTAACAAAATACGTTAGCAAAAGTCTTATTTTGAATTTCATAAGAGCGTCACCAATGTTACTTTTATTACCAAAAACAACATTCATCAAAATTAAAGTTAATAAATGAATCTAAAACAAGTTCTGTAACACCTAGTTTCAGAATGTTTCTAACTTTAGGATAGCAGTTTGTAAACGGATTAGGTAAAGCTATTGGGCTTCAAGGGAATAGAGTTTAGACCCTATCAAATGTTGATAATGTTGGTTAGGTGATTAAAGTCCTCGAATTGTGATTTGAAGCAAAAGGATAAAATGGGAAAAGTAATAGTTTAGGATTTTTTTTCATAGATTATGGTTTTATTTCGAAATGTATCAAGTGAAAAGTAATTAGTTAGAATTGTGGGGCTTGTCAATATCTTTGGGTGGATGCAAGATCATCGAAAACGGAGTTGAAATGAAGAAGTTATGATTGTTTGAAGTTTGAGTGGAATTGGGTGAAAACCCATCGCCACGAGGTGGAAAGTAGATTGCCACGAGGCAGGAGTTGCCACCAGGTGACAAGCAGCCCACGAGGTGGCCATTGTGCAACTCAAGCCCATGAGTTTTAGGTTTTCGAACATATTTAAAGGTAAGGGTTCATGTTTTAGGGTATTTTCTTATCCTTCATCACATCTAGAACTCCTTGGGAGCAACCCTAGCCTCCCTCTTCAAGATTAAGCTCCTCTCCTCTTTTGGGTGCATTTAGCGGTATTTTAATGAAGCTTGAATATCAAGAACATTCTTTTGGTTGCAGGTAATGTTGTTTCGCGTTTGGATCCATCAAAGTCACTCCATTTCTGGACTATTGTGAGTATAACCTTCCTATCTTACTCTTTATTTCTTTAGATCACTTAATTTGTGGTTTTTGGTACTTCTGGTCCATTTTATGGGCGATCTTGGGGTTGATTGGTATCCAACATATTTTGATTAGTTTGGAATGCTTCTTGGGCCTATTGGACTAAGAAAGTTATTATCTTTTGCCTTCCCTTTTACCCATGCAAGTTATCTTGGTCCTTTATGTCATTTTGGTGTATTAAGGTTTAGATCTTGAAAGTTTGAGACATTATTATGGATAAAGTTGGAAACTTTATCCATCTAAACGTGATGTTGATTTAGATCTAAATGTTGGAGACCTGGAATTAATGGATTAAGTTGAGAATGATGCATTCTTGATTCCTTTGAGACTTAAAGACTAGATAATGGTTATTTAGACCATCCTAATGGATAAAGTTGGAAAATATATCCATTATGAAGCTATTAGGAACCATATCTAATGATATGAGTTTTGTCTTTTAAGGATTAAGCTCTTAATGAAGAAATATATATGTGGCCGAAACCACGACGTGGAAAGGAAGGCCCACGACATGGTGACATGCTACAATGTGTATGTTTTGCCTGGACATGACCATGACGTGGCAAAGGAATTGCCACAACGTGGGGTTCATCTAAGTTGACTTTGACCATTGACTTTTATCACTGATTTTTTTGACAAGTTTCACTATTGGTCAAACTAAATTGATGTCACACATGATTTAAGAAAAGAATATTTTCATTGTTGGTTGCATTAACGGGTAGCATAGGGAAGAAAGGTCAAATTATTAGGGACACAACCTAATAGTCAATGGCTCTTCGTGTAAGGCACATACTAGTCATTAAAATAGAAAATGTAAAAATGGGTTTTTGATTATTAACTAAAGACTAAAGTTGCAGTGAAAATAAACCAAGTAAAACTCAGTAATAAAAACGAATTCAGTTCTTCTGCGACTTTCCTAATCATGCAATCAGCCCAAATTTGGTTATTTAAAATGCGCTCTATCTAAGCGGGTACTGAGAAAAATTAACAAGATATAGTATAATCTCTTTTACCTAGTTAAATTAACCAAAATAAGCTCTTCAGTTACCCTAACTTTTTACTGTCCAGTTAAAAAAACTGTTAATTAAGACCATAAAAGTTACATTAAGATCTATGTAAAATTCCCAACAATACCTAATACTTCTTACAAGATCGGACGCGTAAAGATATGATATTTCAGTTTACATTAAAGTTAAATCCCAACACGAAACCAATCTGATACTTGTTACTTATTACCAATTGACAAGAACAATTACTGTAACACCAGTCAAAATAGGTCAATAACAATCACATGTGATTATGCCAATCAAGTAATGTGATGTTGTTAAAAAAGTAATGTGATAAACTTACTATGTAGTTCATGATAAATTCTAATACAAATATGAACTATCATACGTACTTTATGATACAAATCAAAGTATACATCCCTACGATTCCAAAAATATATAGAACGCCTAAATTTGACTTCGCATGAAGAAGTTATGATAAACTCTAACACTATAAATCTATATAACAAGAGGAATTTAAATTAGACTTAGCATTAGCTTTTTGAATCTAAAATAAAGTTGTAGTACTCCGAAATACCTACCCGTCGATATAAAGAGCTTCAAAAACGGAGTTCGTATGCAAAAGTAATGACCTTCCGAAGAAGTAGCACTACTAGAAAAACAGCCTTTTATGACGCTCATTGCGCGTCGTAAAAGGCTCAGACGACGCGCAAATGCGTGTCAAGGAAGGCCCAGTCATAAAGAGAGACGACACGCTTTTGCGCGTCATCTAGAGACGACACGCATTTACGACACGCAACGCGTATCAAGGAAGGCCATGTCATAAAGGAAGACGACACGCATTCGTGTGTCGTAACCTTACGACGCGCATGTTAATGACACGCAATGCGTATCAAGAAAGCCCCTGTCAAGAAAGGCCATGTCATAAATGAAGATGACACACATTTTTGCGTATCGTAATTTTAAATGTTTAAAAAAATATTATTTATAGATTTACTAATTTTCAAATTAAATTTGCATTTAGTGTCTCATAATATAAAATAAAATATCATATACAAAAAATATAATCCATTACATAAAATTTAATGTCATACAAATAATCATTCCATGGAAAGATAAATTAATAGAAGTTGTAACAGAAAGTTACAAACTTATAGTTCTAATAACCTAATGTGTGCCTCACTATAAACAAGATTTGGGCTGATGAACCCATCCCTGCTCACAGTATCTACATCTGTAGATGAACCCATCCCTACTCACAGTATCTCCACTCTTCCTTAGTAACACCACTCAAGGACTCTAATTCTATGAACTTGCTCACAGTATCTACATCTGCAGATGAACCCATCCCTGCAAGCATAAAGGCAACCCAGTCAAAATAACCAAAGGTAGAGTCAGTAATATCATTATTATATAACTAAAAAGAAAAAAATAGAATTAAGATATAGCAATAAGTCATAGATACATTTCCAGTTACAAATTTATATGAAATTCAAATTGATAAAAATGAGGATGTAATATAAATCTTTTAAACAGTATTCCTTACATTAACTCTTTCTACCCTCTGCATTTCATCTTCAAGCAAAGATACTTGTGCAGCAAAAGTCCAATGAATGCAATCAACAGGGCTGAAGAAAATAATAATAATAATAATTTTCTCAAATGCGTTTCAAAGATTCAAACTTATGTTTACTATAATGTATGCATAAAGATAAAATAACCCTAATAGAATAATGTCAAATTTGGTGTCAAATGGTGGAGTAAATCCAAATTTGATGTAAACATTTTTAAAAATAAGGGTTGTATATTTTTTTAAAAGGATCAGTTAACCTGTTGTGCGAGTGTTCAAGGCTCCTTCATCACTAATATTGTCTGATTTCAACACGGTTGACATTGTCAAACTTCTATCTGTTGATCATAATTACATGTGTCATATGATATTATCTTTAATGTTTGTGACCTTAAGATTTTCAAATTTGAACAAAACATTCAAAGAGTTGACCTGCATGTTTTGCATTGGAGAAAAATAGCCTAGAAGGATTGTATAAGAAATCAAGAAATGGGAAAGATTACTAACACGGTAGTCTTCAAGCTTCCTCACAAGACTGGCATGAACATGAGCTCTTCCTTTTGCAGGCCTAAGCTCTTCTAGACATTCTGACTTCCTTATACTCTGTTAAATAAAATTAGAGAACACATCATGTAAGGGTAAAATGGGAATTGGGAAAAAGGAAAAGAAGTTATTAACTTAATATGGTACCTCCAAGAAAGATGCATTTTGGGGATCATCAAGTCTTCTCAAAGGACCATCGTTAACAGTGAAACCGTTGGTCCAGAAATTGATGGTGTGTGTGTGTGAACATCAGGTTCAGAGACTTGAGGAGTAGCTGATGTCTCTCCAGATAGTAATCTTCCACTTCTAGAAAAGCTTCTAGTAGTGAATTATAATACTTTAAGGTTTTGGCAAATTAAAACCATAGTGTAACCGAATTAGACTAAAATTAGGATAAGAAATATTATAATAACAGCAAATAAAGTTATAAGAATAGCCGACTTACATACCTAATGGAATTAAATAGCAAAGAACAAAAATACACAAATAAATAAAGACTGTTGAAGATCAAAAAGAGTACTGATTAAGAATGAGAAATCGGCCATTAGGAGCAACGCTATTGACATATATGATGCAAGTTATATACATAGCATTATAACAAATTTTGCCTTTTTGCCCATAATCCAAATGACAATTTTACCCTTTTTGATATCTCATTTTTTTTGGTATCTGTTCATTGACTCAGAATGCAACTAAATGTCTTGCTGCTCTTGTCTCTGGTGGACAACAACAATTGCTCTCATGGGGTGGTGATCCTGGTTTCACAATGCGATGTTTACTCGATGTAGCTTCAAGGTTAATACATGACACATAAAACGAAAGACTTTGACTTTTTTGTTAAGTCAACATTGATTTTTGACTTTTTTTGGCAGGCTTCTTGATCCAGATCTAGATAGTTCCGGATCCCTTTTTGTTGGGAACTATATTTTGCAACTTATTTTACATTTAAATTCAGTGCTGAATGAACTCTTTTTATAAATAATAGTAATCAATGTACGAGAAGGAAACAGAGGAAGCAACTGACCAGGTCTATATGACAATTCTATGCATTCAAGCAACAAGTCTACAATTCCCAGTGTATATGCAGGGTCTCCAGTTTCTGGCTTGAAGTCCTTCACAACAATTAGCAGTATTTTTATCTGCATATAGTTTATAATTGTATCAGAAATTTCATACACAAGGATCTTAAAGGGAGGACTATAGATATGAGATCATTACTAACTGATGCCTCCTAATGTACTTGGTGCTACTTCTATTGTCATTAGACTTAAGAAGACCAAGTATCTGGATTACAGAATAAGATAAAGAACAGTCACACTTCCTCTTACATAACATCTGTTAGTATATAAATGGCTACACTAAGTGATAAGGTTGAAAAGTCACCTCCATTGCATGCCTATGGAGTTGAATATTGTGTAAGGGTACAAGAACTTCCTTATATCTTGAAAATAAAATTAAAGATCCATTGGCAACCATCTCAAAGAGTAGTTGAAGTGACTTGCCTTCAATTAAACTCTGATCAGCTACAGGATGCCTTGCCAATGCGTTCATAATATGCACAACATTGCCTTCTACCTTCAAAGATAAAAGAGAGCATTAGCAAAAAAAAGTGAGTTAACAGATATCTGCAAATGTGATGACACATATGGTATACCTCAAGGCGTTGATCTGGACCTGGGCTATCCATGGCTTCTGGTTCCTCTTCAATGGACGTTACCTTTTTCCTTGTATTTCTTCCATCAGGACCCAAAAGGGCATTAAGAATATAAATCAGGCAACTTAAGATCCCAGAATCAAGGAGAGATTGTTTATCAATAGGCTGCCAACAACATATATGGATGGGCCCATTATTTAAAATAAAGATTTATACCAAAAATCCAAAAAACAAATTCTTCTTGTTATGCAACTACAAGAAATTTTTAGGTTAAGAATGTACCCTAAATACAAGAAATTCAACTGCCTGCAAAAGATTTGAGCCAAGCTGAATTCCATCCTACAGAGATAGAGACAGATTTATTAGTGCATATTGAAAAGGTTGATAACTCAATTTAAGTGAAAGTAAGCAAGAGATATAAGAGATAAAGAGAAAGATTTGAAAGGAGACCTCTATGACCTCCAAAAAATAGCCCATCAAACTTTCAATCTCTAACAGGTGTGCTTTGTTACTCAATTTAAGCTTTTCGATATCTGTAACAAATGCTCTACCAACCACAAAAGAAAATATGTGTCTATACTAACCTGCAAACAAAGATACATGTTGTAAATGGAGTAGAGAAAATAAAGAGGAGATGAAAGGACAAATGAAGTGGTTTTCATACATAGCCATCCACACAAAGTGTCCAACCTTCTTGGTAATCATCTAACTATGTCTTGAGTGGTGACATCTTACATGATAGACTGAAGAGACTTAAGTATAGTTAACTTCCTGCTTTCGGTCACAACATCAAGTTGATACTGTTACCACGCCAGATGGGCAGAAAGGTGAATATATATATATATATATATATATATTAAAATAAAACTTTTCTGTATGCTGCTATCTCCACCTTGTTTCCTATAAAAATGGAAACATATATATTGAATCTATAACTTAATATAAAAATCATGGCGTAAAAATGACAAAAATACCCTTATTAGTCAATCTAAGAGGACAAAGATCCCACAAAACAAGACGGCTTTTTGTTACATCAGTGAAAAACTTGTAATATTTGCTCATCTAGAAGTTACCAAGATCAACCACATCAACTCTAACTTTCTTAGCATAAGTTTGATTCCTGAAAGTCAGGAGATGTGGCTTGTAACATGAAACACATTTAATAAATAAATAAATAATCATGACAAACACAATATAAGTAAATAACAAGTATATAATATTTCTTACCCTTGCGATATTAGAAATGTTTTTTTTTCTTTGCATAATCTTGTGGTGCGTTTGTTGTTGTATCTAGACTAACAAAAAAATCAGAAAATTTTAACCTTATCATATTTCCTCATGATATTGTAGAAAGCCAATTGATTCAAGATACCGTTAAACGATCATATTCATCCTCTTTGAATTAGTTAAGAAGATATGGAAATGAGGGGAAAGATGAGGGAGGTTGGTGTAAGAAGAGAAAGCGGATTTTTCCTTCTGGAACAAAATTGGACATCAATTCAACAACTTAAAGCTAAGGTCTATCTCTTAAACCCTAGATCATTCCAATTGGAAGATTTCCTGCAAACCCTTTACACTTAGTAAATCTTTAGCCCTGCTACTTCAAGTTCTTGGCAAGTTAAATGATATCATTTAAGGTGAGAAAATAAAATGGAAGAAAGAAAACAATTGTTTACATGATCAGCGAGAATCAATTTGCACATCAATATCTTTGAAGCCATAAAACATAAAAGAACCCTGACCTTGAAGAAGAAGACGAAAAGTAATTTGGTGAGGAAGAAGTGGCATTGTTGTTATTATCAGGATAGAAAGGTGATAGGGAGGTAGACGATGATTGACAAGATGCAGCAAATGCAGGCGCTATTGTTGTGATGTTTGATTCATCAAAAGCCCTAGTTCTTCGGTCAATCATCTATTTTGTGAAAGAAGATATTACCATTGCAAATGCATTATGTTTGATTAGGGTTTGTACAGAGAAGGAAGTGAAAATTGATCGTAGAGGAACGAGTTTGCAGAGAGAAAGAAGGGAGAGAATGAAGTTGATATGGCGGGTGTAGAGAGTACAGAGGAAGAGAAAGGCGGGTGTTCAAAATTTTGGGGGGTTTTGTTTTCCCCCTTACCTATAAGGAGTCCCGCGCATTTAGTAAAAATTATAAAGTGACATTTGTAGACGATACGCCTTTAATGATAGGTGCCCTCCGTGTTTTTTTTATTGGACATTAATTTTAGGGCGCGCAAAAATGCGTGTCCTCTATCCTTCAAAATTTGGAAGGCTGACATTATTTTTAAGAACACACAAAAATGCATATCGTAAATCAGCGAGTCTCATTGTTTGCGCATCATTAAAGGGTATTTTTCTTGTAGTGTAGCAGTCTAAGAGCATGACACGTGACAGAAATCCTAAATCAGTCAGGCTCCACGACGTGGACATGAGGTCTACGACGTGAAAGTGATCTAGGACACTTCTCAATGGTAGTATACAAATGGAAAGTCTATGAAAGTGAAGTGTTGAATCTCCACGATGTGGATATAAAGGCCACGACGTAAAATCAGTATCGTGACACCTTCCGAAGCTAGGACCCAAATGGAAAGTCTACGAGGTGATGCAGTTTAGATTCAAGACATGGACATGAAGCCCACGACGTGGACTTTTCTTGGACAACCTATAAATAGCAAGTTCAATCCTAAGCTTCTTTACACCTAAATCTCTTCCTTTTCTCTCGTTTTCTGAAGGAATTCTACATCTCGAGCCCGAAGATCACGAACCGCTGATCGTTTCTAGTTAGATTACGTAAAATCACGTTACTAGGGTGAGTTTCACGGCCCCACTTTTTAATGATTTCAGGGGAAAATTCATGCTAAATATTGTATACAAGTTAATACTATGTTTATATGATAGTATGTTCGTTAACCGGGATATAGATATTCTGTATCTGAAAATATACAACTATCATAAACTTGTTAGCTTGCTATTATTATAGAATTATACTAATGTAGACCTTGAGTTATACTTCGGAAGTCTATATATATATATATATATATATATATATATATATATGTATATATATACGATATAGTTCCAGAGTTATACACAGAAGTTCTATATGCTAATTGATAAGTATGTTGTTATTGTTGGTTTTATGTTAAGATAAAACCTCGTATGTTATTAATATAGTCCTTAAGTTATATGAGGGAGCTCTATAAATACTTGTTAAGTATGTTGTTATTGTTGGTTTTATGTTAAGATAAAACCTGGTATGTTATTAATATAGTCTTGAAGTTATACGGGGGAGTTCTATAAATACTTGTTAAGTATGATGTTATTGTTGGTTTTATGTTAAGATAAAACATGGTTTTACTTCAAGTTATGATTGTTATACTACCTAAGTATTATGAAATTAGGAGTAATGTTTAAAAACATAGTCTAATAACTTAGGATTTTAGACACAAAAATGCTTTTGTTGTTAGGATATGAAGCCGACAAAGTGTACATGAGTTGTTGTATTCATCAACTAAGATTGCGGATCTTAGTGGAAGTCCTCTAACCTATAACCGTTAATCCCATGTGAGCGAGGAAGTCATGTATGAATAATATATAGGTTAACAACCCCACTCGTGGTTGCTAGCTACAACCCAACATAAGCGAGTGACAAACTGTCCTTTTATTTGTTTACTAATCCGGCATCGATGAAGCGCGCGATTTGTTTATATATTGTGGAAATCCGTAATGGAAATCATTTGTGAGATTTGTTTTTGTCAGAGGTTTTGTATGTCATAGCAGCGGTTACGGACTCATGGTAACAAATTGTTAGAAATGTTATACTTTGTCGTTATACAAGTATTAATATTAAGTATAAGTTTCCCCAACATTTATACTCTAGGTACAAGGAATGTTTAGGTATATCACTTATTTAATAAGTAAACTATTATACCTAGGATATATATTAAATGTTAGAGACAAGTATAGGTCAAAATGATACTTTCAAACTATACCTTTGAACTTGGAAAAATTATTATTTTATATGGAGTCAAAACCTGTGGACTCACTAACTTTATGTTGACGTATTTTCAAAATGCATGCATTTTCAGGAACTTGACAAGCTAGTATGTTACTCGAACAGAAGAAGTTTTACTATAATCCTTTCTGTTCTTTAAGATGTATGTAATAGTCGGATGTTATGTAATAAATACTAGTAAAACTATAATAAGGTAACTTTCAACCATCAATAAAGGTATATATTTTATAAAATTCTTTAGTACTGTTCAGTGTATGTTATATAACTGTGATAAAAAGATGAAGTTACACCGCTTAGTGTTTCCGCCGCCGATCAGGGTGTGACAATTACAGATTCCATTAACTGATTAACTAGAATAATAAAACCCTAGCTAGGAGATCCGACTAACAAGAATTAAAAATCAAGCGTTAATTAAGCTCAAAACTGACACAACTAGATAGAAACACACATTGAATACCAAATCTAAAAACTGATCCATGGAAAGTACTAGTCTAATGTAGTACTGAAAACTAGATTTTTAACCAGACAAGGCTAAAAACAAATTAAACCTAATAAAAATATAAACTAACTGATTAATTTTTCTAAAAAAACTGTAGGGGATGATTCACAGTCTTCAGATCTTCTGAAAGTGTTGACAATTGACACAAATTGCCTTTAGAAAGGTTTTTCGTCATTTGGAATTGTCTGCCATTCGAATCTAATTAGGAGGCTCATATTTATATGCAATCAAGTAACTTCCGAAGCAAGATTACAAAAAATGCGAATAAAAAATGGGAGAATGCAATCACATTTTTTCTTAAATTTTCGTGAATCTTCGTTTAATGAAGCACAATGCGATTTCTGGCTTATTTTGAAACTTGACACAAAAATTCTATCATTTCTACGATCGCATTTTTTCCATGTGATCACAGTTTTCAAAAAAATCTCAGATGATATTTTTCGACTCAAACAATCCTCGACCACATTATGCGATCGCAGAAGTCAAAAATCCGATCACATTTTGGCTTTTCGGCTCAATTCGGTCACGATTCTTCAGTTTAAGTAACCACGAAAGTCATCCTAAATTCTTTCTAATTTCAGTAACATTATGAATCTCGTTAATTGGAATTACGAGTCATGAGATATTGTCAAAATAATGACTGGGGGTCAAACCTACCAGCAACATCATTTAGGCTTTAGAATGTAACAATCTATTTTCGTAGGATCAATTCGATCAAATTTTTCTTGACCAAAAAAGCTTCCAAGCATTCCTCAGAATTCTTCATAAGTTCAAAGCTCCATTTTACTCCAATACTCCATCAAATACATCCAAAGATGCTTCCAAAATACTACTCCACTCAAATTATTTGAAAACAACATAAAAACATGAGTAGTACGGGAATTCTAATGAAAGACATGAGTTGAACACTATTTAAACTAATGACATGTAAATGTACAAATTTTGATGATAAATGCTAATAAAAACTATCCTAAAAGATGGATAAAATGGCATCTATTAAATCTCCCCAAGCTTAAACATTGCTTGCCCTCAAGTAATAAAAAGATTAAACATTATAACTCAAAAGGAAAGATGTAGATGACATATAAAGAACTTAGAATAAAACGAAGGAAACTAAAAACATGAGCTAAAAATACTTTACTCTTTTTTTCACATGATCGGACTTAACACCGAGAAAAGCTCCAATGGAATCACTACCTATATGATAATTACAATACCTTCTATCTTTCACAGATTCCCAAAGTCAGGAAGAAGCTTGACGATGTGAACCAATAAACCAATTGTAACTATTACTTAAAATTTATACCTTAATTAGCTTTGCAAGAGAAAACAACATATTTCATAATTTCATGTCCTCAAGAATAGATAATTAAGAACTAGGCTCAACGCATCCTTAAGAACCCGTGACATCAAAATAGATTTTGTTGAAGCAGTGAGCCCACCCATAGGGCCCAGCTCCCATGCTTGCACTTTTTTTAGAACAAAAAATATCATATCACATAGTTTTTCATTCGTGCCAGATTTGAAATTGAGATGACTTCTGAATTGATTGAACTTGATTCTTTTTTATTTTGTCTTCATATTCAGTTATGCAATCATTTTTTTTAATTTCTTGAGATTTCTTTGATTAAGTGCTTGAACTTTAACATGGGTATCAGATATGACAGTTCTACACTACCTTTCATTTTGACTGTGTGGAAATGATATAAGGTTCTCTGTTTTCGTGAAGGTAACGCATGTCAACAAGTAGGTTTGTGTTCTGTAGGTCCAAACTTGTCAAACATGGTTCTTTGTAAACATTACAAAGCAAATAATTATGAATGGTTATTACCGCCCACACAATGTTTTGGTACGCCATTTTTTTTACAGCCGATGTCTCAGATCAAAGTGTTTTTCGACTCCTAGTTATGAGAACTATTACTGAACTTACCACTATCAATCTGATCGATTAAGACATTCATTTTCCATTTATATAGAGCTATATAGTGCAAGAATGTGCACATTTATATAGAGCTATATAAAGCATATAAAAACAAAAGGTTGCAGCTAGGAAAGAATGTATCTAATAAATTTGTACAAAATTTTGATTTTTACGATGATGTTGGCGAAAAATCTGAATTTTAGCAAATTCAAAGATCCTCTGATTTCCCCAAGCTTGCTTGGGACTGTGAACATCTCTTTATTGAACGCAGAAAAAAAAAAACTACATGTTTTTTAAAGTCATTGGCTCGACTTTGTCCAACTAGATTTTCAACAGGTGTGGTTGGGACTCCACACAAACTCATTTTTTTTGTCACTCCAGATCCCTTCAAATATGAAAAAATTAGCGGCTATGGAGCTTGCACAACAAACTAGAAAGACTTCATATTTATATCAGTTGAGTCCTTCTTCAGGTTTTTAAATCTTTGCATTTTCTTGTCCTTCCCTTTCCAAAAATCTCCTCTTTCTCTTTAGGTTTTCTTCTTTTCAGATAATCGCTTATTCCATGTTGTGGGCACCAAACCAACAACTTTTTAAAATACCCCCCCCCCCCGGTATGTGTGTAAGGCATCTATTCTTCCTTGTTTGATACTGTTGATTTCTCTGTGGAGACTCAAAATTTAGATTTCTAGAAAGTATTTTTCTAAAAATAATTTCGTGAGATCAGTCCATATAGTGATCGAACAGAATGGGAGCTTGTACTACCATTCTCTCGTTGAATCTTAAAGTGCAAATGAAAATAACCTTAACTTTATCTGGTCTTCTATAATGACATGTTTCTTAATTCCTGAACAAACCACATGAAATTCCATAAGGAATTTATGTTGGTATTTTTTTCTCTAAGCCTCTGAATGTGGGAAGAAGGTGTATCGGCCCATATTTCAGCTCGAAGTTTTGGGCTTCCAGAAAGGTGATGCAGAGAGGTTGCTGATTAATCTCTTGTGTTGCCCATTTTCTGAGAGTCTTTGGTTCCAAATGGAAATACTTGGCAAATCAGTCCCATACATGCAAGGGATGCATGCACGTGTTTGGCTGGGTACGCCCATCGTAAGCTGGGGGTATGGCCAGCTTACATGTGGAAGATGGATGCGAGAATTAGATCTATACGCCCAACGTACAAACATTATGCCCAACATAGTGTGCTGAGTTCCAAAACACTAATTTTTAGGGTTGGCTCACTATTTAAGCACCTTAAGTGCCAAGTGTGAGCCTCCCTTTCATCCTCCATAGCCTTAAATCATAATTTTGAGTTTAGCTTCATCCAAGAGTGTTGTGATCCTTGTACGTGCACTTTTGGTGGATTCAAGTGTACTTCAAGAAGTGGTAGCTTAGTGCAAGGTGGTGGTTCAAGGAAAGGCTTGTGGATCTGGATTCTTTGCTACATTTTCAGGTCATCGAAGGTAAAAAGTTCTTAGCATGATCATTAGAAGTTGAGATCTTTTATTATATGGGTTTTTGGTCCCATTTTGACCTCATTGGTGAGATCTAGTGGTTGGACACGACTCTAGGAGCTTTGAGTTGCCACTCTTAGCAGATTTGAGGTTATAAGTTTATAAAAATGATTGATTGATGCTTAGATATGGCCCATGCATGTTCTTGATGGATTAAGATGGGTATTACTGGGTTAAGTTGTTCAATGGGTCCCATCGAGTCATTCAAATTTATAAAGGTGCCGACTTTATGCATTAGGAGCTTTATTTTGAGGTTTCCTGAAGTTTAGATGCAAAGTGCTTAATTGGTTAAGTCACAAATGGTGTTTGGAGGATCTGTGGGTACGCCCAACGTAAGTCTTTGTACGCCCCGTGTGCTTACCTGAGGCCCTCGATCTTTATCATCGAGTACGCTGAGCGTACCTAAGGGGGTATGCCCCACATACGCACATTAGTGGGCGTTTTACCAGGGGAATCTTAGAGTCTTGGACTCTTGTTTTGTCATGACTAGATGCTCCTTTGTTTTTGTATTGGGCCTTTGTGGTCCCAACGGGTTTAGACCTTTGGGCCAACGGAAAATTATTATTAGACTAGGAACTGTTGGGCTTTTGGGTAAGGCCCATATGGGGATGGGCCCAATTTGGAAAATGGGGCCATTAATGGTCTTTTATGGATCTTATAGTTTTGGGCCTTGTTGATTTTGGGCTTGGTCCTTGGTTGTGAGTCTGGACGGGCTAGGGGTAAAATGGTCATTTTACCCCATGTTTGGATTATAGATCATGGGTTGGAATTCAGTTGCTTATTGGAACTTGTTTTGGTATTTCTAGCTTGGGAACTCGTCAGGGCAGCAGCTAGGGTTTCTTGCAGTGAGCTTCAACATTTGATGTGAGTCTCCTCATTGTTCTATGTGTCGAAGGCACCAATTCCAGCCCATTTGGTTTATGTATTGTAGGAAGTCTCAGGGGTTATCCATTAGCATTATGCATAAAAGACTAGGAGGCGGCTGCTAGCACACTGTATGCAAGACCAGAGACTGAACTCTGGCAATTATTAGTTAAGTAGTTGCAAAAATGTATGCTAGTTGTCTTTGTGATGCTTGCATGGAAGAGTCGGAGATGGCTCCTTTCACTTGTCTGTAAGACCCAGGGTCGTGGCCCCAGCCTGGCAAGAAAGATCATGAGGTGGCTCGTGGCATAATGGGAAGACTATGTGTTGCACATAACACCTTTATTGATTATGATATATGAATGATATGTATGGCTCGCAGTTATGTATGACTTGTATGGACCATTGGATAGGTATGGTATGTGGTATTTCGGTAACTTACTAAGCTTCGTGCTTACGGTGTTCAAGTTTTTGTTTCAGGTACTCCAATTTTCAGATGAGAGAGCTCGGGACGATCGCGACACATACATCCATGTTTTCCGTAATATGTGATCTTTGGGAAATGAAATCTTATGATTGTTTTATTTGAAGTGCTTTCTATGTTTAAACAAAGTTACAATAGTGTTTAAATTATAATAAAAATGAAAATTTTATCCTTGATTTTTGGGTTGTTACAAGTTGGTATTAGTGTCTTGGTTTGAGGGATTCAGGCATACTCTCTGGTGTGCCTGAACTCAAACTGAGGCTTTGGTGAAATTTTTATAAAATAAACATTTAACTAAAAAGGAATTTCTAATCAAAGAAAGGCGTGTGATGCATGCAATCGGCTGAGCTCCAGTAAGTGGCTCCTAGAATACCAATACATGTTTGTTTTGTTATATGCTATGATTATGAGAATTGCATGCTTGATTAGGGCTAAGGATCTGCTTAATGTTTCATGATAGGAGAGATGCCTTTATATGAGCTTTAGTATTGCATGCTAGTATGTATATCTGACAAGTGGATAGAATGGCTGGATTAGAGTACATTGGTTAGATTTTCCATTGTCTGAATGCTGCTATCTTTGTGCTTTGTTGTCACACCGCGAAACCGATGGCGGAAACGTTCCGGGGCGAAGGACGTCATGAATATCGCAACCAATGTACATAGTAAGCATAGTAAACACAAAGCAATATATTACATATAGTTATTACATTTGTTTGAAATCAAAATGTTACAAGTGTCATACATATATATCATACGAACAAAAGTAAGACGTGTCTTCTACGCACCCCGTCTTCGCCAAAAGGATCGTTGGGTACGTGTCTAATGTGGACCTGAGAATACAAGCAGTTTGAAAATCAACATAAAGCTGATAGTCCTCCACTCTCGTATCTAGGGGAAGTGTTACAAAGGACGTGTCTCCAATCTTAAGATTTATGAATTTAAAACTGAAATTATTAATACGGAAACCCTGTTTTATTGGTCCTTTACTTTCGTAACTAGGGGAAGTACTATCTAGGACCTGACTACGTTCTAATGATACCTGTCCTTCACACTCGTATCTAGGGGGTGTTTTATTAAGGACAACAAAAAAGTTCTATGATTTCTAATAGAATATGAGTGAACATTCAATTGCGAAAGATAAAGTATAACACTATATAATAATAATTGAAATCGGTTTGAAAAACAACTCTGCAAGTCAAACAATTTGTTAATATGTTTTCAATTCTTAGAAGTGTACGGATTATGAAACCATTCAAATGAAATAATGAATACAAGTACAAGATATTTTTGTACTTTTGCTTGTATCCCCCCTGAAAACATTGAAAAACATTGAAAAAGGGGTAGGGGTATGAACTCACCAGGCGAGAAAACGTGACGGATTGGATGCTAAGTGTCGGTTCGGGGCTTGATAATGCATGAGGTTCCTATGTAATATGAAATGATATACAAATGTATCTAATTAGACTCTGAATCACTAATTAGATATGATTATACACCCCAAGACGTGAAATCACTTCAAAATAAGTGTTTGGAGTGACCCGGGTGACATCTAAGGACGTATAAGGCTTGAATATGGAGTTTACTCCTCAAGAGTAAACTCATAAGAGGGTTTACAATCCTAATGACCCTCCCCCCATGATTTTATGACCATAAACCCATTTTGGGGTGTTCTATGGTGTTAAATGGCGTTATATCACTTGGGAAACTTAGCTAGGATCAAATCTAGGGCATAGGAATGGATTTAACTCACATATGGACCATTTAATGGAGTTTACGGCAATAAAATAGGAGTTTACGGCTGTAAAATCCCCCACACTCAATCCATTGATGTTTTGGTGGTCCTAGGTCCTTACAATGCACATAAGGAAGGTTCTAGGGTGGATTTCATGGCTTAGAAGTGATTGGGACTTGTATTGACCTTGGAAAAGTAGTTTACGGTCTATGAAGATGTTCTTGGGAGTTTATTACCTTAAACACATGAGTTTAAAACCGTAAACTCATGTTTGTCCAAGATTCATGGGTTTTGGTGGTTGAAAGTAAAGCATGCTAAGTTCTAGACCCATTTCTAAGCCATACAAGGTGTTAAGGGCACTTTAACAGCCATAGAATGAGTTTAAGGTCTAAGGAGATGAGTTTATGGTCCAAGAATGTTCTTGGGCCGTAAACTCAAGCTTGTCCCATTTGTGAAAGTTTTGGTGCATTTCTTGATGGATTATAAGGTTCTATACTCTCATGGAAGCTTGTTGGAGGTGTTTAGGGGCAAACTAACACCTTAAATTGAGTTTACTCCCCAAGAATAGGTGTTTATGGTCCAAGCACGTGCTTGGGCCGTAAACTCAAGCTTATGCCCAAAATGATGACTTCAAGGTGTTCTAAGTCCAATTTGGTAAGCCCTTAAGTCATATCTAAGCTCCAAATGAGGTTTGGAAGGGTTTTAAGGCTCAAAACCCCTTATTACATGTGTTCACGGCCTAAGAAGGTTCTAGGACCGTAAACACATGTTTATGGTCCTATTCCTCACATTTTTCACGAATTTGAAGGCCAAAGGTGTTATACTAGGAGCTAGGATAGTTACCTTGACGATTTGGAGCTTGATTTGGATGATTTTGGCTTGATTTCGAGTTTTAGAGAGAGAAAGTGGAGAGAGAGTAGAGAGAGAGTGGAAAAGGCTTCAAATGAGGCTCTCTCAACTTTATATATGCTCAAAGTTTGGGTCACGGTGGAATTCTACCTGATACAGATGTTAGACGAGGCTTTTGGTCGCATCCGATTAATTTACCGTAATTATGACTTAGATGAAACTCAATATTTTCTAAATGAAAATAGAAAATATTTTAATGAATTAAAATGTATCCCGACACTTATGAAATTTAAATAGAATTCGCAAATAAATTAAATTAAAACAAAGTTAATGGAAAATTTTGGAACGTAACAGCTTTATAAACAGAACCGGGTTATGATGACGGAACAAACTTCGGGTTATCACATTATCCCCCCGTTAGAGGAAATTTCGTCCCGAAATTCAAACTTTAGATGCAACTCGTGGATTTGGAAAGAGAATACGGATACTTCTGTTCTATTGGATCATCATGCTTCCAAGTGAATTCGGATTCTCGCATGGCATTACGGGGAACCTTTCACTTATCGGGATACGGCTTGTTTCATACGTTCAACCTCTTGATCTATGTTTTCGATTGATTCTGCCATGAAGTTCAGTCTTTCGTTGATTTCGGTCTCATCAAAGGGATTACTATGGTTTCATCGGGTAGACACTTCTTAAGGACAGAGACGTGAAATACCGGATGGATGCTGCTAAGTTCTGAGGGTAGTCGGAGTTTGTTGGCTACGGGATCGATCCTAATGAGGATTTCGAAAAGTTCTATGTACCTCGGGATTCACGTTTCAGAAGGTAACATGCCTTATTTGATTACTACATGGCCAAAGAAAATGGTTAGACCGAAGGGCATCACTACATCATCGTAGTGACTATATCGAGTCCTGAATGCTGTTTTGGAAACATCATTCCTGTGATCTCGTAGCTGACTGGAAAACTCATGCATTACTGCTGGTGCTAATTGATATGGGGCTTGGTTACGAGAGTAGCTCCAGGAATTTGGTCGATGTGAAACTCGACTCGACACTCAGGAGGAATTCCTGGAAGCTCTTCGGGAAGAGACACCAGAAAAGTTGTAGACTTCGGGGATGCAACTTCCTGTTTCTCGATAGTCACATATACTAGGAATTTATGGCACTCCCTTCTAGGAAGCCTTTTTGAGCTTTGATGTACGAAATGATATGAAGATTTGAGCTAAACTTATCGCCATAGATCGTGAGAGTCTGAGTAGAGGGAAAGTTGAGACGGATGGCTTTTTCGTAATAAAGGATATCCGCATGATTGGAACTCAACCAATCAATGCCGAGGATAACATCAAAGCCCTTTATGGAATCTGGCATTAGGTCGACGGGAAAAGAATGATCGTTCGAGGTAAGTGTACAACCTATGAATCTATCGCTAAAGTTTTCTTTCCCACTGTTAGTAGTCTCGATGGTGAATGTTTCATTTACTAGTGGAGGGCTAAGATTAAGAAGATGTCTGAATGAACAGTTAACAGATTTTTCTTTTAGCACTAGAATCGAAAAGGATTGCAGGCGTAAGAGTTGTTGAGGAGGAATATACCTGAGGCGACGGTGGGATCAGTGGCTGCCTCAACTTGTTCCATAGCTAGGACTCCTCCGGTGTTGCCAGTCGTTGCCTCCTTGGGGCAGTTTCGCTTAAAATGCCCGACTTCTCCGCAACCATAGCAGGCCTGACCAATGCCCACTCTGGAAGCTTGATTGGTTGATTGAGTTGGTGTCTTGCAGTTTTTCGTAGTGTGACCCTTTTTGCCATAACTGTTGCAAAACACCTCTAGACATGGGCTGGAAGTGAGGTGATGATAGATGCACTTGTCACAACTAGGGAGGGTTCCAGCATACCTACTGGTAGGTGTTTGAGCTAAGGATCCAACAACAGAAACAACTGCAGGGGTAGTAGCAGTGTGAACTGCCACAGTTTGCTGCCTCTTCGAAGATTCCTGCGATGTCTGACTTTTCTTCTTCTTCCCAATTTTTCTTTTCTCGCCACTCCTCTCTGTCGGCTCATGAGTGGTAGCCATTTCCCCAAGGTCATCACTATGGTCGATTAAGGTTTGTGCTAAGCATTTGGCACTATCGTATGTATCCGGCCTCGCAGCTAAGACTTTTCCTTTTGTTGGCTGGGTCAGCCCCCAGATGAACCTCTCTATCTTCTTACTCTCCGGGGTAACCATTCCCGGGCAGAGTAGCGCCAAGTCATCAAACCTGGAAGTGTAAGCGGCAATATCGGAACCCTTCATCTTCAGGTTTCATAGTTCGTGCTCTAATTTCTGCATTTCGCCCAGAGGGCAGTACTCAGCCAGCAAAAGTTCCTTCATGGCTTCCCAACCCATAGCGTTGGCTACAGGTAAAGTTAGGGATTTGACTTGGCCGTTCCACCAAGTCAGGGCTTTGTCGATGAAGGTGCAGGCGGTGAACTTTACCTTATCAGATTCTGAACAGGCACAAATTTCAAAGATAGATTCGATTTTCTCGAACCATTGGGTGAGGGAAATGACACCTCCAATGCCATCAAAGGACGTGGGTTTTGCGTTCATGAAATCTTTATAAGAACACTCCTTTCGGTATCCCTAGCTACCTTCTTGGTTTTGAGGCTGGGGACCACCTCCTGAACCACCGGGGTTCCTTTGAGACATGGCAGTTGTCGCTGCGACAGTAACAGCTGCCTGGAACATTACAGGATCAAATTGGGGAGGAGGTGGTGGCGGAGGAGGATTGTTGTTCTTTGAACTTGGTCTTTTTCTTGGAGGCATCTTGATCTTCAAAGATCAAGAAAAAGAGGATGGTAAGTCCTCTGAATTGAATCAAGAGATATGACAGATATTGAATTCTATTAAGCGATAAAGCAGGAATGAGTTATCAAAACAGATAAATTATCACTAAAAGAATGATCAAGGAGCAACGTTGGAATGAGGATTTCTCTAACGAAGTTGGCACTAGAAATACTCCCATAGTATTTCGTGATTCGTTGCGACGACGGCTCATTGTTTGGGCATTGGGTAAGTTTTAGGCATGCCGCATACCACAGTCACTCCCAAGCACATGTTGGTCGTGTCTCGAATGAATATAGTTGGCCTGGCTATATTGATCCTAGACACGACTACATAACTTCCCAGGTTTAACCGCAGCGTACAACACCTATTTACTTATGTTTTGTTCTACTTGTAGTTACGGATTTCGACGGTTAGGTATACTTATATACTTTTTGAAAATAATTATATTTTAAGGTATACTTTTAGTTCAGAGCACTTAGGCCCCTTAGTGTTTATAGTCTTATACCATGTAAGGTTTGGTATACTAGTTCACTATAAACAAGGGCTCTGATACCAATCTGTCACACCCCTAAACCGACGGCGGAAACGTTCCGGGGCGGAGGACGTCATGAATATCGCAACCAATGTACATAGTAAGCATAGTAAACACAAAGCAATATATTACATATAGTTATTACATTTGTTTGAAATCAAAATGTTACAAGTGTCATACATATATATCATACGAACAAAAGTAAGAAGTGTCTTCTACGCACTCCGTCTTCGCCAAAAGGATCGCTGGGTACCTGTCTAATGTGGACCTGAGAATACAAGCAGTTTGAAAATCAACATAAAGCTGGTAAGTTCATAAGCGCTTTGTTTTTCTGAAAATGAACAAGTTTCCTTTCGGTTTTCTGAAAAAGTTACGAACCCAAGAAAATCCCATATTTTCTTGAAAGTAAAGTTTACTTACCCGTTTGTTACCCAGTTTGATTAAGAACGGTTGGTTATCTGATTTTTACACACTCTGATTAAGAACAAGTTCGGTTATCCTAGGAAAAACCCTTATTTTCCTAAAATGTTTATGAAGTGTTATCAAATCTGAAAGTAACGTACAAGTATCTACCATACTTAAAGTGTGTGAGTGAAGTTTCCTGAAAGTTTGGTTACCT
Source organism: Lactuca serriola (assembly GCF_051521515.1). Lineage (NCBI taxonomy): Eukaryota > Viridiplantae > Streptophyta > Magnoliopsida > Asterales > Asteraceae > Lactuca > Lactuca serriola. The sequence continues at coordinate 229,264,967 of NC_136411.1, forward strand.
TTAAATGTACATTAGTTTTAACACATATATAAAACTAATAAATAAGTATAAAGCTTTCATAATCTTGATTGCGAGTTCCTTAACCATACTTCAGACTAGATATGACTCGGAATGGGGCCAGTATCTTTTATGACTTTTGTCACCCTTGAACCTTTCGTTTCAACTGTAGCTAGCAGCCAGGTGTGGGATAGTCAGTCCCGTATAGATCTATACACTCAAGTCACGCTCTCCATTCCGGAGATTCTGGTTACAGGGATAGTCCTCCACTATCGTATCTAGGGGAAGTGTTACAAAGGACGTGTCTCCAATCTTAAGATTTATGAATTTAAAACTAAAATTATTAATACGGAAACCCCGTTTTATTGGTCCTTTACTTTCGTATCTAGCGGAAGTACTATCTACGACCTGACTAAGTTCTAATGATACCTGTCCTTCACACTCGTATCTAAGGGGTGTTTTATTAAGGACAACAAAAAATTTCTATGATTTCTAATAGAATATGAGTGAACATTCAATTGCGAAATATAAAGTATAACACTATATAATAAGAATTGAAATCGGTTTGAAAAACAACTCTGCAAGTCAAACAATTTGTTAATATGTTTTCAATTCTTAAAAGTGTACGGATTATGAAACCATTCAAATGAAATAATGAATACAAGTACAAGATATTTTTGTACTTTTTCTTGTATCCCCCCCTGAAAACATTGAAAAACATTGAAAAAAGGGTAGGGGTATGAACTCACAAGGCGAGAAAACGTGACAGATTGGATGCTAAGTGTCGGTTTGGGGCTTGATAATGCGTGAGGTTCCTATGTAATATGAAATGATATACAAATATATCTAATTAGACTTTGAATCACTAATTAGATATGATTATACACTCCAAGACGCGAAAACACTTCAAAATAAGTGTTTGGAGTGACCTGGGTGACATCTAAGGACGTATAAGGCTTGAATATGGAGTTTACTCCTCAAGAGTAAACTCATAAGAGGGTTTACTGTCCTAATGACCCTCTCCCCATGAGTTTACGGCTGTAAACTCATGGTGGGGTGTTCTATTGTGTTAAATGGCCTTATATCACTTTGGAAACTTAGCTAGGATCAAATCTAGGGCATAGGAATGGATTTAACTCACATATGGACCATTTAATGGAGTTTACGGCAGTAAACTAGGAGTTTACGGCCGTAAAATTCCCCATACTCAATACCTTGATGTTTTGGTGGTCCTAGGTCATTACAATGCACATAGGAAGGTTCTAGGGTGGATTCCATGGCTTAGTAAGTGATTGGGACTTATATTGACCTTGGAAAAGTAGTTTACGGTCTATGAAGATGTTCTTGGGGGTTTACTACTTTAAACACATGAGTTTACAACCGTAAACTCATGTTGGTCCAATATTCATGGGTTTTGGTGGTTGAAAGTTAAGCATACTAAGTTCTAGACCCATTTATAAGCCATACAAGGTGTTAAGGGCACTTTAACACCCATAGAATGAGTTTAAGGTCTAAGGAGATGAGTTTATGGTCCAAGAATGTTCATGAGTCGTAAACTCAAGCTTGTCCCATTTGTGAAAGTTTTGGTGCATTTTTTGAAGGATTATAAGGTACTATACTCTCATGGAAGCTTGTTGGAGGTGTTTGTTGGATTAATGTCTAAGTCCATAACTATAACTGGTAAGACTTGACCCGACCCGGCATGGTCCATTTGGGTTGCATGGCATCATGCATTTGGGTAGACTAAAATGAGAGAAATAACACTTAAGGTTTGGTAATATATTATAAGTTCTAATATATTAATAAGGTTATTTAATTAGTATTGATTAAGAATTAATTTGGAATTAATTAAGCGATCAAAAGGTGACTAATTAAATATATGGGTTGATTGTGTAAATCATTCATTCTTATATATATGGGCTTGTGATCCAAGATTCCTTATGTTGGACTAAGTCCATGGGGTGACCCATGGATGCTCCATGGAGGTTAAAATTCATGGAGCATAAGGAATGGGTAAAGTCATGAGTTACATGGTGTAAACCTAATAGCCACCATATAAAAGAATCCCATGGCTCAAAAAATCGTGCACTATGTGTGAGTGTGAGGGATAGACGATTTCAAGGAGTGTTCAAGTTTCTCTCAAGTTATTCCAAGTGTATTTGGTGTTGTTTGAACCATTTGAGGTGTCACACTTAGGGCACTAGGCACTCAAGCTTCATGAAGACTTTCTACATCAAAGAGGTATGTATTCTATTTTGTTATATTCATTGTTTTGTATGCTAGATTAGGATAATACCATGGAAGTTCATATTTGCATGTATAATAGTGAAAACATAGATCCAAGGTATTTAGGGTTGCATGTACACTTAGGAGTGTTAGAATGCTCAAAACCCAACAGTGGTATCAGAGCCAGGTTGTTTTCTGTTATATTGATGCAAATATTTTATTTTCAAAGTTGAAAAAGAAAAGAAAAAAAAACATGAAGTTTGTCAAATTTTAAGATAATTACTTGTTCTTGTGAAAAACTAATTATTTGTAAAATTTGAATAATTTGCTTTATGAGTTGAATTAGATCAAATTTAATAAAAGATAAAATGATATGATTATTTTATTAGTTTTAAAAGTTTGATCTAAAGAGTTTTATTTTTTGTAACCTCCATAAGTTATGGATATGAAAAGGTTTTAAAAAAAAATTGATTCAAAGTTTTTATGGAGTTACAAAATTTGGTGTTAATATTTTAAAGGATTCCATAACTTAAGAATAAGTTATGGATCACCAAAAGTTTTTTGTGTTACCTTGTTTTATGAGTGAATTTAGATTAATGAATAAAATTATGTGATAGTTGGTTTTAATCCAAATTAATCTAAAAGAAGTTCATAAAATGTGTTTATGTAATTTATAAGTCACATTTATGAATCTTAAAACTCATAAAAGTTGTCATAGGTTACAAAATGAAGAGTCTTTTTCCTCATTAAATTGTTTTATGACTCCATAAGTTGTCCTCAAGTTATGGATGTTCAAGAGTCACTTCATTAAAGTTTTTAAAACTTTAATTAAACTCATAAGTTATGAAAATCCAAGAGTTTTGAATTTCTCAAAACTTGCCCACAAGTTTTGGAATTTGTAAAGTTTTCCCCATGAATACTTTAATTCCAAGTTAGCCCTTAGAATTTTAAAAGTTAAAATTCAACCCTTATATTTTATAATATTATAAGTTAATAATATTTATATATATGTATAAGAGTAAAGTCAGTCTTACCGTTAGTAGGCCTCATTCACGAAGCCGGTTTATAGGGGGGGGGTATAAGGTTACTGCCTATAAAATGGCAGTTTAATGGGTGTCCACTCTCACCCACCGCTTCCTTGACCGGTGGAGGGTCGTTAGCCGAACGGTTAGGACAAGGACTAGAATTCTCCCTTCATTAAAAGTATTAATGATAAATACTAAGTAACTAAACTCTTAATAATACCCAATCTTAGTTACTTAGGAAAATGTGAATAAGGTGCTAATCCATGAAATTACACTTTGCACTTTGTTTAAGTCGGTTAGTGGAGCGTGTGTGGTTAACCGGCACACTAACTCGTATTTAACAAGGTAGGCAAAGGGTAACTTAATGTTTATCATAGTATCGATGGAGCGTGTGTGGTTAACCGGAACATCGATTGAGGGGTAAACACTTAAGGGTACCAAGTAATCTGCATGGTTACTTCACACCTTATTTTGTGATCCTCGGCATCCCAGTCACAAAACCTAAAGAGCACACTCGAGATTGAAACATGCCATTGAAAAGTTCAATGAATCTCAAAGATCTAGGAGTTTCAAAAACCAATTAAAACCTAATAATACATTTCGTTTATCTTGGTGGAAATTGGTGAATCGTCATTCACCTACCTTCGAATATTTTATAGCTTGGATTACGGCATCCCTCTTCTAAGTTATAAAATAGTTTGTTGGGTCCTGGCCTTAATATTTCATATTGGGTGTCATATTAAGGACTTCAAATCAACCATCTTGAATATCTCCCAAAAAGATGTATGGTTTAGACATTTATGATCTTCCTAAATCTCTTGAAACAAGCTTTCCTAAATGAAGATGATGTCCCATGGAAATCATACTTCTTTCACCTCCTCCAATTATTCTCCCTAACCCACAAGTTCTTGAAAATTTTAAGGTCACTCAAGCCCTATTGGCAAGCAAAGGCCTATGTGTGATCACATCTTGGAGATGTACTCACATATTGACAAGTCGGGAGAGTTGGGTGTCAAAGTGTTGAGAAAGTTGGTGCCTCAACTACTTTCTAAGTCACATAGTGAGTTCCTTCGGGACTCCAATGAACCAGACTATGACAAGACCCTTAATGATCTTATCTATTTGCTAAGATCAACTTCCTAAAACTTTATGGACATTGACAATGATGACATTGGATATCTAGTAAAGCTCTCTTTTCCCAATGGAAAGGGATCGGCCATAGTCAACTTGGTTGACCAAATGGTAAAGAGAAAAGCTAAGTCTGTGATAGTCCCGTGTACCATTACCAAAGGGTCCATATGTTTATATTGCCAAAGGAAGGGGCATTGGTTGTGAAGATGCCAATTTACCTAAGGGTGTTAAAGTTTGACTCTACTTCAGGTAAAGTCCACTATCTAACTCTGCTAAGTTTCTATTATGAGATTCTTGATATACGATGTGACTGGGTCACTTGTTGATGTTTTAAGAATCAAAGAAATGTAAAGAAGCTTAAAGAAAGAATATGTTGAATCTAATCGCGTAGATGGATTTCTATCGCATAGTTTGAAGATTGGATTCTTGAGCTACTTCTTAGGAGTTATGAGATATTGCTTAGGAATAGATAACAACAAGTTTTCATATAGATAGTAAGGATAGTTTTTCCGCAAAGGTTTTAAAATAAAAGGAAAAATGATGATTTTATTTATTTTAAAATATCCTTACAATGGCATTTGAGGAAAAATTGTTGCTTATATGATTCCATTAATAGCAAGAGTGGAAATATGAAATTGATTCTTTCATTTGTGGTAATGTCTAAATTTACCAAATAAGGAAAGATTCTCATTACCCAAGTTTCAGTTGGATAGAAACTTGGAATCATGCAAGTTGTATAGCATGATGAATGAGAACTTTCAAGTATTGGAAAATTAAGACTAATTACTTGTTCACATGGATGTGGGAGTCAAGTGAAGGACTAAGGGATCGAGTACACATTCTTGTGCACTGGTCAAGTCCATCACAACAGATCGATAAGATTATTCGCCATAATTGACTAAAGCTTAGTAAATATGTTTACACTTACAAGCTTAAGTGTAATTCTGAGACATTGGAAAAGGTTCCAATGTAAGGCAGAGCGAATAAGAAGAATCAACTTGGGCAGAAGGATAAAAGTTTCTCAAATCTGAAAAGATGGGAGAGTACTTTAGTATCAGTTTTTGTGATCGTCTTAATGATTAAGAAACCATATCAAAATTAGTTCTCTAAGGAAATCTTAGTGCATTCTTATGACTAAGAAGAGCAACTTGAATTGTTGAAATGGTTAAATCAAGAAGATGAGTCATACTTCGTTTCAATACAAGTCTTAGAGTCATACTCCAAGATTGTAATTTGAGTGACATGTCTTAGAGAAGGTTTAAAACACATGGCAAATGTAAGAGTAAAGTTTTCTACTCTTGTACATTTGAAATTGGTAAGTTGTGATGTTTTGGATAAAACAAAGACCAACTAAGGCCAATTGTGTGAAGTGTTTGTCTTGATTAGAATCCACACTATCTCTTGAATATCTGACAAGAAAGTCTTATATGTCAAGAGGACAGTGGGAGTCTTAAAAGTCTTGAAAGTCTCAAGAACTAATCAAGAATAAAACCTAAAGTTCTTCACTAGTACACGACTTGAGGTTTATAACCTATCATGTTGACATATTTTGTGCCCATTCTAGTTAAAGTTGGCTTTGCATATGAGTTCTTAGAGTTCTCAATTGGTTGCACAACAACTTAGAAGCAATGGCAGGCCCTTGAGCTGCCAGGTGGCAAGAAATTAAGATTGAGTTCAATCCATATGAGTTTAGATTTGTCATTATCCTTGTCTTGTGTTTATGGTTTTGACAAATTAATATGGGTAGGAAATCATACACCATGAAAATCTAAGTGTCATAAGGTTTCTCTCTGATTCATGAAAATGATGGTGAGGAAACACTTTCACTAAGTAGATTTTATCTAGATAGCAATTGAGATATTTGCATTCTCAAAGTCGTTAGTGGAGCGTGTGTGGTTAACCAGCACACTAACCTGGACTTGTGAGAAGTGGCAAAAAGGTCTAACCATTATGATTACGACATCCCTCTTCATAATTGTTTAGACACACAAGTGTGCTATCTAAGGGAAGGTGTATGATTTTGATAAAGTTTTATCAAAACAATCTAGTATCAGAAATCTGAACTTTGGTAAGAAAGTCAGCTAATTTCTGAGTACATGTCAAAGCTAGTGGGAGCATAAGTGTTATGCTAATAATCGTAATGTTAGTGGGAGCATGATAATTATGATAAAGGTTGCAAGTTAGCAATGTTAATTATAGAAAACAAAAGGTTTCAATTGGGAAGAAGTTGTTTTGCTATAATTAAGGGAGATGAAATTATACTTCATCTCAAATCTATAAGCTTAGATCGTGAGGTTTGAATCATTTAGTCAAGGATATATATATATATATATATATATATATATATCCTTGACTAAATGATTCAAACCTCACGATCTAAGCTTATAGATTTGAGATGAAGTATATATGAATTTCATGTTGGAATGGCTCAACATAAGGAAATTCTATATATGGGTCCATTATTTGCGTTCTAAAATTCGATTATGATTACGGCATCCCTTTTCATAATCTGAATTATGAGAACTTGGCAAATAGAAATGGAAATGTTATAGCAAAAGACTGGTTTAGTCTTTATGTGAGACATCATGAATCGTGTCCCATATGCTTCGGATATATAGGATCGATTACATGTGCTATATTCATCCTTTCTAAAAGTTTCCAAATGCATGTGGCATTAAGAAGGGAAAAGGTCTAGAATTGGATATGACTAAAAGGATTAATCAATTGTTGAGGACAATCTAAGGTTTACCAAAGATTGGGTGCTCAAGGACAGTTGGAAGTATAGTGATAATTCTGGAAGGACCATATTGACATAATCTGTAAGGAGGCAACTCTTATTCAGAAGTGATGGTCAAAATGAATCTGGAAATGTTTCAAAGTTAGATTTTTCAATCTATGTAAGATTAAGGAAACTTAATGCAAGAAGGATGTTTCCAAGGAGTTGATCTCCTTTGGAATACTTTGTAATGTTTGTTGTCAAGTCCTTATGACTTTGTGCATAATCATTACAAGAGGATCAATGCATATAAGTTTAGAATCTAACAGATTTCAGTAAATCACATGAATTTGGAATTTTTGCATTTGCAGTAAGGATTTGGGATTGTGAAAAGAGGATCATTGGATTTATGTTCAATTGATCTATTTCACAAAGTAAAGATCATATACAAACATAGTATGCATACTTGGTGTATGACATGACTAGTGTTTAGAAAACATAGTGTACATGCTTGGAGCATGGGACAACTATTGTTTTAAATTCAAGAATAAAGTTGATAGCTGAAACAGTATACAATGAAGAATGTGTAATCATATGTTGATAAATAAAAGGTGTTTTATTTATGTTCGTAGGTTTTGATACCATATTGCATTCAATTATTCTTTTATTTCATTTTGCATGTTTTGACTTCCAGAATAAACTAGGTTATTCTTCCGGAATGACTAAGTTATTCAAACCATCCACAGTCGGTCGTATGTTGGAAGTAGATATGAATCAAGACTATCATGGGTTGGCTTGTAGAGGTCTAAGATGTTACACAAAGGGCTACAACACTCATGAGTGCTCATAAGTTCTGAGTATTGGATTCAACCCGTGCTCATTGGAATCACTTCATGGATTTTATCATGAGTGATCATGAGACGATAATATCTTATATTCTTCAAACCTAGAGATATGAGTTGTTACTATGAGTTGGTTGTACATTGATTGCATGAAAACGCATTCGGTAACTCGGTGTTATAAAATGTGCCTTTGTGTATGATTCAACAAGTAGTAGAACAAGCCATATGAGTCAAAGTTTATCCATTCCTTTTACCTTCGGGATAAAAGCGATATATGTGGGCCCCTTGATGATTTGATGATGACAAATGGAAGTGCTCGGCCGGGCCAGGACTGATTTGATTTGTTTAATTAGTCAGTCATCATAAATCAAAAATCAGGAAACAACAAATGGACAGAGAGAATGATTATAATCCATGTCTTAGTCCATATGATATCTAGAATGGAGGAATATATGATCTCTTATCAAATGGACAAGTCATTGACAAAGGTCAGAGTTCATCTACAAGGTCTTAGTTCGACAGAAGCTTTTGAGAGCTACGATTGCCAGTCAGTTCTTGAAGTCATACACAATAATAGTTTTAGACTTATCCAAGTGGGAGACTGTTGGATTAATGTCTAAGTCCATAACTATAACTGGTAAGACTTGATCCGACCAGGCATGGTCCATTTGGGTTGCATGTCATCATGCATTTGGATAGACTAAAATGAGAGAAATAACACTTAAGGTTTGGTAATATATTATAAGTTCTAATATATTAATAAGGTTATTTAATTAGTATTGATTAAGAATTAATTTGGAATTAATTAAGCGATCAAAAGGAGACTAATTAAATATATGGGTTGATTGTGTAAATCATTCATTCTTATATATGTGGGCTTGTGATCCAAGATTCCTTATGTTGGACTAAGTCCATGGGGTGACCCATGGATGCTCCATGGAGGTTAAAATCCATGGAGCATAAGGAATGGGTAAAGTCATGAGTTACATGGTGTAACCCTAATAGCCATCATATAAAAGAATCCCATGGCTCAAGAAATCATGCACTATGTGTGAGTGTGAGGGCTAGACGATTTCAAGGAGTGTTCAAGTTTCTCTCAAGTTATTCCAAGTGTATTTGGTGTTGTGTGAACCATTTGAGGTGTCACACTTGGGGCACTAGGCACTTAAGCTTCATGAAGACTTTCTACATCAAAGAGGTATGTATTCTATCTTGTTATATTCATTGTTTTGTATGCTAGATTAGGATAATACCTTGGAAGTTCATATTTGCATGTATAATAGAGAAAACATAGATCCAAGGTATTTAGGGTTGCATGTACACTTAGGAGTGTTAGAATGCTCAAAACCGAACAGTGTTTAGGGGCAAACTAACACCTTAAATTGAGTTTACTCCCCAAGAATAGGTGTTTATGGTCCAAGCACGTGCTTGGGCCGTAAACTCAAGCTTATGCCCAAAATGATGACTTCAAGGTGTTCTAAGTCCAATTTGGTAAGCCCTTAAGTCATATCTAAGCTCCAAATGAGGTTTGGAAGGGTTTTAAGGCTCAAAACCCCTTATTACATGTGTTCACGGCCTAAGAAGGTTCTAGGACCGTAAACACATGTTTATGGTCCTATTCCTCACATTTTTCACGAATTTGAAGGCCAAAGGTGTTATACTAGGAGCTAGGATAGTTACCTTGATGATTTGGAGCTTGATTTGGATGATTTTGGCTTGATTTTGAGTTTTAGAGAGAGAAAGTGGAGAGAGAGTAGAGAGAGAGAGAGTGGAAAAGGCTTCAAATGAGGCTCTCTCAACTTTATATATGCTCAAAGTTTGGGTCACGGTGGAATTCTACCTGATACAAATGTTAGACGAGGCTTTTGGTCGCATCCGATTAATTTACCGTAATTATGACTTAGATGAAACTAAATATTTTCTAAATGAAAATAGAAAATATTTTAATGAATTAAAATGTATCCCGACATTTATGAAATTTAAATAGAAGTCGCAAATAAATTAAATTAAAACAAAGTTAACGGAAAATTTTGGAACGTAATGGCTTTATAAACGGAACCGGGTTATGATGACGGAACGAACTTTGGGTTGTCACATTTGTGGGACTTTTAGTGATGTAAATTGACTGCTAAGTAAATACGCTAAGTCGCAGGTGGCCCAGGTTAAATAATATTAGAGTGATGGATTTGACCCTATTGCATAACTCTTGTATGAGTCCAACCGTTTTAGGTTTGAGTCTTTTACTCGAAGGAGTATCTGATCTCTGTTGCATATGATTGTATTCATGAGGAAGCTAATTGACATTGTTGGGAGTCCTTCAGCAGCTGACGACTAGGTGGGTTCGGGAACTTAGGAGAGCCTAGGATATGCTTCAGTGGGTTAGTATTGCAGTTTAGTGAGTTTTGGGTGCATTAGTTTGAGGAAGTGACTTAGAGGATTTGGGAGGATTGTTGAGGAAAGTATGGATATGTGTGGAAAGGAGTATTGGGCCCGTACTACTTAAACCATAGGATCCATACTCGAATCAGTGGGAGTCTCAGAGAATCAAAGAAGTTGATGGAAGGAGGACTCTCGGGTATGTTCTGATTGTTGGCTTGACGTATTTCAGTTTGGAGATGAGCTCTCAGGTAGGTGGTTCAGGATTGGGTTCTGGTTCGGGTTCAGGCTCAGGTGCGGGTGCTGAGGCGATTAGTGAGCAGTTGTGGGATCTTATTTCATCTGATATTTCTCGCTGTGTTTTGGAGATATTGGATAATTGCTTGGGTGCGTTCCATGCAGAGATTATGGCTATCATTGGAGCTCACACTCTGTCTTTCCAGGATTTCCATGCTTATGGAGCTTGTCACAACTCCAAACCAGAACGGAGGAAAAGTTCGGGGGCGGATGATGTCATGTACAGTAACCCAACAATTGTATAATAGGAATCAAAGAAAACACAACCATTACATTGATAAGGTAAAGTATTTACATTTGTTCAATACATAGTTTGTATGACATCAAAATATATAGCAAAAGAATAAAACACGCGAATCTAAAAGCTCCGTCTTCTCAAATTTTGCGGGTGTACATGTCTTATCGGTTCCCTGAGAATACAAGTGATTTTGAAAGTGTATCAACATTTAAGTTGGTGAGTGCATAAGCATGATTTAGTGAAGGAAATGTTGTCTTTGTACTTTGAAAATACTAGTATTGTTTCTCCAGAAAATCCAATATTTTATATAGTAATTTAACATAGTCATGTACGTTCCTTGTAAATGTATACTGTATTAGTGTACTCAGTATTAGAAAAAAGTGTATTGTATTTGCATTTGTATGAAAACCTATGTATGTATATATCGGTACCACCAGTTGCAGTGAAAGTAGTGCCCTGTAATAGCATTTGTATAAAAACCTTAGTATGAATTCCTGGTATTCACCAGTTGTAGTGTAATGTAGTGTTCGCATTAAAACCTTGTAGGAAAGCCTGGTTACTACCAGTTGTAGTGTAAAGTAGTATTTGGAGTTTTATTAATTAAAATTAAACCGTTGAAGTAGTGTGAATCCCGTAAACAAATGTTTTGGTTATATTGTTGTGAGTTTCATATAACCATGCTTGACATGACCTAGTGACCTCTACGACGTCCTTCAGGCGTCTGAAAGTTATGATATTTGTCACCCAAGACATGTTGGTCTAACTGTAGCTAGCGGTTTAGGTGTGGGATTGTCAGTCCCGTATAGATCTATACACAAATCTCACGCTCTCCCTCCAGGAGACTCTGGTTATACTGTATAGGATTTAGTTCCACATCTTGGTGGATACTAGTGAAGTAGTGCCTCACAACCCTGTATTAACTAGTTTATGTGTACTGTTGTAGTGTCGTAGTGTTCTCTTGTATTAGAAATGGTATGTATTTTCTTTTATTAATGTACCTTGTAATGTAAAATAATTATACCGAAATAATTATTTTCATAGTGTATACTTGTATCAATGTATTAGAGTAGTGTTTCCCAAACTATACCTATTATAGTGTTGATTTTACGTTCTTGTTTCTTGTATTGTACTTAGAAAAATAGTGTAGAGAATCTCAAACTATACCGTTTAAAGTTTAACTGTAATGTTCTATAGTGAAATGAAAACATTTGCAACTTTAATTATATGAAAGCAAATACCCTTATGTTCGACATACTACAAAAGGGTTAAAAATATTGCGAAATCTCGGTTGGAAACAATTGCAAAGGTTTTAAAACTATTTAAAAATGTTTGAATAAACACAAAATTCCTTGTCTTTTACTTGTATTCCCCCCTAAAAATATTAAAAACGTTGAAAATGTAGGGGTATGAACTCACCTTGAATGTGCGTTTGTGTTGGAATTTAACGAGTTGCAGAAACGATCCTTGGGCTAGCGTACGTGCGAAATAACGTTATCCTAAAATATTTGTATTTGACGTCGTATTTAAATTAATAAGATATTAATATAAATAATAGCCCAAATAATAATTTAATTATATAAGGAAGACTTACAAATTAATTGGAAATTATTTAGAATTGTTGCAAGGTGTTTACGGTTGGCATAATGGGTTTGCGGTTGAACAAAATGAGTTCACGGTTGGATTCTTGAGAACTTATGAAGATTTAAAGATATTATGAATGTTCTTGGGGAATTGGTTGCAGATTTATATATTTTGGGCATAAACTCTTGAAGACTGAGAGAAAATGGGGTTATTCACGAATGGAAATTGAGAGGATTTTTGGGGATGTTTAGGGATGAAAATGAGTGAAATGAAAGTGTTCTCGCCCAAAACACATATATAAGGGGTATTTACAGTTCAAGTGACATTGGGCCTTGGTGTTTAAGGTCCACTAATGGAATTAAAATGGGGTTTTCGGCCCATTAAGGTGTGTTCATAGTCATGCTTGGCCGTGAACCCCTTGTTTTCAATTTACTTTGGTCGTGAACTCCATTTGGAGTGAATTCTAAGCCGTAAAATCCATTTGGAGTTACTTTCTTGGCCGTAAACTTCATTTGGAGTTTACCCCTTGACCGTGAACCCTTTGGGGTTAATCTTATTGATTTAAGCTTTAAACCGACCACCTATGATAATTTATAGTATCATGATTCACTTAATGCTTAAGCTATATTTAGCTATTAGCTTAAAATTAAGCCCTTGGGATAATAGAGGATACATATATACAATAGGATAGAAATGTAGTTTTTGACTTTCATTGAATTGAGAATAAGGGGTTGTTACATTATTCCCCCTCCCCCTGGTTAGACGGAATTTCGACCCAAAATTCTTGCTATAGTGAGTACATCATGGACTAGGGGAAAGATATGGGTACATTTGTTGCATCTGGTCTTCTCGCTCCCAAGTGAATTTAGGTCCCAACTTAGCATTCTAGCGAACCTTCACTATCGGTATGTGACTTTGTTTTGGTCGCTTGAGTTCCCTATCCATGATTTCTACTAAATTTTCCACAAAGTTAAGACTCTCATTTATCTCGATTTCATTGAGTTGAATCACAAGAGTCTCGTCAAATAGACACTTCTTTAGATTTGACATGCAGAAGACCGGGTGTACGTTGTTAAGTTCTTGTAGTAAACGTAGTTTGTAAGCTATGGGGCCGATTCTGGAGAGAATCTCGAATGGCCTAATGTACCTTGGATTTAGCTTCCCATGCTTTCTGAATCGTATCATGCCCTTCCAGGGTGAGACCTTCAACAAAACGCAGTCACCAACCTGGAATTCCAAGGGTTTTCGTCTCTTGTCTGTGTAGCTCTTTTGTCTATCTCTTGAGGCTTTCAACTGTTCTCTGACTTGTATGATCTTTTTTGTGGTTTCTCGAATGATTTCCGGGCCAGTGAGAGTGCTATCAGGAACATTCCCTTTACCTAGTTGCGTGTCACCCACTTCATATCAACATAGAGGGGATTTACACTTATGGCCATAAAGGGCTTCAAATGGAGCAGCCTTGATGCTAGTGTGATAGTTGTTGTTATATGAAAACTCGACCAGTGAAAAATGGGTGTCCCATGCTTTACCAAAGTCGATCACACAGGCTCTCAGCATGTCTTCTAGCGTTTGAGGATGGTAAATTGTGCTCATGTCCAGCTTAGTTCCAAGAGCCTTCTAAAGTGACTGCCAGAATCATGAGGTGAATCTATTATCTCTATCCGAGATAATAGGAATGGGCACACCGTGCAGTCTTAGTATCTCTCGGATGTAAGTTATGGTCAACTTCTCCATTTGTCTATTTCTTTGATTGGCAGGAAGTGGGCGGACTTGGTTAATATGTCGATGGTCACCCAGATATTATCATGACCACCTGGTGTCTTGGGCAACTTGGTAATGAAATCCATTGTGATCCTCTCCCACTTCCACTCAGTTATTTCTGGTTGTTGAAGTAAACATGAGGGATTTTGATATTCTACCTTTACTTTGGTGCAATTTAGACACTTGCCCACATAGGTAGCAATCCCTGTTTCCTGTTTGGCCCCCAATAGAGTTTCTTGAGATCCAGATACATCTTATATGAACCTGGGTGGACGGAGTATCTAGTCTTATGTGCTTCATTCATGACAACCTCCCTTTAACCACCGAACTTTGGGGTCCAAATCCAATCGGGGAAATAACAAACTCCGTCTCCCTTGAACTCAAAGTTCTTCTCCATTCCTCGTAAGGCTTCTTCCGCCACATTTTCGGATTTTAAGGCTTCCAGCTGAGCCTCTTTGATTTATGTGGACAGATGGGAATGGATTGTCATGGTTCGTGCCTTCACCCTACGACCTGAGTACCCCTTTCCACTAAGGGAATCAACTACTACATTGGCTTTACCCGGATGATAGCGAATTTTGCACTCGTAATCATTGAGTAGCTCTACCCATCGTCGTTGTCTTAAGTTCCATACGTTCGAAGATATGTTAAAGGCTTTTGTAGTCGATGATGAAAGTGCACTTGGAACCATAAAGGTAGTGTCTCCAGATTTTTAGGGCAAAGACCACTACTCCCAACTCTAGATCATCAGTCGTGTAGTTGACTTCGTGTGCCTTAAGTAGTCTCGAGGCATAAACGATAACTTTTCCTCATTGCATAAGCACACAACCTAGCCCCCGATTGGATGTATCGCAGTATACAACGAAGTCCTTTGTCCCTTTTGAAGGGGACAAGATAGGTGCGCTGCATGGGACTCCCTTCAGTGTTTGGAACACAATGTCTTGTTTTTCTCTCCAACTAAAGGTTACACCCTTCTGAGTTACGACAGTAAGAGGTTTAGCGATTCTGTAGAAATTTTTTATGAACCTGCGATAGTAACCAACAAGACCCAAGAATTGATGGATTTCTGTAGGCGTTCTCAGTGCTGACCAATTCTCGATTGCCCTTATTTTGGAAGGGTCCACATGTATGCCTTCTTCGCTAACCACGTGGCCCAAGAAAGTTACTTTCTTAATCCAAACTCGCACTTAGAGAATTTTGCGTACAGCTTTTTTGCCCTCAGTGTTTCTAGGACTTGTCTTAAGTGTTGACTGTGTTCTTCCTCGCTTCGCGAATGGATAAGTATATCGTCTATGAATACTATCATGAATTTGTCTAGAAAGGGGAGGAACACCCGATTCATTAAGTCCATGACCACGGTGGGTGTGTTGGTTAGACCAAATGGCATCACTACAAACTCGTAGTAACCATATCGAGTTCAGAAAGTTGTGTTAGGAACATCACTCTCTTAGACTCGTAACTGATGGTACCCTGATCTCAGGTCTACCTTTGAGAAGTAGCTCGCTCCTTGGAGTTGTTCGAAGAGGTCGTCTATTCTGGGTAGTGGATAACGATTCTTAATAGTGAGTGTGTTTAGCTCGTGGTAGTTTATGCACATTCAGAAAGATCCATCCTTCTTCTTCACGAACAAGACCGGTGCTCCCCATGGTGAGAAACTTGGTCTAACGAATCCCTTACTAAGCAATTCGTTTAGCTGGCTGGATAATTCATGTATTTCTTCTGATGCTAGACGATAAGGGGATTTGGCTACGGGAGTAGCTCTAGGAATCAAGTCAATTTGGAACTCAACTTGGTGTTTGGGAGGAACTCCTGGGAGATCTTCGAGGAAGATATCAGGAAAGTTACAAACTTCGGGGATGCTCTCGAGGTCTTTAACTTCATGTTTTTCACTAACTACATGAGCTAGGAATGTGTGACACTTCTTTCGCAGGTATTTTTGGGCTTTGATGCACAAAATGATGCGAAGGTTCATGCTGAGTTTTTTGCCGTAGATCATGAGAGCTTCGCCATTTGGCAGGTTAAGGCGAATGACTTTTTTGTAGAAAAGGATATCAGCACGATTAGGACTTAGCTAATACATGTCGATGATGACATCGATGCTCTTTATGGAGACCAGCATAATATCGATTGGAAAGGAATATTCGTTTAGAGTGAGAGTGTATCCTATGAATACGTCGTTAGTTCTCTCTTTCTTTCTGTTAGCCATCTCGACGGTGAACGTTTGGTTTAAGGGTTAGGATTTGTGTTTGAGTAAGTGTTTGAATTTATGACTGATAAAACCCCTCTCTGCACCACTATCAAAGAGAATGCATGCACAAGAGTTATCGAGGAGGAACGTATCCGTGACTACGGTGGGATCAACATATGCCTCCTCCTGACCCATGGCTAGCACTCTCCCTGTGTTTCTAGCATATCTTGCCTTAGGTAAATTCCTCTTGTAGTGCCCAATTTCACCACACCCATAACAGGCTTGACCAATTCTAGCTCCGGAGGTCTGGGCATTTGGTTGTGCAGGTGTCTTACAGAAAGCAGGTTGTATGCCCCTTCTTGTTACAGCTAGTGTACTGCAACTCCCGACAAAGCCCATGAAGATGAAAGTTGCATTTTTCGCACATACGGAGGGTTCCAACATATCTTCTGGGAGGTGATTAAGTAGCGGGAACAACAACAGGAATGGTAGCGGCATGAACTGCCACTGTTTGCTGCTTCTTGGAGGGTTCCTGAGAAGATTGACCCTTTCGCTTGTTCCATAATTTCTTCTTTCCACTACTTTCTTTCGGTGGTTCGGGAGCGGCTGTTACAGGGTCGTGGCTATCCCAGTGATCCACTAAGGTCTGTTCCAGACGCTTAGGACCATCAAATGTGAGTGTTTTAGCAACTAAGACATTCCCTTGAGTTGAGGGTGTCAATCCCTATATGTATCTTTCAACTTTCTTTCTCTCCAGGGTGACCATCCAAGGACATAGAAAACCCATGTCACTAAACCTAACAGTGTAAGAAGCGATGTCGGAACCCTTCATCTTCAAATTCCAGAGCTCATGCTCTAGTTTTTGCATCTCGCCCCGCGGGCAGTATTCATCCAACATCAGTTCCTTCAAATTGTCCCAACTCATAACATTAGCCACTAGGAGAGTTAGGAATTTGACTTAAATGTTCCACCAAGTTAGTGCTCTATCAGTGAAGGTGCATGCTGCAAATTTTACTTTGCTGGAATCAAGGCATGCACAGATCTCAAATATGGATTCGGTTTTATAGAACCAACGAGTTAGGGAAATGATACCTCTCGTGCCATCGAAGGATCAAGGTTTGGAATTTGTGAAATCCTTATAAGAACACTCCCTCGGGTGTCCATGACTGTCCTCGAGGTCAGATGGGTTGGCACCACTACCCGACCCGCTAGTGCCACTTGCATTGATTTCTGACATGGCGGCAGCCACGACAATTGTTACTGCTGCTTGGAAGAAAACATGATCGTATTGAGGAGGTGGCGGCGGTGGTGGATTGTTGTTCTTTCTGTTGGACTTCTTCGGAGGCATCATTATCTAAAATAATTTAAGAGAAAAATGATGAGAAGTCCTCTATAGTGGTTATGAGTCAGGTGATATTAAACAAAGTATATCTTATCCTGACAGTTACAGTGTTCTATTATGCGATTTACAGTGGAAGTCTACTAATACAAGTAAACAATCGCCATTAATTAATAGCGACACTTGGGATGAAATTGTATGATGTGACTTGTGCCCTGATTCTCCCTATAATCACATAGTGTACAAAAACTATATATAACTAAGACCAAATAGGCCTTCAATTAACTAATCCTACTCTAAGTCCACAACCAAACAAGGAACAGGAAGTAAAGTTAAATCACCTATTCTAAGTCTATAAGGTATTATTTATATATAACTTATATGTATACACTTAGAAATTATAGATCTAATAGCAAGAGTTCTTTGTTTTTCATGTGTTTGGCTCTAGTATCATAGTATTAAAAAATACTCCTATAGTATTTTAAATGTATGTTCGGTTCTATTGTTCCCTTTGTATAGAGTTTGGTAAGTTTTATACATGTTGCAACACCACAATCACTCCCAAACACATGTTGGTCGTATCTCAAATAAATATAGTTGATCATGCTATATTTATCCCATATATGATTACATAACTGTCCAGGTTTAATCGTAGTGTCCAACATCTAAATACTTTTGTTTTGTTCTTCTTGTGATATTGTTTCTGGTTTGTGTGTATACTTGTATACTTCTTATAGAATACTTAGATTTTAAAAGTATACTTTTAGTTCAGAGCGCTTCGGCCCCATAGTGTTTATAGTTGTATATCATGTAAGGTTTGATATACTTAGTTCACTATAAACAATGCTCTGATACCAATCTGTCACACCCCCAAACCGGAACGACGGAAACATTCGCGGGCGGAGGACGTCATGTACAGTATCACAACAATTGTATAGTAGGAATCAAAGCAAACACATTGATAAGGTAAAGTATTTACATCTGTTCATTACATAGTTTGTATAACATCAAAATGTATAGCAAAAGTATAAAAGATGCGACTCTAAAAGCCCCGTCTTCTTAAAATCTGCGAGTGTACCTGTCTTATCGGTTCCCTGAGAATACAAGTGATTTTTAAAGTGTATCAACATTTAAGTTGGTGAGTTCATAAGCATGATTTAGTGAAGGAAATCTTGTCTTTGTACTTTGAAAATACTAGTATTGTTTCTCCAGAAAATCCAATATTTTCTATAGTAAATGTAATGTAGTCATGTATGTTCCTTGTAAATGTATACTATATTAGTGTACTTAGTATTAGAAAACCGTGTATTGTATCTGCGTTTGTATGAAAACATTTGTATGTATAGTTAGGTACCACCAATTGTAGTGAAAGTAGTGTACTGTAATAACATTTGTATAAAAACCTTAGTATGAATGCCTGGTATTCACCAATTGTAGTGTAAAGTAGTATACCATAGTAGTGTTCGCATGAAAACCTTGTAGGAATGCCTGGTTACTACCAACTGTAGTGTAAAGTAGTATACTGGAGTTTTATTAATTAAAATAAAACCATTGAAGTAGTTTTAATCCTATAAACAAATGTTTTAGTTATACTGTTGTGAGTATCATATAACCATTCTTGATACGACCTAGTGATCTCTACGACGTTCTTCAGGCATCTGAAAGTTATGGCATTTGTCACCCCAGGCCTGTCGGCCTAACTGTAGCTGGTAGTTCAGGTGTTGGATTGTAATTCCCGTATATATCTATACACAAATCTCACGCTCTCCCTCCAGGAGACTCTGGTTATACAGTATAGGATTTAGTTCCGTATCTTGGTGGATACTAGTGAATGTGTGTTTGTATTAGAAACGTGTAGTGTTGTAGTGTTGTAGTACTCTCTTGTATTAGAAACGATATGTATTGTCTTGTATTACGGTACCATGTTATGTAAAATAATTATACTCAAATAATTATTTAATAGTGTATACTTGTATCAATGTATTAGAGTAGTGTTTCCCAAACTATAACTATTATAGTATTGATTGTACGTTCTAGTTTCATGTTTTGTACCTAGCAAAATAGTGTGGAGAATCTCAAACTATACCATTTATAGTTTAACTGTAATGTTCCGTAGTGAAATGAATACATTTGCAAATTTAATTATATGAAAGCAAATACCCTTATGCTCGACATATTACAAAAGGGTTAAAAGTATATAATTTTTTTTGGAAGTGTAGCGAATGCTCGGTTGGAAACAATTGAAAAAGTTTTAAAAATATTTAAAAATGTTTGAATAAACACAAAATTCCTTGTGTTTTACTTGTATTCCCCCCCCCCCCTAAAAATATTAAAAACGTTGAAAATTTAGGGGTATGAACTCACCTTGAATGTGTGTTTGTGTTGCAATTTAACGAGCTGTAGAAACGATCCTCGGGCTAGCGTACGTGCGAAATAACGTTATCCTAAAATATTTGTATTCGACGTCCTATTTAAATTAATAAGCTATTAATTTAAATAGTAGGCTAAATAATAATTTAATTATATAATGAAGACTTACAAATTAATTGGAAATTATTTGGAGTTCTTGCAAGGAGTTTACGGTTGGCAAAATGGGTTTACGGTTGAACAAAATGAGTTCATGGTTTGACTCTTGAGAACTTATGAAGATTTGAAGATATTATGAATGTTCTTGGGGAATTGATTAAAGATTTGAAGATTCTGGGCGTAAACTCTTGAAGACTGAGAGAAAATGGGGTTGTTCACGGATGGAAATTGAGAGGATTTTGGGGGATGTTTACGGATGAAAATGAGTGAAATGAAAGTGTTCTCACCCAAAACACACAACACACACATACACACACACACACACACACACACACATATATATATATATATATATATATATATATATATAGGGTGTTTACGGTTCAAGTGGCATTAGGCCCTAGTGTTTACGGTCCACTAATGGACATATAATGGGATTTTCCTCCCATTAAGGGGTTTCCACAGTTATGCTTGGCCGTGAACCCCTTGTTTTCACTTTACTTTGGCCGTGAACTCCATTTGAGGTGAATTCTAGGCCGTAAACTCCATTTGGAGTTACTTTCTTGGCCGTAAACTTCATTTGGAGTTTACCCCTTGACCGTGAACCCTTTTGGGGTTAATATTATTGATTTAAGCTTTAAACTGACCACCTATAATAATTTATAGTATCATGATTCACTTAAGGCTTAAGCTATATTTAGCTATTAGCTTAAAATTAAGCCCTTGGGATAATAAAGGATACATATATACAATAGGATAGAAATGTAGTTTTTAACTTTCATTGAATTGAGAATAACAGGTTGTTACAGAGCTCATGCATTCCATGCAGAGAGGCACCCCATTGTCAGTAGGAGGTGGTTCACGGATTTGGCTAACGCTTTCAGGACGAGTTTTTGCCTGGAAGAGGAGAAGGTCAGATTTGCTTCCTGCCTATTGAAGGACATGACAAGAGATTGGTAGGAAGAGGTTAGTAATGAGTTGGGTGATGATGTTGTTGAAGATATGTCATGTGATGACTTCTCGACCAGGTTCCGAGCTGGCTTTGAAACAGCGAAAGATTATTTATTATTTGTTGTAGTGCATAATCTTTCAGTCGAAAGATTATTTATTATTTGTTGTATATGATTGTATTTGTAACATAATTAGTTGACATTGATTGACGTTTATTCCACAACTGACTGTAGGGTGGGATGAGAATTCCTAGTGACCTAGGAAGAATGTTATAATATGCTTGTATGAGTGCTTATATAAGTGAGATGCTAGAAGGAGAATCTAGGAAGGTTAGCAGTGTATACTTGTTTGAGGGTGGTTATATATGATTAGATCGTTTGGTAGTGGATATGAATATCTTAGATAAAATTATTTAAATCAAAACATTTATCAAAATCTATCATGTGCACAAATCTCCTATGGATGTGATGCAATCGAGCCATGCCCTTCCTTTAATATAAGAACAATCTGAAAACATTTAACCCACAAACCGTAAGCACAAAGCTTAGTGAGTTCCCCTAAAATATCACATACATCATAACACAAATAAACAATTATGGTTTATCAGCAACCCTGGAGGCTACCCGAAGTCTCAGTAGACAAACAATATGCCCTGAGGGTTATCAGTAACCTTGAATACTTCCTGAAGTCTTAGCACACATAACAACATATATCATAGTTATAACAAATAGACTCGGCTGGTCAGCCCATATATATACTACCATACAGGAAAGTATAGTGAGAAGACTCGCCTCGCATAGAAGACTGATAAAACGCACACCCAAACTGCCGGAACTAGACTCCTCCTATTAATCGCACTAGGTAACCCTAATTAATAGTTGAGGTAATTATCCAAACTCAACTAGTCTCAAGCCAAGTCTAATCCACAATTTGAGAAAAAGACCATGTTGCCCCTTTCAAGACCAAAAGCCTCACAAATTGACCAAAAGCACATTCGGTCAAAATGTCAAAGGTTAACAGAGTTGACCTTACGCTTAGTGTACCAAGGCTCTAGGCTTGGCAAAGAGCACAAAGCCTGAAAAACGAGTTCCTGGCTGGATATGTTGGGCGTAGCCAGATTTATGCTCAACATACTCAGCCTAAACCCAAGTCTAAACTTTTAAGCTCTTAATCTTCAAGACATGTCACCCGATCTGACCCTAAAAGGTATTCTAATCCAAAAAGTCTTCAACTTTATGCATTTGCATGGTTAAAGAGAGTTCAATCCCAAAACTCTAACTTCTAAAATCACTAGACACTCTATAACTCATGCATGGATGAAAGGAATGGATCAAGCTTGCATTTTTATGACACCATGCACTCAAAAACATCTAAAAGGCCAACTCAAATGCCCTGGAGTATTTGGTAATCACAAGGACCGAGGTTTTGGAGCAAAAAGCTCATAAAACCCAAAGCTAGCTGGATCTAACAAATAAATCATCAAGATTCCATCTTTATAGCTTTTGGAGTTGAGAAAAAACAATGTAGGCTATGGATCCACAAGTTGGAGCTTCAACAATAAACAAGCTTCGACTTCTCTTTATTCTAAAATGCACCTAAAACACATAAAAGGCTCAAGTTTTTCTCTAGGGGCTAAGGTTTTGAGTTGGAGGCTCAAGAGGCTGGAGGTTGATGTTAGAAAGGATCCTAAGGGGTCATATTCTTTAAATAGGGCTCAAAACCATGAAATTATGATTTTAACAATGTGGCGGTATGCTCAGCGTACCATTAGTTACGCCCAACATAACCCTTTAAAAACGTGTCTCCCCTTAGCCAGTATGCTTAGTGTACTCCTAGTGTATGCTAAATGTACTGCCAGACTCCCTTTTTCAAATTGAACTTCAAACATCCATAACTTCTTCGTTTCAACTCAGTTTTCGATGATCATTGTATCCACAAAAAGGTATCGAGAAGCTCTACAATTCTCTGTTGATACTTATGACTAATAACATCTCGAACTAAAATCCTTAATTTATGCAAGAAGCCTACAATATAACCTTTCCCATTTTACCCCTTACCTTCCATTGAAAATCCAACGTTTAAATCACTTATCATCATCATAATAGAGTCTAAACACCATTCCGATGAATCCTAAAGCCTTTACCTAGTCACATTACGGTCCTCAAATCCTAAATTAAGAAACGTCCTCAAACAGGATGTTACAACAGTTAACCATAACAAATCTACCTGCTTAACAAATCACTACAACATATCTATATGCTAAGATACAAACGATACATACTGTAGTACAAAGAGTAGACACTCGCTACAACTTACACGGACATAAAGACTGGTACTACGAACCTCCTATACATCAATTAGAGTTAAATCCTCAATCTAAAGCCAAAATCCCACAAGTTGACCAAAATGTCAACATGGTCAAAAGTCAACGGCCAATGGCCAATGTCAACGATCAGTCACCGCATCGTGGCCAGTCATAGACCACACCATGGCAACTCCACAACAAAATAGTCATGATGAAAGCAACTGCTACGTCGTGGCAAGTAGAGCACCACACCGTTAGAACTGATCAAAACAACTTAATGGATTAAGCCCGTAACCTTTAATGTCAAGAGTCCACAAACTCAGATATGATCCTTTTAAAGGTCTTGATGGATAAAGTATCCAACTTTATCCATTAGAACATCTCAATGAGTCAAGATCTAAAACCTTAAGTCTAGAATGATACTACCAATGGCTTGGACTTAAAGCTAGCACATGCAACACTTATTTCCATCAACCCTATTAGTCCACAAACCAATAAATGCACTTAAGGTTCTAGAGCTCACTCCAACTCCAAGAACACAAAGTTTTTGGGACAAAAAGCTAATAAAAGAGCCAAAGTATAGATCTAAAAAAACGATGAGCAAGTTATGAGCTTTATACCTCTAGATGTTCAGAAATATGATGAACATGGTGGATTTATGTTAGAACCAAGCACTCAACCAACAAGAGGGACTCCTTCTTCCTTCAATCCTTCACAAAAAAAAAGATTAAAACACTCAAATACACAAATTAAGGCTAGGGTTTGAGAGGGATGGTTTCTCAGAGGGTGGAGACTGTCGAATGAGACAATCCTAGAAGCTAGAGCCTTTAAATAGGGTTCAAAACCCGGGGTCTAGGGTTTTGAACCCCAACCGCAACCAACTCGTGACCATGGCTTACCACGTCGTGGTTAATAAAAAATGTGCGGTTGCTTTATCATCGTGACCCCGTCGTGGTGCGCTCCACTAAGGATCGTGGTCACCAAAAATCTCATAATTGAAAGTTTAAAAGATATATTCTCAAAAGAAGCGTACCTAAAAACGAATGTTACACTCAAGTTACCATTTAAATTACGGGTCGATATACATCTGTCTAACGAAGTCGAATACAAGAAATACAACTAGTTAAAAAACTAAATAACAAAAGCAAAAAGATGAACGTCTTTAGGACCTAAGTAAGAATCAAACTAGCAAACACTAATATCTAACAATCAAATAAACGGCAAAATAGGTAAATATATATAGGTACTGTTATTTAAAAAAGAAAAAATTAAAAAATTAAAAGAAGACCACAAGGAACAATTAGATTTGTAAATAGGTACTATTTAAATGAATAATTAATAATAACTCATTAATTAAATAGTCACCCTTAGACACCAAATTAATACCTTTATCTGTCAACTTATAAGTAATTATTTATAAGTAGTTTTTTCGAAAAACAATGTATTTTCATCCAATAAAAATATTTCAAAAACCTAATAGATTTTCAATAAGATGTTTTTTTTATATAATAAAATAAGATGTTTTTTTAGTGAGTCCTGTATAAGATATATATCTTGGGGTCAACGAGTTACACCGATACCACATATAAGGACGGCTTAACCGGTTTTGGAGCTCTAAGCAAATCAAAAATTTGGAGCCCTTTGACATTTACTATACTTAATGTTATAAACACTCAAATTTTATCTGACTGCTGCCTTGAGATTTGATAATAGAACTAGAAGATAAATGGAAAGCTCAATTCTGAAAAACTAAAAACTCAAATGTTGAAATTCGTTTAAACCTGATTCACTCAGTGATTATATATTCTGTAAATGTAATATGTTGTAATCAATGATAAATGTCGGTTGAATCAAAAATCACATAGCTAAAAAAATAAAAACTAAAAAGTTATAAGCAGTAACCCTAATCAAGTAATCAAATGACTTTAGATAATGGAAAAACAAAAAGTGAAAAGTGAAAAATTTTCACATACCGATTCAGTGAAACCCTTGAATCATCAGAATTTAGAAAATTTTGAACAATCGATTTATCAAAATTTGTGGAGAAGCAAAGAATGAAGAAGTAAGAGTGTTTCAGTGGTTCAGATGTTCAAGAATTGAAAAGAAGAAGAGCAGAACTGCTAATCAAGTTCCGATTATTTTGAGCAGCCGCTGAAAAGAAGAGAATTGTAAAGCGTGTGCAGCGAGTAACGATTCAACAAATAGATTGGACTGTATTGAATATTTGAGTTAAGTGGGGCCCTAAGCCCTACCTTTGTTTATAAACACATAAAGCCGCTCACATATATAACGCATATTAATACACCTTTAAATAATGACAGAGTAGTCAAACAATAAGTATAGACAACAATGAGTATTAAATTATAGGAATAATCAATTATGTTATAATAGATTTTTATTTTTAATAATATATAGGATGTTGTTAAAAAAACATATAATGGGACATGTGTGTGGTAAGTGAACACCCACACACATGGGCGTACACTACACCCACACATAGTTCATTTAAGATACCCAAACATATATTCAACAGGAATAGTCAACGGATGATAAGCATTTATAAACAAAACTTGTATGAAATAATCAATCGGATGAAGAGCAACAGCTAAAAAACTAATTAAATAAAGTGACAGTTCAAAGAAACAAGAAACCCCTACCCCACGACGGCAGAAGACCCCTTCGAACACCAAAGCATCTGTCCTCGAGGTTCTCCGTCCTCAGTTGTCTGACGGTGGGCGATGGTTGTGTTGGTGGTGTTGCTTGTGTTTTTGTTGACTGAGCGAGGAATTTCACAGTCAACGGATCATGATAGCAATACTAACAATTCCCATCCTACCGTTTTGGCGATTAACCACACTCCAATAAATCTGCCAAATTTTGTCAAGAATCGCAAAGCCTCTACCCTTACTGAACTCAGAATTGAAGTACTTAATACTAGTTTTGATGACACGGTGTTTGAAGAATATCAGTGCCGGAACTACCTCTCTACCGATCAGTGTGTGGTTTGTTCAGAGGCCGGCCCTTCTGAAGCTGGCATGTGCACAGCTGGCCTTGGTGCTTATGTTGTCTTCGATAACCGCTTTGCCAGGTAACGTTTTCATCTATTTACAGTTTCATGGTTAACTATTATCTTTGATAGCAAACTCTCAGATAGGAATCTGATTATCTGAGTACATTATTCGAACATATCCTCAACTGTTAGTATTAGATTAGGATTCTGTGAGATTTCCTATAAATACCCTTAAACGTTTACTAATAACCCTCTTCTCTCCTCTCTTCATAATCGATCATCTGCACTCTGTCTTTCTGTGAACAGCATCTGAAGCCGATCAAATTTAGATACCCACGCTTGACAACCAAGTGAAATTCTCTCTCCTATTCTCTGTTCACTTTGATCTCATCTGTCCTCTATTTTCTGTTTATCACACATCTACCTTGATCCCACATTCTTGATCAAGAACCTTTCGTGATTATCAAGACTCAACTTTAATCAATCTTGATCCCTTCTTGAACCCCTTTCCCTCGTCTCTTACCTCCACCCACGTGGTTCCTTTCTTTTTATCTTCTTACCCTCTTCATCATTCTAATCCCATACCATGAGGTCCATGACTGTAAATATATGTGGAGCCCTACGATTGCCTCTCCAAAAGAACACTTGTGGAGAGAAGGGAGACTCGATGTGCCCTCAAAGTTGGAGGCTCGTATAGGAGAGACATGGTTGTGCTGGGACACAGGGTGCGGGACACTGGTTCTGATCACCATGTAAATATATGTGGTGCCTTGAGATTGTCTCTCTAAAAATAGCCCTTGTAGAGAGAAGGGAGACTCCAACATATATAGCCACTTATAAGACCATGTCACAACGATATGAGATACACTAACAATGACCGACCTTTTTCCAATCACTTTAAAGATGGAAAAAGGACAATAACCGTCTTGGTCCGAGCTTTTTCAGATACACTACCGTATGAAGTTCTTGATCACATTTTACCACTAGCATATCCTGCCAAAACAAATTTATGGACTTGGTTGGAATGTATAGTGCTCTAATGGATCTGTGGCGCCATCTTAGACAATAGTACTACTCACCATCAAAACATCTTTCGAGATAACAAACAATAACAAGTCGTTACCTAAAAAATCAATGTAGCCATGTTCACTTAGATAGTTTCCATGATATTTTGTCTTATTGTTAATAGTCGAAAATGCTTGCGGATCAACTTGCTAATGTTGATGCTCCTGTCTCCGACCAAAGGTTGGTTTCTTCATTTTGTCGCTGGTTGGTTTCTTCATTTTGTCGCTGGTCTGTTCGTCCTTCTCCCACTTATCGATAAACACTTCTGCTAAGTCGTCAATATGCTTTGCATCACAAGCAAGAACAATAGATATCCCTCCGAAATAATCCTCCCATAAAACCAAGCAAAATTTAAAGATGACATACAAATCCAAATTGGACATGTTACACAAAAAATGTTGATAGATAACCCAAAGTCTATAATCTTTCCATTCTAGATTTGATGAATCATCAATAGATGGTCAAACACAATGATGATCCACAATATGTGTAGAGACTGAAACAAAAGCCTAAAACCGACAATTAATGAATTCAATCCACACAAAAATCCTATTGGTTCTAGATTACGTCAAGTTTACCCGAATTGAGCAAGCGAGGTAACTCCAAAAGAATATTCTACATAATACCATGAAGAAAAATCTTTGTAACAAGTTGGATTATCAATATAAACAAACAAAGGAGAACTTTGACTGAAAAACTTGCCATGCCATAATAACATGAAGAAAAAACTCTTGCGCTATGAGGTATTCGTGTTGAGCCATGGAGTATGCTCTTGCGCCATGCATCATGACCTTGTTGTACCATGTATGTTCCTGTTGCGCCAAGGTGGTGTTGTTGCTTTAATATTGATGTTCTTACGCCACACTTGAAGTCTCTTGCACCATCCATATCCGTGTTGCGCCATGATGACGCAAGTTGGACCATCTTGGTCCTTGATGAGCCAAGTATGCCGTGAAGTCCTTTATGATGCTCAAGATCATTCAAGGATTTTCAGAAGTTGGTATTGCTCAAGGATTACACCATGTTGTGCCACCATGACGGTTGTTAGGCCATTTGTGTTCATGATGGCCACTTATACATCATGGTTCTCCACTATGGCACAAGGTGCTCGATTATGTGTGTTGCTGATTCTCATGGGTTGTATGACATGGATTAATGTTCCAGAAGATGTTGCATGACATATTGTGATTGGTTGACACCTTTCATGGGCCAATGGGCTTTGCCCATTAGGGTTTTAGGTCTGATCCTTTAAGTATAAATAAGGATGCATGCTAGGTCATTTTGTATCTTGAATTCTAGAGTGATAGGCGAATCTCTGTGTAATTGTACTTGTAACCTCTGTTTGAGAGCTCTGAAATAAAAGAATACTCCCCTCCTGCCTGTAAACGTAGGTCACCATGTAAATACTGTCTTGTGTGCTTACAGTTTTGCAAGTTATCCGCTTACTTCCTAACAATATCCAATCGAAACCGGGCTTATATATCACTTGTTGAGACTGACGAACGTTCACCTTCATAATAACAACTATCGAAACGAAACAAAACTAATCAAAACAAATCACTAAGCAAAGATACCCATAGAATAATATTCATTGATCATAATGTTAATGAACTATCTACACTACAAACAAACCACATAAACATAAAGATCTGACACTATTGATGATATCACTTTATTATGAATATTTTGTGCACTTGCCATATGTGTACAATAAAAAAGAGTGACTAAATGTGTACAAAAAAAAGAAAGTTTAATGTTCATATATACATAAGAAAAACATAAGTGACTAAATCTATACACGAGATAAAGTTTGTTACCCTTAAAAGGCATTAACCCCTTAGGAAAAAGAATAAGACCTAAATCTTGTACGTCCTTTGTTGTTAAGGTACGAAGACCTTGCAGACTTCTATAATAAACCAGATGTCACTGAAGATGGGACTGGCACTCCATTTTCAACATGTGGCACTCAACTAGCATCCACAACAACTTTCAAACCAGTTGTAGATAGTTTGTTATCAGATCTTCGAAATGCTACTCCAAAAGCCTTTAATTTCTATGTAGCATTGACAAAGGAAATCACAAGTGAAGATGCAACCGTGTATGGGATTGGGCAGTGTGTTGGAAACACGACTGTTTGTCAAACATGCATGAATACAGCGTACAACAAATCAAATAATTGCCTTCCAAGTAAAGAAGGAAGGTTTTTCAACATGGGATGTTTTGCCAGATATTCAAAGACTCCATTATTTAACCAGACAACAACAGACGTGACAAGTGTCTTAAAGGGTGAGGCCACTTCTTTCAATATCCTGAAACAAAATGGGATATCGGTTGATAACTTTATATGATTATATGACAGGGAATTCAAGTAAGGCAACAATACTTGGTGGAACTGTTTCTGGTGTAGTTCTTTTTATCCTTATCCTTGTGTTCTGGTTATTGTATCGACTACGGAAGGCTAAAAATACCGAACAAGGTGAATATTTTTCATGTACAAATATTTTCTCTATACAATATGATAATTAATTTCATAGTAATGATGAAAAATCTATCTATATACTTGTGGACAATGTTATGCGTGGGATGCAGCGGATTTGAAGGGGGCAGTAATGTACAGTTATCGCGATCTGCAATTGGCAACCAATAATTTTTGTGAAGAAAATATTCTGGGTAGAGGAGGTTTTGGTGAAGTGTTCAAGGTAAATAAGATAGAACTTTCCATCTTAGATTGCTAAAATTATTAATCTGTTATACTAAACTTTGGAAAGTTTGAGAAAAATTTATACAATGCGTTTCGGCAATGTTTGGTGGAGTAACTGAAAAGCTGGCTGCTAGTTGATAGCTGAAAAGCTAGCTGGTAGTTGCTAGCCGATAAAAAATGACTTTTGGACGTTTGGTAAAAAACTAGCTGAAATGTAAAATGACATAAAACGGCATATAGAAGATTGAATAATTTTCCATTTAGATAATTTTTTTACTATATTTTTTATCATCGTATGTGTGTATATATATATATATATATATATATATATATATATATATATATATTATTAAGTCATTTAGTTTTACTTTCGAAAGGGATCAAAACCAAACTGAAACTGTGCCATAAGGATGAAAACCCTTCCATAGGGATCAAAACCACAAGTGAAATGAGTAATTTTCCCTTTAGGCATTTTACTTTCCATAAGTACATTTATTTTACAAAAAAAGCATCTTCTAGCGACCTGATCCATAGAAAATGACAAACCACACAGATCATTCTTGCAGTTTACTCAATTTAGTTTAGATGTTATAAGTCATTCTTGCAGTTTACTCAATTTAGTTTAGATGTTATAAGTCAACATTTTTCATCGTTATACAAACATATGGGGAATATAATATAAATTCCCTTATTATTTACTAATTCAAACAACCCCTTGAATTGTTTAATAGGGAAACCTTGATGTTAAGACTGTTGTAGCAGTGAAGAAACTTCAAGTACATCATGCTAGATCAAAAGACGAATTTGAGAATGAAGTTAAGCTTATAACTCACATTCATCATCGAAATCTTTTACGTCTACTTGGATGGTCCAGTGAAGGATCTGATCTACTTCTAGTCCTGGAATATATGCCAAATGGAAGCCTCGATCAATTCTTATGGGGTAAGTTGGTTTCACAATTATTCATTTGAAATGTTTATTTTAAAACATTTGGCATGCTAATTAACATCAGATTAATGTCGTAAATGGGTAACAAACTTTTTCTTTTCATAAAACTCTATTGTGAAAAACAGAACTATCATAAGGTAAGCAATTGGAACTTTGTGTTCACAAAAAAAACCATTATTTGAATGGTATTTTGTGAAAAAAAAAAAAAAAAAAAAACAATGGTGTTTTCTGTAAAAACAAATAGTTTGTTATCCATTTATGACATTAACCCATTAATATATGTTCATAATGGAGGTGCAAAAAGGGGTACTTTGGACTGGAACCAACGATATGAGATAATTTTTGGGATAGCTAGGGGTCTTGCTCATCTGCACAATGAATTCCATGTCAAAATCATTCACAGAGATATTAAATCAAGCAATATTCTCCTTACTGATGATTTTAAGCCCAAGATAGCAGATTTTGGATTGGCAAGGTTTCAACCAGAAGACCAAAGTCATGTTAATACCAAGTTTGCTGGGACATTGTAAGCTTGATTTGTGATAAAAATTGCACATTACTTAAATCCTCTGTTTGCGTCTAATCAAATTCTTTCATTTTTCACGATGTAAGGGGATATACAGCACCAGAATATGCACTTCAAGGTCATTTATCGGATAAAGTTGACACTTACAGTTTTGGAGTTGTGGTTCTTGAAATCATTAGTGGCAGAAGGAGTACTGAAGTGAACAGATCATCCTCCGACTTCCTTCTGGAACATGTGAGATGCCAAAATTAATCACATTTCCTGTTTTTATTTGTTGCTTTTTAAGTAAGCGGCAAGATCAAATTAATAATAATCAGTAAGAAGTTACATAGGAGGTGCACATGACAAAAGAAAAAAAAAACAAAGATAAAATATGATACGAAAGAAACATGCATTCTTCCTTGGAACATCACATGTAGAAAGAAAAAGAAAGAACATCAAATAATCTATGTAACACTCGATAGACCTGATCACCTGAATTACAACTCCAGCAGTAATGTGTGCTCTCCCTTTTCCTTTTTGAAAGCCAACTATGATTGAATAAATTTGGTTCAGACCCTCGAGACTTCAATTCCACATTAGTTTCTTCTTCATTGGACAAACCCAAAGATAAAAGTACCTCAATTTTGGAGTTTTCTTGAACCATGTTCATAGGGGCTTGTTTTATTCATTTTATTTATATAAAATATAACTGTATATAAATATTTCAGACATGAGTGTTGCTTATATTTTAGTAGATTTTATTGTCTTTTTACAGTACTTGATTGTGAACTCTTCATTTGTTTTGCTACTATTGGGTGAACAGGCATGGAAGTTGTATGAGAAGAAAATACATAAGAAGTGCATTGATGAGACATTGGACTTGAAACAATACGAACAAGAACATGTGATGAATATCATTGAGATTGCTTTGTTGTGCACACAATCACCAGTTTCGAAGAGACCAACCATGTGTGAAGTGGTTTTGATGCTTCAAGATGGTCAATCAGTGGGGAAAAGACAGCTAATCAGACCTTCTTTTGGGTACAATCATGATACAAGGATTCATATAGAATCTTGATAGAAATAACCTCTGCAAAAACCCAAAGGAAATTAGATCCTGCAAAGATCTTGTAATTTAGGGATTTAGGTCCATGTTGGTGGGTTTCATGTTGTTTAAAAGGAAAATGAACTTAGACCAACCAGCCTATTGTTATTTTTTGGCGTAAAAACATAAACATCCTGTTTAAATCGCCCATTTTCCTTTGCTCTATGTAGAGGAAGTCCTGGGTTAGCATCTTTAACCCACAACTTTTGTTTCAATTGAGCAAATTTAATGCTGATTATAATAGAAAAATAAATGAATATTCTATTTTACACAAGGTCTATCATTTTTAGTTTTTACATAGAATAAACGGTATTAATAAAACTCAATGATGATTTTACCTAAGGTTGTGTTTGGTACAAAGAAATAAGATGGGAGAAATAGAATTCCCTTTTTTTTCTTGTTTGTTTAGTACTAAGAATGTGGAAGATGAGCAGAAATGATTTCCATTTCTACCCTTTTGATTCTCTATAAATTATGGAGAAATTGTGAGAAAATAAGAGGAGAAATGGAAACAAGAATTGAGTAAAAAAGTGGAGAAATGGGAAATAAAACCAACGCCACTGTTACATTATCAAATTATGCATAAGGCTATCCGGAGTACCCACCACTAACCATCAATTTGGTGAGTGTCACCTCATTATCACATAGAACCACTAACACTTGTCAGTGTTTGAGATATGGAAAAGGTTTATAGGTTGCCTTTGTTATTTAATATTGATTTATGGCCACTTTAAACACAATGAAATTGCTTGACCTGCTTTTGTGTAGGTTGTTAAGATTGTTATAAATTTGGCCGAATTCACCACATACTAGCCTCAAATCGCGCCACATCGAACTAATTTGATCGGGATTTCGACCTTCACTTCTCACTAAACCGTAGAACACATTTCACACTTTTTCCCAAAAATAATTAAAGGTTTGACTATCTCCTTCTACGGGCCGTGGGAATCCAAAACACATGCTTGTGCTAACTTATCTTCTTCCTCTTTTGTCCAATTCACCCTTTCGCTTTGATTAGTTTGAGTTGTTTTAACGGGCTTTTTCCCTTTCTTTTTTTGGTTGGGATGGTGGTAAAGGTTGTGTTTCGACTACAAAATCCGATGAATTGGGTGGTAAAAAACGTGGTTGTGAAGGTTGGGTTTGTGGAGGTTGTTGTTGGAAAGGTTGTTAGTCTACGAAAGTAGTTTGGAATTGTTGTGAAAAGGGTTGTTGATAGTGTGGAAAAGCTTGTTATGGTTACTGAAAATGTTGAGTTTATTCGATAAGGGAACTGCTTTAGAGCAAATTCAAAAAACCACCTCGAGGTGATTCTATGTCGGGTATTGAAGATGAGTTGCATCTAATGCAAAAGCGTTATCAGGCTTGCAGTTTTCATAATTTGTTGGGGGTATTTTGATTGGGATCCATGGTTTTTGGATTTTAAAACAATACAAATTTGTGTATGTAATAGAGGAAGAGAAGAATGGTGTGAAAAATAATGTTGTATGTAGTGGTATTTGTCGGTAAAAGTTTATTTTAAAAAAATTAAAATATCTGGAACTAGCCCTTTAACGGTCACTCTTCCAAGTCAAACACCCAAAGGTAGTTTTCTTCTCCATTTAAAAAAAATTTGGAGCTATAATGGTGGTTTGTGAGTTAGAGGTTGTTATGTAAGATTTGTTTAGATTAAATTGTTATTGATGAATGATTAAGCTTTTGGAAACTTACTCCATAGTGTTTACGGAGTTTTATCGGTTGAAATCCATGTTTAGATTCTAGGGTTTGAAAACCTAACTCAAATGGAAAATGATGACAAGGTGGTTATGTGGTATAGTCTAATTAGATTAAATGTATGATAGCTTGAGTAGAGTAGTTCAACAAGTATTTGGACAAAGGTTTGTCAAGTTGG
This sequence comes from Lactuca serriola, assembly GCF_051521515.1. Taxonomy (NCBI): domain Eukaryota; kingdom Viridiplantae; phylum Streptophyta; class Magnoliopsida; order Asterales; family Asteraceae; genus Lactuca; species Lactuca serriola. The sequence continues at coordinate 229,299,691 of NC_136411.1, forward strand.
AGTTTTACTCAAAATATGAGTTTTTGACTAGAGTATCTAACGATGTCTTAATGGATTAAGACAAGTATTAAGCGTTTTATTATGTGTGAATGGTATAGGTTGTGGTAACAAAGGAATTGGAGCCCTTCAAGAGAAGCTTTGGAGAAGTTGGAAGTAGGTTGCTTTTCTACTACAATAGACAAGTTATACAATCCTTTTAGAGTATGATCATGAGAAGTAGATTATGTTAAAGCATGTGGAGATATGCATGTAATGATGGATTACATCATTGTTAGATTTTTATATGTTGGTTAACTTATGTTATGTTTTATGATGTATGTAGACATGCATGTAATGAGTAAGAGTAAAAGATCCCTAAGAAAGAATGTGCTTAGACTCTTAAATGGAAACAACAAAATGATGATGTTCGGTAGTTTAACATCCGCTAAATGTTTAGATGAATGGTCACTTAGGTGACCAGCTAGATATGCTAAGGTATGATAACTGTTGTATAATTATATTGTATGTTATGTTATGTTATAACTCACCAGACTTATTGTCTGACATTATTGTTTCCATGTGTTTATAGGTTTATGTAGCAAACTAAAGAGTGTGTGGGCTTAAAAGCATCAAGGACATTGGACTAGACTTTTGTTTTATGTTTATCCTTTTTGTTTTAATTATGGTTAGGATATGAAATTAGTAACACCCGTTGATGTTTCTAGGAATACGTTTAAAGTTTTTTGAAACTATGGTTTTTGTATTGACATGTAAAGTTTGATATTTTCCATGAATTTAAATAGGTAATGTTTTAAAAAGATACAAGTTGTTACAATTGGTATCAGAGCTATAGTTTGAGCAAATTAGCTTGGACTATCCCTACCTAGGTTTAAACTATGTGACATAACGAAAGAACTAAAGTATTTTAGGATATTTACACATGGCACTTTTATGATATTTAATTGTTAGATTGCATAAATTTGTACACATATGCTAGTGGTTTATGGTTTCAGAATGGTTCATGCTAGGAGCGGTGTAGATCCACAAGAGCGCGAATGGACTTTCATTCATAGAGGGAATCCCCAACCAGTTACCATGGAAGCTATTAAGAAGATTTTTGAGGAGTTGAAAGAAAACAAATCTCAAAAGATGAATCGGTTCTTGGATGCTCATCCGGGAGAACCCGAACAACCTCCAGTGATCGAAGATGTTACACCGTTTGTTGCGAGTGCACCTTTTGCTACGGGTGCACTATCTGCTGCAGGTGCACCATCTGTTGGGGGTATACCATCATTCATTGGTGCACGAACAGTTATCAACTTAGTCGTACCTCAAGGGTCCTAACATGTTGCACGCCCTCCAATACGCTCAAAGAAATGATGTTTTTTCAAGTTAATTATGGCGTGAAATTCAAGTGAACATGAAGGAATTCGTGACCCAAAATTGGCAATAAAGTGGATCACCAAAACAAATCGAGTTCACAATGATAGTGGATGTCTGGATGATCATAAAGTTATATATGCTTCGCAAGCACTTAGGGGTCAAGCCCTTATTTTGTGGGAGGGAGTATGCCAAACCTTGGGAGATGATGCTGAAGAAAATATGTCTTGGGATGAGTTTATTAAGTGGATAAAAGCAAAGTGTAACACCCAGAATCTTTAAGGTCAATTAAGGAAGATAAAGCTTCATTTATAAGTCAAAATCGTTGAGTTCAAGGGGAAGAATTCGACATGTTAGAAATTTGTCACACGTGTTTTTGGAAGACCAACTCGACAAGTTGGGGAGGTCCAACTCGACGAGTTAGACGAGGTTTGCGAAAACCTAATTCTAGGATTTTGTACCCTATTTAAACAACTTAAACCTCATGAGTTAGCCTCATTTCTAGCCTCCATTGTCCTAAAACCTAACCTTGAAACCCTAAGGCACTTTTGTGTGATTGTGAGCCATTTTAAGGGTGTTGTGTATGTTTGAAGCCATTTGGAAGGAAAGAAAGCTTGGGGATACAAGAAGGAGCTATTAGATCCGAAAACTCTTCATCAATGGCTGCATCTTTGAGGTATAAAGTCGTCACCTTGACATGTAGCGTATTAGATCTCATATTCTTGAAGTTTTAGCTTGAGTTTTGGGACCTTGGTTGAGTTGTCCAAAGAGAAGAGGTCTCCAGGGGTTGATGGAGTAGATCTGACCCCTACATGACCTCTTGAGGCTTAAACTTGCAAACATTATTGGCCTTTAGGTCCCATTCATGACATATGTCCATTATGAAGCCATAAACGAGCCATAGAGGGTATTTATAGCAGGCATGAGCATAAAGTCAAAAACTTTACATGATTTGCCTAACTTGGGACATCATATCTGTGTTTTGGAATGTTGTAGTGGGAATACAAGGGCTTAATGGGTCAAGACCCTCTTTAAGGAACCTAGGGTTTGAGTTTGAAGCTTAATGGATGGTTCTTGAGGGTAAAGTTGGAAACTTTACCCTTCTGGACATCATTTTGGAAGAGATCTAAAGTTTGGAGTCCTTGGATTCAAGAGAAATGACTTAATACATTAAGTGGGATTCACATATTGAAGAAATCGATGAGTTCATGGGTGAACTCAACGAGTTGGTATGGTAGTAAGCAAAGTCGACGAGTTGGGTCGAGACATCTTGATTCTGTCGAGTTGAGGTACAACTCGACGAGTTAGGTCAACTCAGAGCGTTGACTTTGACTTTTGGCTTTGGACAAGTTGGTCCAAAGGGGTGCTTGCTGTAAACCAAATTGTAATAAAGGAGATTATGGGCTTAGGATAAGGCCCGTAAGGGGTTGGGGCCCAATTTAGAAAAATTGGGCCATTAATGGATCTATGGACATTATAGCGTTGGGCTTTTAGGCTTGGGCTTTAGTGTTGGATCATACTGGGCTAGGGGTAGAATGGCCATTTTACCCCATGTATGGATTAAGGATTATAACAGGGAACCCAATTGCTAATTGGGTATATTGATTGGCAATGATATCTCAGGAATCCGGCGGGGCAATAGCTAAGGATTTCATTCGGGGAGCTTCAACATTCGAGGTGAGTCTCCTCACCATACCAATAGGTCTAAGGCACCAAGGCCGGCCCATGTTATTTAGTTGGATGTTTATTGCATGCGTGCTATCGATGTTTTAGGTATTTATGTGAAGATCATGTAGGGCTTCCCATGGCAGTTAGTTATGTGTGGTATGCTAGTTGTCTTTGTGACTCTTGCATGTAGTGGTTAATTGCAAATGATCTGTCAAAATGTTATGTATGTGTAGGAAGAGCATGTGGGGGTTCCTATGGCAGTTAGCTAAGACCATGCGAGGGGTCCTATGGCGGTTAGTTTATTTAGTTGTGGTGTTTATAGTGAATATGCTATCCATATGTATGCATTTATGTGAAGACCATGTCGGGGTTCCCATGACAGTTAGTTAAGACCATGTGGGGGTTCCCATGGCAGTTAGTTAAGACCATGCGAGGGTTCCCATGGCAGTTGGTAAGACTATGAAGGGGTTTTTATGGCACTTAGTAATACCTTGTGGGGGTTCCCATGGCAGTGGGCTAAGACCATGAGGGGGTTCCTATGGCATCCGGAGTAAGACCTTGGAGGGTTTCCACAGCTTCGTTATATGTTTATATGCATGGCCTATGTGACTGATATGGATTATTTGGTTATGTTGATTTTGTGGGGCATGTTATGGGGAACTCACTAAGCTTTGTGCTTACATTTTTGTTTATGGTTTCAGGTATCATTGATTTGGAAAGGAAGGGCCCGACTTGATCGCAGCACACACACACACACCTGCGTTTACGCAATATGTGATTTTGGGATGAACTATGATAAATGTTTTTAATTAGCAATGTTTTTGGAATGCTTGGATTTAAAAGATATCTTTGTTTTGACAATAATAAAAATAAAACTTTTACCCTTAATTTTTGGGTCGTTACAAATTGGTATCAAAGTCGTGGTTTGAGGGATTTAGACATACTTTCGGGTGTGTCTGAACTCAAACTGAGGATCTGTAAAGTTTTCAAAAGAAAAATGTTTTCAAGGAAAGAGTTTTCTAAGACAAGAAAGGGTGTGGTGCATGCAATCGGCCGAGCTCAAGTAAGTTTTCCCTATAATACCCATATATGTTATCTGTTGTGACTTGATTTATGAATCTATGAATCGCATGCTAGTTAGGCATGGGAGAGATGCCTTTGTATGTATGTTGTAGGAGCCGGTATACTTGCATGCTAGTGATTAGTAGTCAGTGATAGATTGGCTTGATACGTGATGCTTGTAGCCTTGGCGATGCCGGATGCTATGCTGGAATTGGAATGACTATTGGTATTAGTAACCGCTAAATGTATTCTTCAAAATTTGTATACGGTTAGGATCTAATAGCTTTAGAATAATTGATTTGGCATTATTTCATGTTCCTTGTCTGGTTATGGTCCTAGGGTAGAGTCTATTATTCGATAGTCTATTAGATCTTATTTTGTGTATAATTTGCATGCATAAGGCAGCCAACAGTGAGGGTGGATGTGGATAGCATGAGTTGTGGTATGTGGGCTGAATGTTCTATGATAGTTTCATGGGTTGGAGAGCTACTTCACGAATCCTGCTTTCTCTGTGCTTTGTGGGACTCTTAAGTTATGTGAGTTAGCTATTAAGTGAATGTGTTAAGTCACATTTAGTGAAGGATGAATAATCTCAGAGTGATGAATTTGACCTTATTGTGAAACTCTCGTTTGATTCTAACCATTGTAGGGATAATTCTTTTACACGAAGGATTATCTGAGCTTTATTGCATGTGACTATATTCATGAGGTTGCTAACTAGCATCATGAGGAGTTCTTCAGCAGCTGATGGTAGGGTAAGGCCAGGAACCTAGGGGAGCCTAGGAGTTGTTTTGGTGGGTTATGTGTTAATTCTTAGTGAATATTTGGTGCATTGGTGGTGTAAGTGACTTAGAGGATTCAGGGTAAACCCTGAGGAAAGTATGGATAGGTGTGGAAGGTAATATTGGGCTCGTACTACTAAAAGCACATGATCCATACTCGAATCAGGGAGAGTCTTGGAGAATCTAAGAAGCTTATGGGAGAGGGATCCTTGGTTATGTTCTGATTGTAGGTATAGTTGTCTTTTAGATGGTGATAAGCACGCAACAAAAAGGTCCAGGGCTTGGTTCCGGCTTAGGTGGTGAGCCAGTCAGTTGGTGGAAGGACTGCCAGGGTTTCGAGTTCGTGTTGGATTGAGGAGATGGATAGTGTTTTCCGCACTAGTCCCTACGCCATAGGAGCCAAGGTTCGATTCGCCTTGGATTTATTGTATTAGGAGGCAAGGAGCTATTGGGAATTGATTACGCGATCTATTGCGCTTTCTGAATTGGAGATTATGTCTTGGGAGGAGTTTATGACCCAGTTTAGGGTAGTGGTTGCTCCAGCTATCGTAGTTCAGCCCTTGACGAGCGATCTGGTGAGCATGTCGGGGTCCCAGACCCTGAATGATATGACTACCACAGCTCGAGGGCGGAAGATCGATTTGGAGCACCTTAGGAATAGAGGGTCTGATCAGGTGCATGCATGGGAGGGTCTCGAGAAGAGACCCAAGACCTCTGACCAACGTATGAAAGGCCGGTAGGGCCAAAGACAGTGCAACACTGGTAGGAAACTGCACAATCGAGTCGGTCGTTCCAGGGGTTTGAGCAGCTACAATTGTGGCCAGGTTGGTCACGTTAGCAGGGATTGTCTACAGGGGCAAGTCTGTTATGTTTTCACTTCGATCAGGTGGGCCACAAGAAGGGCAACTGTCCGATGTTGAGGGGAGGAGCAGTGAGTGCGCCTGCTCCACCTACGTTGGAGGTTACCAATGGACGAGAGGTTAGGACAGGAATCTAACGGATGAATTTACAGGTGTGTATCTTTGGTTTCATTTCAGTTTTATGTGTATTTATATTGTATGGAGTCTTACATCAGTTTGGTAAGCATATATCTGGTCTATATCTCTATTTATGTTTGGGTTATATCTTCAAGGAATGTTATACGCCATTTGCATGCCATAAATTGTTGGTGGATTTGTAAGGATCATATATTATATAGCAGGTTCAAGTGTTCAGGTGTTATTTTGAATATAGTCGAGGTTGGTACAATGGTGTTGTACGATGGAATCATTGTTAGGATTCAGCAGGGTAGTCTGCTAGTATCTCTAGGATTCAGTAGTCTTAGTGTATGCTCATGGAATGGCTTTCGGGGTTGCTAAGGGAGGTGGGTTGTCGCTAGGGTTTCGGTTGAGGCATCCGTTCTTTGTACTTCAAGATCTGAACGTGATATCATGTTAAGCACCTGGAGTCAGTGGTGTCGTTGGGATGCGGGAGGTGTTCGGCTGGTCTTCAGGAGTTGTGTTGCTTTTGGAAATGGTTAGTTGTGATACACTAGCGTTGCTAAGCATCAGTTGTTAGTAGATCGATCATTGGAATGTAAGAAGGATTGGGAATCCTTCAATTTTCATGTGCCACGGGGACTTTGTTGAATTTAAGGGCTAGTGAAAAAAAATTTGGATTTTTAATGCGCATATTTATTCGTGAACAGAAAATTATAGATTCCAACAAGTCTTGGCAGTTCGGAAAGTCGTTTTTCACGATAACGTCAAATTTTTTCGACTATTTCGGATTTTAAACTTCAATGTTTATTTCATTTTGTCGCGGGGGAGCATAGTAATTATTTATCCATTCAAGATCATTCTCATGACCATTTGAAGGTTTTATAATCACGTTTTTTGTTATAAAAAGGGGGAGAATTTCATATGGCCATCTGAAATTGGATTATGACTTTTCAAATTTGAATATTTTTGATGAAGCTTGCGATGGTGATATGAAGGTAGCTTTTACAGAGAAGTTCTTCATCGAACTCTTTTAAAGCCTTGATATATCTCTGACTTCTAGTATTTTCTCGACCAAGTGACATTACAAATCTTAAATTTGGGTTGTTACATGATATTTTTTTGGTGGCTTATATCATTAGCTTATTTGAAGATCATTATGACTTGGAGGGGGAGTTCTTCAAAGACAAGAAGTCATTTTGTTTCTTAATTCCCAAATGGGTTTTTATGGTGGGTTTGGCTTTCTTGAAGATTTTTGGGATTATATTAGAAAATGAAGTTTAAAAACATTACTTTCGTGCTTGGTTTATATATCCTAGAACCCGTTTTAAAGACTATTAAAGAATCAAGATTCATGGATTACTTTTGATATTCGTCGTCACGATATCCTTTCTTATTTGCTAGATGCTTGTTTTGGAAGTTGAAGCATTGTCATTCATTCCATAATTTGAGGGAGAGAATGTAGGGTTCAAAGTACTCAATGGATTATCACAATGGGCCCCCTTGATGAAGTGTAGGTTATTAGGCCCAAGACTTGTCTTATTCCCTATATATTGTCATGTATTATTCATTATTAGGGTTAAGAGTGAGGCAAAATGTAGCCGCCAAACATAATGAGGTTTCTTAGGTAGAATAGATTTACTTTAGTTTGTTCTTATAATGTAATTTATTCCTCATGTTCTTGAATAAATTGTTTGATCATTCGACAAATCTTCATAATTGTGTCTGTTCTCATTTTCTGCATTATGTTCATCAAACCGTTCTTAGGGTTTTGACCGAACAAACCATGCCACTCACTTTTAATTCTCTTCTGATCATTAGCACTTTTCTCGGATCTCACAATGAATGAACATAACTTTGTGAAAAATTTATAATGTGAAAGATCACACTCAAAGAGGATAGAAACACATATATTATGCTTAGCTATCTGTACATAGTTATCACTCATGTATCATGTTCATTCTCTTTACAACAAGTAGTACTTACTTGCTACTTATTTAAAAATCAGTTAGTACTATTATCCTGTATTCGACTTACAACTCATCATCAAGTCACGACTATATCACCTACATCAATAAAAAATACCCATAATCATTTATTTAGGTATATCACTCGCAACTCACTTAATTATTTACCACTGAATATCATATCGGTGTACACAACATTTCCGCATCTCGGCACATATATCAACTCAATATACAACAAATTGCACATATCATTAATTATACAATAATTCTTAACACCAATAATTATGATCTAAACACTTAACAAATCCTTCACAATGGATATCAACTAAATGCTCAATAAATCGAACCATTGTAAATCATTTCCCAACACAACATCATCTTTTCAATAACTACACATTAAGGAGTATCCGTTTGTGTATACTCTCATATCTCTCCAACTTTACAGCTTAATATAATAAAATTTTCATACTCTTCTCAAATACAACATTTAAGTCACTACTCAATAATCACTACAAGGATGCCATCTTGTTCTATTATATTGTTGACCTGTGACATCATTCAATCATTATGCAAACATGTGACGTATCGTGCCAACCTGTATAACTATTAACTCATATCATATCAACCTGTGACACTATTAACTTATTTTATTGACCTGTGATGTGTCAACAAATATTGTATCAACTTGTGATACCGTCAACAATATCATGTCAACCCGTGACATCACATGAAGGATAATGTCAGCCTATGACATTTCAAATAGTATTCACCACTTTCCACTAATCATATTATGCAAATTCCATTACTTGCAACGAAAGTATTATTTACGTCCACAATTGACATTTAATATAGCAATTGCTCATATCACGGATCATACACTCCATGAAACTTCTCAGTTCACATCTTCACTTACATAACAGCCATCCTATAACTTAATAACTTCTCGTGTAGGAGTAATAACTTTACTCTTTCTCACACCCTTGCAATCTATGTACTCTTGGTATTTCTGTTTTTAAACATCATGAATATTATAACATTCCAATCTACTTTTTCCAAGCTCTGTGCCATGGTAGACATCTCATCATGCCACAGTCTATCATCAGAATTAAGCATATAACAGTCTAGTTTCAGTCCGCATCACGAAGACTCGTTTGCGTCATGATAACTTTAAGTTCTTTACTCAATTTACTCATTTTCCATAACCACATCATGGTATCATCTCCACCACGTCGTGGTTCAGTCACATCATGATCTAAATCTCATTATGTGTCACACCCCCAAACCGGAACGGCGGGAACGTTCGGGGGTGGAGGACGTCATGTTTAGTATCACAAGACATGCATCATAGTGATAAAAGTAATAAACAATAATTTCATTATAAATAAAGTTTTTAAAATGTATGTGATTCACAAAACATAGACTACATATGTAAATAACAAAACAAGACATGAAGCTACTATGCTACATCTTCTGAATCCCAGCGCACGTACCTGTCTACTAGTTTCCTGAGAATACAAGTTAATTTGAAAGAGTAGATCAGCATTTAAGCTAGTGAGTTCACAAGATTTTAGAGATGTAAAGTAAGTTCAAAATTCTTTTAGAAAAGTTTGCATGTTCCTCCAGAAGATCCTATATCTTCTAATATGATGAAAGTTAAGTAAAAATGGCTGTATAATCCTTTCTATGTGTACTAAATGGGTACAAGTTATATAAAACCTAGAGTAAACAAACAATCGGTTGTGTGAATCTGCCCTAAGACCACAACCAAACAAGGAACATGAAAAGAGGCGGAAGTCACACATCCCATTGTTTGTTAGATCATCGTTGTATATAACCCTGGCATATTCACTTGGTACTCGCGGAGATAACTACAATAGTTCCTTTATATTTGATGAAAACATTCCTTAACAAAACCCTTATTTCTTTCAGTAAAAATAGTAACCACAATAGTTCCTTCTACAATCACTTAGTTTATACTAGTTATATATAATCTAATATCGAACGGATAGTTAATTCTGTGAATCTGCCCTAAGCGTACAACCAAACATGGAACATGAGGTAAGGCGGAAATCACACATCCAACTACCTATCAGATATTAATTATATATAAACCTGATGTATAAACTAAGGTATAATAGAATTAACCAAATAAAGTCCTTTAAGTTATACTGGTTTAATAAGATGGATAAAACCCTTTACTGGTAAGCTTCTAGTTTAGTTTACTCATGATCTATCTAAAAAGTATGTTTTTGTAATAGAAAACGATGTATTAAATTTGTATACTATGACCTGACCCATACCTAGTACTCCTTATGATTACTTAGTGTATACAGAATATATATATATATATATATATATATATATATATATATATATATATATATATATATATAAGATCGGATAGACAGCAGACTAGGTACATCCGCTCTAAGCCCACAACCAAACAAGGAACAGGAAATGAAGCGGAAAAAACACATCCTACTATCTACTGGACTCGATTTATATATATCCATGATGTATAAACTAAGGAATCATAAAGTTAGCATTATAGGTCCTTCTACTGAATGTACTAAGACTTGACTGTTCTGTTTGTCGTTTGTAATGATGAAAGTATTCAGTAATGTTTGTAAAAAGTGACTACTGAAGCACTAACTACCAAAAACCAGTTTGCTGATTCAGGTTAAAATGTGATATGGTTATAACCATACTGATATAACACGTGCTTTACCACAATGATCTAACGGCGCCGATACTGATGTGATATTTTCCACCTGTAGACTTGCAAGTCCTATTGTAGCTAGCAGCAAGGTGTAGGGTGTCAATCCTATATAGATCTATACACAAACTCATGCTCTCCCTCAAGGAGACTCTGGTTACAAAACGCAACCTAGCAAGTATATTGCTAAGTCGTAAAGTAGTGGATCACATTAATATTATAGTATGCTTGTATTAGTGTTGTATGTTCTCTCTGTTCTAGTGTATTGTGTGTTCTCTTTGTATAATGCATAGTATGTTCCACCCTATTTCTCATTATAGTATGTTTGAACTCCTAAACTATACCTATTATAGCTTACTAGTATGCTTACTTGAACTGTTACTGACTTGATGAAAAGACTCATTTATTTACTAAGTTATGCTTGTATTTTAAAATGGGAGTTTTATAAACTATAAAGTAACATAACTTGAAAAGAGCTTTTGAAATAATTTGATCACTTATAAAACTATAAGAAATCCTTTTGAATATGATGGTTATCACAAATAACATTTACACAATTATCATTGTGTTCAACTTGTATCCCCCCCCCCTCTTAAAAGCATTTAAAACATTTAAAAGATTGATTATAGGGGTATGAACTCATCGTATGTGGGTGATTCAACTATAGATTTGTGTAAGGATGAGAAGTTCCACGAATGAATTCCTGAGACACAAACGAGTCCTAATTGACATATAATGGCATATATAGGCATGTAATTAGTGTTTTAAACAACTAACATGCAGGGAAACACCCTTAGGGATCAGGAAACACTTGGAATGAAGTATTGAAATCACATGTGATTGATCAAAGGGGAGTGTACGGCCAAGGGAAGTGTGATCATGGCCACACATGAGTTTACGGCCACACCAAGTGTGTATGGCCGTAAACTCTCCAAAATGGATGCATTTTTGGCTTTTTTTTCAAAGGGATTCAAAGGTTCAAGAGTTCTAATGGCTAAAAAGCATCTATAAGTGTTTGAGGCTTAACATATGAACAAAACAAGGGTTTATGGCCAATGGAGATGCTCATGGCCGTAAACTCTTATTGTTCTTGGGAAATGGTTGGTTTCAATGGTGTTTAACATGAGTTTCTAACATATACTAAGCATAAGGAAACGATACTTACGTTTTGGAGGCTCAAAGAGGGTTCACGGCCACCAAGAACAAGTGTGTGTTCTTGGTGAAAGATGAAGATCTTGAAGATCTACTCAAAAAGATGATTTTCATGGATGAAATGAAAGGATGATACATTATAAGAAGGATAACAACTCAAAGATGGAAGACTTACTTATGTTTTTGAAGATCTAGGATGAAGAACTCGATGATACTTGAGAGAGAATCGATTTTCTAGAGTTGGAAGTGTGAGAAATGACTAAAAATGAAGGAATATCATGTATATGGGAGGATTTTACATCCAGCCAAGAGTTTACGGCCGTAAACTCCTAGTTTGCGGTTGTAAACTCCTTATGATGGATTTTCCGGCTCGATTGCAAATGAATGAACTTAAGTTGTCATAACCCTACACACAATCCTTGAGTGTACTAGCTTAAAACCCTTAAACAGACCCCTAACAATGCTATAAGATAGCAAAAACAAGTTTGACATTTGGTTGGATTGATTGACTTTACTGGATTGAAATTTTTGGGTTGTGCTCCTCTGATTGGCAAAATACCCACTCGTAGACCTGGAAACTTTGCCCTAATGTCCATGATCGGATTCATACCTGGTCCATCTATCATTACCTCATGTATACAAGTCGTATATAATTAAGATTAGTAAGATGGTCGGATGTGCGAATTTGCCCCAGGTCCACAACCAAACAAGGAACAGGAGATAGGGCGGAAATAGACATACTAAATCTGCATAATCATGATTATATACCACTCTAGCGTATACACTTATTAGTGATAGGTGGGTTGTATTCGTCCTTAGTCTCTATGCTTGAACTTGATCTGCTGGAGGAGTGGTAATTCGGAAGGTTTGTTGAATATATGGCAGCAAGGTTTTGGAGGGCAAAGTACTCTTCGCATGAGTACTTTGGGGTTTAGAATACGAGGTAGATGATTCTGAGGTCTAGGTTGGGTTGTCGTTATGAACGGAAAGGGTTTCGTCAATTTGACGATCGAGGCGATGGAAACATATGAACTTAGTATGGTGAAGACCATGCCAACTCATGACGAATGATAGCAACGGACTCTTTACTAAACAAAAGTTTGGCCGATTTGAAAGAAATGTTTGTTATACGATGATGTATCCTTAGTGTGCTCGACAATGTACCATGTGTAAGCGTTCTAGTGTTTTCTGTTTTCCCTTGATACTAACACTGCTACAAATCATACCGCTATGAGCGAGTACTAACAGTGCAAGTGTTTTGATAACTAGTTTCGATACTCTGTACAATGATCCTCCTCGGTACCACTATGATCTCCTGACATATACAAGTTATGTATAATTTAAGATGAATAAGACGGTCGACTGAGTAAATCTGCCCTAAATCCACAACCAAACAAGGAACAAGAATTAAGGCAGAATCACTCACTCTAAGTTTACAACATCTCAGCTATACACCACTCTGATGTATAAACTAAGCCATCATAGCTTCCCTGAATGGATCTTTAGTTCCTTTGTGTATGATGTGACTTGTTCAGAAGCGTGAGTTATTTATAATTACTTAAAATTAATTCCCCAAGTTTTAATTTTATATATATATATATATATATATATATATTAAATTTTAAAGTAATTATTATTTCGAAGACGTACCACTGGTCGCTGGGGACTCCGGGGTAGATTCTCCTGTGCTGATCATCAGAATTCTTCCATCAGCTCCTGAGTTCTTTGTGATCGTGCAGTCCCTTTTGTAGTGCCCTGTCTCACCACAGCCATAGCAGGCCTGGTTTACTTCTATTCCCGGGACTTGGGAGATCAGTTGTACCGGTGCCCTGCAGAACCGGGCAGTGTGCCCCTTCCTATGGCAATTCAAGCATTGCATTTCCCTACATACTCTGATGTGGTGATAGTTACACTTCCATACTTTGGGAGAGTTCCAGCATATCGACTGGCAGGTGATGGAGTAACAGGTGTTGTAGCGGCATATATAGTACCCATTTGTTGCTCTTGTGGGGTTTCCTGGGTTGTTCTCTCCTTTCTCTTTTTCCCCAACTTTCTTTTATTGTTCCCCCCTTAGATGGCTCGTGAACGGGGGCCACCACGCCATGGCGGACTCCATGGTCAATGAGTCTCTGGGTCAGGCGTTTGGCGCTATGGAATGTAGTTGGTTTAGAAGACAACACATCTCCTTGAATCAGGGTATATAAACCCCAGATGTACCTTTCTATCTTCTTACTCTCCAGAGTAACCATCTCAGGACACAGTGCTTCCAGGTCGCTAAACCTGTCAGTGTAGGTCACTATGTCTGAGCCGACCATGGTATGCTCCCATAGCTCTTGTTCCAGCTTTTGAACTTCGCCTCTTGGGCAGTATTCTTCCAACATCAACTCTTTTAGGTTTTCCCAACCTATTGAGTTAGCCACTGATAGGTTCAGTGACTTAACATGGTCATTCCACCATGTTAAGGCTCTGTCGGAGAAGGTGCAGGAAGCAAACTTAACTTTGCTCCCTTCTAGGCATGAACAAATTGCGAAGACCAAATCTGTTTTCTCGAATCATCGCATCAGAGCAATGACTCCACCATTTCCGTTAAAGTATTTAGGTTTTCAGTTCATGAAGTCCTAGTACGAACACTCCCTTAGGTGTCCGTGGCTAACTCCGGGGTTTGTCAAGTGGGTACCGCTATCAGATCCGTTGATACCACTTTCACTGATGTGAGCTAGAGCAACTACTACTGCGGATGATATCGCTGCTTACAGAGCATCAGGATTAAATTGAGGAGGAGGTAGTGGGGTTTGATTTGGATTTATCGGAGTAGTGTGTCTCGCTGATCGACGTGGAGACATCTTGCTAAATGAAATGGAAATAGGTCTATAGCGATGGATATAAGCCGAAAGCTGAAAGATTAAGTTATCCTAGTTCTGAGTGTATCTGGTTCTGACTTGTATAGGGTTCTGGAAACAATTCATAAAATAATCTATATAAAATAAACTTTATGAATTAGAAATGACTATCCTCAAATGAATATTTGTGATTTGAATAACTGATACTAGCTGCATGAAAATAAATAATTCTAACACATAGTGTGAGTAGTGTAATCACTAGCTCACGAAGTCAAATAAGGTAATTATTTATTAGTGTGACACATAAGACGTTTTAGGTTCTCTGGCTTATCACATCTCTGGAAACTTCATATGAACCTGTTCTTGTTCCTCCTTGATTCTTCTACTGATCGCTATAAGGAAGTGGTTACATCTATCTGGGTTTGTCATATGAGAATGGAAGTGTCTAAAGTATCTATGAGATTGAAGTGAAACATTATGGGGTGATCCTTACATAGTCCTCCTATAATTGCACAATGTATACAAGTTTTATATAATTTAAGATTAAATAGACCTTCGAATAAGTGATCCTACTCCAAAACCACACCAAACAAGGAACATGTAGTGAAGCATAGATCACAAATTTTAAGTCTATAAAATCTCAGTTATATAAAATGTTGGAAGTAAACACTCCAAAATTATAGATCTAACCATAAGGGTCTTTTAAGTTATCACATAAGTTATTTATAGTGCCTAAAATATTCCTATAGTATTTTAATGTAGTGAACTTGGTATGTTTTAAACTTGTTATCGTGTTATACTATCATAAAATACTCCCATAGTATTCTAACTTTATGTATTGATCTAGAAATCCCTTGAATAGAGTTAGCTAAGTTTTAAGACAATTACAACACAACATCACTCCCAAAAACATGTCGAATGAATATAGATGATCAGACTATATTGATCCCAAATGTGATTACACAATTGTCCAGGTTTGACCGCAAAGCTAAACCTTTAAATACTTTTGTTATTTTCTTCTTGTGATACTTGTTCTAGTATGTATATATGTATAAGCATGTATGTGTACTTTTATAAGGTATTGTTATACTCTTAAAATATAATATTATCCAGAGCACTTCGGCCCCATTGCATTTATAGTTGTACATCTTTTATCGGTTGATTTACCTAGTTCACTATAAACAATGCTTTGATACCAATCTGTCACACCCCCAAACCGGAACGGCTGAAACGTTCGGGGGCGGAGGACGTCATGTTTAGTATCACAAGACATGCATCATAGTAATAAAAGTAATAAACAACCATTTCGTTAGAAAGAAAGTGTTTACAAAGTATGTGATTCACAAAACATAGACTACATATGTAAATAACAAAACAAGACATGAAGCTACTATGCTCCATCTTCTGAATCCCAGCGCACGCACCTGTCTACTAGTTTCCTGAAAATACAAGTTATTTTGTAAGAGTAGATCAGCATTTAAGTTGGTGAGTTCATAAGATGTTAGTGAAGTAAAGTAAGTTGAAAGTTCTTTTAGAAAATTTTGCCTGTTCCTACAGAAGATCCTATATCTTATGATATGATGAAAGTTATGTAAAAATGGCTCTATAATCCTTTCTATGTGTACTAAATGGGTACAAGTAATATAAAACAAAGAGTAAACAAACAACCGGTTGCGTGAATCTGCCCTAAGTCCACAACCAAACAAGGAACAGGAAATGAGGCGGAGGTCACACATCCCATTGTTTGTTAGATCATCGTTGTATATAACCCTGGCGTATTCACTTGGTACTCACGGAGATAACTGCAATAGTTCCTTTATATTTGATGAAAACCTTCCTTAAGAAAACGCTTATTTCTTTTAGTAAAACTAGTAACCACAATAGTTCCTTCTATAATCACTTAGTTTATACTAGTTATATATAATCTAATATCGAACGGATAGTTAATTGTGTGAATCTGCCCTAAGCCCACAACCAAACAAGGAACATGAGGTAAGGCGGAAATCACACATCCAACTACCTATCGGATATTAATTATATATAACCCTGATGTATAAAATAAGGTATTATAGAATTAACCAATTAAGGTCCTTTAATTTATACTGGTTTAATAAAATGTATTAAACCCTTTACTGGTAAGCTTCTAGTTTAGTTTACTCATGATCTATCTGAAAAGTATGTTTTTGTACTAGAAAACGATGTATTGAATTTGTATATTATGACTTGACCCATACCTGGTACTCCTTATGATTACTTAGTGTATAAGATATATATATATATATATATATATATATATATATATATATATATATATATATATATATATATATATATATATAAGATCGGATAGATAGTAGATTGGGTGCATCTGCTCTAAGCCCACAACTAAACAAGGAACAGGAAATGAAGCGGAAAAACACATCCTAGTATCTGCTGGACTCGATTTATATATATCCATGATGTATAACTAAGGAATCATAAAGTTAGAATTATAGGTCCCTTTCTACTAAATGTACTAAGACTTGACTGTTATGTTTGTCGTTTGTAGTGATGAAAGTATTTAGTAATGTTTGTAAAAAGTGACTACTGAAGCACTAAGTACCTTAAAACCAGTTTGCTGATTTAGGTTAAAATGTGATGTGGTTATAACCATTATGATATGACACATGCTTTACCACGACAACGTAATGGCGCCGATACTAATGTGATATTTTCCACCTGTAGACTTGCAAGTCCCACTGTAGCTAGTAGCAAGGTGTGGGGGTGTCAATCACGTATAGATCTATACACGAACTCATGCTCTCCCTCAAGGAGACTCTAGTTACAAAACGCAACCTAGCAAGTATATTGCTAAGTCGTGAAGTAGTGGCTCACACTAATGTTATAGTATTCTTGTATTAATGTTGTATCTTGTCTCTATTCTAGTGTATCGTGTGTTCTCTTTGTATAGTGCATAGTATGTTCCTCCCTGTTTCTCGTTATAGTATGTTCGAACTCCTAAGCTATACCTATTATAGTTTACTTGTATTCTTACTTGAACTTTTACTGACTTCATGAAAAGACTCATTTATCTACTAAGTTATGCTTGTACTTTAAAAACGAAGTTTTATAAACTATAAAGTAACATAACATAAAAAGAGCTTTTGAAATTATTTGATCACTTATAAAAGTATAAGAAATCTTTTTGTATATGGGGGTTATCACAAATAACATTTACACAATTATCATTGTGTTCAACTTGTATCCCCCCCACCCTTAAAAGCATTTAAACATTTAAAAGATTGATTATAAGGGTATGAACTCACCTTATGTGGGTGATTCAACTGCAAATTTATGTAAGGATGAGAAGTTCCACAAATGAATTCCCGAGACACAAACGAATCCTAATTGGCATATAATGGCATATATAGGCATGTAATTAGTGTTTTAAACAACTAACATGCAAGGAAACACCCTTAAGGACTAGGATACACATGGAATAAAGTGTTGCAATCACATGTGATTGAACAAAGGGGAGTGTACGACCAAGGGAGGTGTGTTCATGGCCACACTTGAGTTTACGGCCACACCAAGTGTGTATGGCCGTAAACTCCCCAAAATAGATGCATTTTTGGCTTTTGTTTCATAGGGATTCAAGGGTGCAAGAGTTCTAATGGCTAACAAGCATCTATAAGTGCTTGAGGCTCAAGATATGACCAAAACAAGGGTTTACGGCCAAAGGAGATGCTCATGGCCGTAAACTCTTATTGTTCTTGGGAAATGGTTGTTTTCAAGGGTGCTTAACATGAGTTTCTAACATATACTAAGCATAAGGAAAGGACACTTACATTTTGGAGGCTTAAAGAGGGTTCATGGCCACCAAGAACAAGTGTGTGTTCTTGGTGTTCTTGGTGAAAGATGAAGATCTTGAAGATCTACCCAAAAAGATGATTTTCATGGATGAAATCAAAGGATGATACATGATTAAGATGGATAACATCTCAAAGATGGAAGAATCACTTACGTTTTTTAAGATCTGGGATGAAGAAATCGATGATACTTGAGAGAGAATCGATTTTCTAGACTTCAAAGTGTGAGAAATGACTAAAAATGAAGGAATATCATGTATATTGGAGGAGTTTATGGCTAGCCAAGAGTTTACGGTCGTAAACTCCTTGTGATGGAGTTTTCGGCTCGATTTGAAAGCAATGAACTTATGTTGTCATAACCCTACACCCAATACTTGAGTGTACCTGCCTTAGAACCCTCAAACAGACCCTTAACAATGCTATAAGATAGCAAAAACAAGTATGAAATTTTCTTGGATTGATTGACTTTACTGGATTGAAATTTTTGGGTTGCCACATCATGTCGTGGTTTCTACAACTCAACTATAACGTTCTACTTTATGAGCACGTCGTGATCACCCCCATCCACGTCGTGGTTAACAAAGTACATTGCTTTTTATTTACTCTTCCACGTTGTGTCTTTCAAACAACCACATCATGGTTTTTCTAAAATTTCTTCCACTCATTTATGTTTAAATTATACTCGAACTCCTCCACGTCACATGGGTCCCATAACGTACACTATAACGCCACTATATCACATACTGCAGTAACGTTTACCTACAAGTTTAACGTAACATCCATTATGATACTGCTCATAATTGTGTGCACTGTAACATCCATCACGAGATCATCTATTGAAATATATATACACCATATAATACACTATAACTCGCACCACGGCTTGTACCATAACATTCTCTACAATGTGTTGGATTAGGTGTCTAAGCCCATAACTATAATTGGTATGTACTTGACCCGAGAGTAGCATGGTCCATTTGGGTTGCATATCACCAGGACAATTTGATAGGATGGACTTTTGAGAAGACGTTATTTACGATTTGTTAATATATTATAATTTCTAATATATTAATATGAAATCATATTATTTAATTAGTATTGATCAAGAATTAATTTGGAATTAATTTTGTGATCAAAAGAGACTAATTAAATATGAGGGGTTGATTTGGTAAATTATTCATTCTTATGGTGTGGGCCAATGATCCATGATTATTTAGGTTGGGCTAAACAAATGATACAACCCATGGATGATCCATGGGGATTTAACCCCATGGAGCCTAAGGAATATGGAAGGTCATGCACATTAGGGTTTACATGGTGTAACCCTAATCTTGCCACACTATATAAGTGTAACATCCCATTTAAATATAAAAATCAAATAAGAAACCTGATACCCCGAGAAGTGATTTATATTGTTATTTCGTATTATTATAGCCCAAAACCGAATAATATTTAGTGGGGTGTTGGTTTCGGGAAGCCAAATGACAAGTTTCGAATTTTTGGGGGTTAAAGTGTAATTTTAGGATGTATTTTGTAAAGATTTTTTTTTAAAGTTAGGGTGTGTTTGGTAAGTATTGGACTGAATTTGAAAGAGATTCAGAAGGTAGGGGCTAAATCATAAAATTTAGACTTGATTTGAAAGGAATTATAGGAGTTGCGGTCAAATAGCTAAATATGGGAGTTATTTCGAAAAGAGTTTGATGGAGATGGGCCATTCCTGCCATTTTGGAATGAAGTTGTCTAAGGATCGGGTACTTAACTGTTATATTGCCAAACCCTAAACCTAAATGAGATATTGGCCGTCACCCCACTCCATCTTCATCCTCTAGCCGCCTCTCCCCAACTCTTGGCCGCCACCATCTCGGTTTAGATCCCAAACCGCCGGAGCAACCCCTCCTCGCGTCCATCCTAATGTTGAGAAAGTGAACTACATGCGTTGTTTCCGCTGGTTACTCTTGGACTGCCCTCCGGTCTTCACCACCACCTCCTTCCATGGATGTCGACGAGCTTGCTGCCATGGCTGCCGATAACGGAGCTGCCGACGACAAGATCGATAGCCGCCAAGTCGAGGACCAACGGCGGACGTCGTCGCCATTGCTGTGATGGGCACGACAACCTCCCTGCCATGAATGACACTCTCTTTCTCTCTCCGATCAGTTCGGGCTGCTGCTAGCGGTGGTTGTCGTCGATAATGGAGTTGCTGTCGGACTTCTCGTGTCACTGCCACCAGGTGCGTGGTTGGGCTTATCTCGTGATCAGAATAGTGTGTGTTTTGTGTGTGTATCGTTTGTGTGATTGCCTTGGCCGAAGTCACAAGAGGGCCACCACCACCACCGTGAGGTGGTGGCTGCCACTTTCTACCACCGTTTGTTGCCACAAGGTGGTGGTGGGTGTAGTTCTGGGAAGTTTATTTTGGGTTATTGTGTGTATTATTGTAATTTGTAACCGGAATAAGAATAGAAAAATATGAAAACCACCACCGTAACGTGGTGGCTGCCGCCACCAGCCACTGTGTCGGGTGACGGTGTGCTTTGCCTTGTTGTGTTTGATTGGTTTGGGATGCATGAAACTCTAGTGGGCCTAATGAGGCCATAATGGGCCCAAGGAAACCCTAACTGACCTAATAAAACCCTAATGGGCCCAATGAGGCCCAAAGTGACCTAAAAGCCCAACCAATTGACTAATAGACTAGTATTGGGTAGGAAGCCCTAATTAGGATTTGGAAAACTCTAATGGCTTAAAACCCTAATTTTGGGGATTTATCGGGACACGCACGTGAATTATTTAGTAGAGTTAAAATATTAATTAATGATCATTGGAAAATTAACCTAAGGTAATATTGGACTTAATGGATTAAGTCCCTAATGGGTTAAGTAAGAAACACTTAACCCTAATCATCATTTCATGTGAAACCCTAATTTCACGTGGACCTTGAGTTGGGACTTTCTATTGGGCCTTGGTGATTAGACTATGGATGGGCTACCTAAGAACAAGTAAATGGACCTAAATGATTGGAAGCATTTCAGGGTAAGGGCCATGTGAGAGACTTGGGCCCAATTTGGAAAATTGGGCCATAGTTTGGGCCTTGATGATTATGTGACATTAGGCTATCACAATGTCGAATGTTGGACTAGACTAAATGTTTGGGCCTTATGGTAAGACCTTATAAAGGTTTTGGGCCAATTTGGAAAATTGGGTCATATGTTGGGCTTGGACCTATTACTTGACTTTTGGGTCTTTGGAGTGTGAGTTGGACCTTGGGCTTGGATCCCAATTAGTAATTGGGTATTGTTTGATGTTGACAGTTCGGGAATTTGTCAACCAGCAGCTAAAGTTTTATCTACGGGACTTCAGCAGTGCCAGGTGAGTTATCCTCACTATACTCATGGGTCTAAGGCACCAAGGCCGGCCCTTTGGATTGTTATATGGTCATGTTATACTGTTATGATTTGTTAGATCAGTATCCTGGTAGATAGGATGTTATGTGTTGTTATGATCTGTTAGATCAGTATCCTGGAAGATAGGATGTTATATGTTGTTATGATCTTTTAGATCGGTATCCTAGAGAGTAGGATAATATTATATGGTATGCGGTATGATCGGTTAGATCGTTATCCTAGTAGATAGGATGGTATTGTGTGCTATGTGGTATGATCAGTTAGATCAGTTGTTGTCTATAGACTGTTAGATGATTATCTGTTATATGTGTACACATATTTGGTTGGCGGTTGAGGCTTATGTGCTTTGTGTGAAAGCCAATAGACCTCGGCATTCCAACCTGTTGGTTGTGGGCCGTGAGTATTCCATCCCGAGGATGATTAGACTCATAGTATGTGGGCATTCCAACCTGTTGGTTGTGGGCCTGGGGTATTCCATCCCGTGGATGATTGGACCCATAATATGTTGGCATTCCAACCTGTTGGTTATGGGCCTCGGGAATTCCAACTCGATGGTTGATTTGACCTATAGTATACCGTTTATGATTATATGTGTGTTGTTGTGGGTATGGGTATTTTGGGGGAACTCACTAAGCTTCGTGCTTACGGTTTCAGTTTATTGTTTCAGGTGCTCCAAATGTCTTGGCAAGGCGAAGGCGTGACCGTACACATCCTCGTGTTTTGGACTTATGGGTTATGGGATACTCTGATATTAAACTATTTTGTAATAACTAATGACTTTTGGATGTTACAAAAAGTTTTAAAATGGCTTGATTTTTATGGGTGTTACAAGTTGGTATTAGAGACTTAGTTTGAGTGAATTAGAGGAACACTCATGTGAATCTAGTCTCAAATCAAAGAAAGATTTTCAAAATGATTTTAAATGGTCTTCAAAATAAGTAAAAGAGGATGTCAAGTGTACAATCAGCAGGAGCCAGTAAGTAGACCCCAAAATATCATACAGTAATTGATTATGTGATATGTTAGAACAATATGTTAGTGCTAGGCTAGGGATCTTTAGGAATTGCATGATAGAATTTCCTGATTACATGATGCCTGCTAGCCTAGGGTTTCCTTTATATGAGATTGACATCATTACTGTAGTTGGTTAGTGTATGCATAACGGTTATACATAATTAAGATCTTATAGCCTGATAATGTTTGATTTGACCTTATGTTCTATTCTTGTTTGATTGGGAGCTTAGGGTATGATTGGATATTCGAAAGTATATAGGGTCCAGCGTTATGTATGGCTAGCATACACTAGTGCTGCAGGGTTGGTGGAAGTTTCATGGATGAGTGAATAGTGTGAGGTCGATAGGCCAGTTACAAGATATTTAGCATTCCTATAGGAGTGAGGATTGGGCGCTCACTATGATTATGTATATTGTTATGGCATTGTGATGATACTTGAGACAGATATGGGTAGGTGTGGAAGGTAGTATGGGCTCGTACTACTGAAAGCACAAGACCCATACGCGTAGCAAAGAAGTCACAACCCCTAGGGTTTGGTTGGGAATTGATTCTTTGTCATTATATGGGTTATCAGAGATCTTTCTGGTGTATTATCAGAATGGTGGTTACGAGACGTCTTGAGACTAGATCCGGGTCAGGATCGGGAGATGGCCCTTAGGATAGGCTAGTATTGTCAGAGTATTGTGTCAGGGAGATCATCTGGGAGGAGGTGATCGAGGTTGTTCGTGTAACAACGAAAATTTCAAAACAATTTATCATTAAAAATAATCGTTTAATTCTTAAAACACTTTGTTTAAAATCTCATTCATAATCGAATTACAAAACACAACTCCATTTTCACTTGCATAATAAACCAGGATCCTCAAAACATGACTCTTTCTCTGGTGTGTACAATCAAGCCGGTGCCGTCCCGTGATCCCGAGAGAAACCTGAAACACATAATACAAAACACTGTGAGCACGAAGCTTAGTCAGTTCTCCAAAATACCACACATAACACATATTAGCCACTCGAGGCTATAACTCTGTGGGCCCGTAGACCCTACTCTGTGAACCCTCTGGTTCTAACTCTGGGAACCTTCCGGTTCCAACTCTATAAACATGCACAGCATAAATCACATAGAAATAATGCAGTACAACACATAGCATACATATAGCATACAAATACTCTGTCACATAACTCTAATTACCTACTCAAGGTAAAGTATATTGAGAAGACTCACCTCGCGTATCTCGATAACTCGCAAATCCCGGTAATCACTCGCGCTCGATCCTCCGAGCTATAATCCTCCTATAACACAGTATATCTCTAATTAACACTTTCACAACTAAGGTTGACTACCCCTATCAAGTCAACACTGGTCAACGGTCAACGGTCACTTTGACCGGACTCGGCGAGTGCACTAGAGCGACTCGGCGAGTCTATACGTGTTCACTGACTCCCTAGGATCCTCTCTTGACACGTCGAGTACTCCCCTAACTCGACGAGTTCCACCTGGCATGAATCGCGGGGCCACCACGACTCAACTGACTGAGTCTCAAGAACAACTCGGCGAGTTCTAGCTTGACTCAGTCCACCTGTCAACCCTCTCTGACTCTCCCTGACTCACTGAGTCAAGCCTTAACTCGGTAAGACCACTCGTTGAGTGGTTATAGACAATCTTCATGCTACTCGCCGAGTCTGTTCTTCGAACTCGGCGAGTCTAAGCCATGCATGAACTCAAACTCACTCCTGAGGTCAGATCCGTTCCAGTAACTCATAGATCCAGTCCTTCCAAGCACATTTATCACGTAAAGTTACAATCTTGGTGCTCATGCAAAGGTCCAAAGGCCTTATTTGATGATATGGTATCTAGAATGCTATTCTAAGCTCATCGCCTCCATTAACACTCATAAAGCTTGAGGGAAAAGAGTCTTTGGACCTCTTTGGGTCCAGATCTAAAGCATCAACACAAAAAGAGGCCAATTACTCCATGAATCATCCACAAAGAAGCCGTAACTCTAAGATTTACACCAAGGGCTGAAAAACGAACGAATGGTTACCTCAAATGAAGTCTCTGGACTCAGGAATCACTGGATTAGCACCTCCTTTAGTCTCCTCTTGCCTTGATCCTCTTCTATATGCAAAATCACCCACAAATAATCAAGGATCTTCCTCTTTTCTCCCACAAAACGCTCCAGGACTCTTTTAGGGTTCTCTCTGGGGTTGGTGGCCGCAAATGACGGCCATAAGCCCCTTTAAATAGGTCTCATACCCTGAAATTTAGGGTTTCATTAAACAGCGTGGACTCGCCGAGTCCACCTTTTGGACTCGCTGAGTCCGAACGCGAACCCTTTCCCAAACCGCGATCATACTCGGCGAGTTTGAGCTCCAACTCGCCGAGTCTCCTCACAAAACACCAAAATTAAGAAGAATAAATAATACCTAGGAATC
Source organism: Lactuca serriola (assembly GCF_051521515.1). Classification (NCBI taxonomy): domain Eukaryota; kingdom Viridiplantae; phylum Streptophyta; class Magnoliopsida; order Asterales; family Asteraceae; genus Lactuca; species Lactuca serriola. Next base: position 229,324,907 of record NC_136411.1, read on the forward strand.
CGGGCTGTTACAATTCTCCCCCACTATAACTAGACTTCGCCCTCGAAGTCTCGCTCTGCAAATAACTCCGGATGCTGCTCACGCATCTCAAGCTCCGGCTCCCAAGTCATCTCGAACCCCTTACGATGCCGCCACTGAACCAAAACCAAGGGTATCTCCTTGATTTTCTGATCTCTGATTGCCACTGGTCTCTCAGCATAATTCAGGCTCGCATCCACCCGAATATCCTCTAATGGAACCAATGCCGACTCATTGGCTATACATTTCCTCAGTTGCGACACATGACAAGTGTCGTGAATCTGCCCCAACTCTGCTGGCAAATCCAAACGATAGGCTACCCAGCCTACCCTCGCGATCACTCGGAATGGACCAATATATCGGGGCCCCAACTTGCCCTTCTTCCTGAATCGAATCAATCCTTTCCAAGGAGAGACCTTCAGGAGTACAAAGTCACCGACCAAAAATTCGAGCTCGGACCGGCGCCTGTCTGCATAACTCTTCTAGCGACTCTGAGCGGTCAACAACCTCTGTCTGACCTGTTGTATCTGCTCTGACGTCTGAAGCACGATCTCTGTACTTCCCATCACACGTTGCTCTACCTCTCCCCCGCAAATGGGGTCCGATACCCCCTTCCCTACAACAGCTCAAAGGGTGGCATACTGATGCACTAATGATGGTTGTTGTTGTAGGAAAACTTTGCCAAGGGCAAATACGGGCCACAATTTCCCCCCGAAATCTAATACACATGCCCGAAACATATCCTCGAGCATCTGAATCATTCTCTCGCTCTGAAGTGTCCGCAAACATCACCAAGGTAAACTCTAGCTTATTTCTCATATTCATCTTCGATACCGAGCACCAGGTCAACTTTTGGCCCCATAGCTGAACCCCCAAAGGTCACACATAACATGATCCAAAACATCTCACTAACTTCCTCTCCGTGACCACTATCACGGCCCAGTGACACGCAAGTCACGAAATTCCCTTTTTCTCATAAAAAATACAATCCAATCGAAGATCGACTCAGCTCTAACCTCTGGCGTTTGTTGCGCATATTCTCCCGCGCACCTCGCTGACCCTCCCGATAGAGACGGAGACCCCAGTCTCGCCCTGGTTTAACCACTAGGCTCCAAAAACTCAACACTAGGTCTACTCAAGCCCAAAACTCTTCTGCATCATGCACTTATCGGAGAACACTCCATCATCACACTCTCTTGCCGTCTAGTGGGTACTATGGCTTCCCATAACATTACGACAGCCTCTGACTAGTGAGTACTACGGCTCCCCGTAGCATCACAACACCTTCTGACTGGCAAATACTATAGCTCCCCGTAGCATCACGACTCTCTCTCTCTGACTTGTGACTACTACGGCTCCTCGTAGCATCACAACACCCTCTGACTGGCAAATACTACAGCTCCCCGTAGCATCACGACTCTCTCTCTCTGACTTGTGACTACTACGGCTCCCCGTAGCATCACAACACCCTCTGACTGGCAAATACTACAGCTCCCCGTAGCATCACGACTCTCTCTCTCTCTCTCTCTGACTTGTGAGTACTACGGCTCCCCGTAGCATCACAACACCCTCTGACTGGCAAATACTACACCTCCCCGTAGCATCACGACTCTCTCTCTCTGACTTGTGAGTACTACGGCTCCCCATAGCATCACCCTATACTCTCATTCTCATTACAACGCCACACTAAGTTCACTAACTCATGCACCGAAGACTATCATAGATAGTTACACACACACTTGCCCCGATATGCATTACAGACTTTGGCGGCAACCGCCATAACACAGAACCTACCTCTGAGGAGATCCACTTCCTTAAATAATCCCTCTTGATGACAATACACGAAGGGCTCCCACTGGAACCGTGGATACATGATACATCACTAGTCATCTTAAACCCAAGACTCTAAATAACTTCCGAAATTGGGACGCTATACGTGGAAACCACGGAACACCCTAACAGACCATCACAATGTCCTGCCTCTAGTACTGATTCCCTTACTCCTAGCACCATACACATACAACAATACATTTCCTCTGAATCCCATAATAATTTCCTATTTCACTCAATGCGCAACTTCAGTGCATCCAAATACTCAATTGGAATACAAGGAAGGCGCTAACCCTTCAGAACATACTGATGATCCTCCGAAACCCTTTCCACTACTGCTCAAAATTCAAGCAAGAATACACATCCCAGCCCGGGAGTTGGCTACTCAACAATCTTCTACCCATATTTCAACCCAGAAGTTCTCAACTGCCCATACCATCATTACGAGTCTTCCACTTGAAACGACTCTGACCACCACCAGATTCCTGACCATTGACCACCCGCCGTGGAGACGCCCATCCTTCTTTCAGGCATACACCACATGCATTATCTCGCCCTGCACCTTTCCTTGATCACCAGTGACCCTGATCTCATGAATTCAAGCCGCAGGTTTCTGCATCCAACCCCTAACCGCTCTTGCACAAATCTCTGGTTCTCTCAATAAACCACCCGGTTCTCCCCCACTTAGGGTTTGAACCATCACTATCTGATACATCAACAACCTCACGAACTATTTTCACCAGCAATAACGCACCTGCCCCTGGAAGGTGCTATGCAATGCCCCATAGTCCCCTTTAAGGAAATCAATCGATCTCATAACTCTGAACCTCAAATGAAATCCTCAAAAACTTCTCGTCACGACTGCCTCTAGTCGTTCCAAGTCTTGTACCAATCCAATAACAAACAACTCAATTGTCCAATAACATCACTGACTCATAGACTGGACCACGAAATCATCATACTCCCCCACCTCGACTCATCAACCGACGTTCCAACCCATGGATCATCCCAAGAACAGGGACCCACTCCCATATTCAATACCCAACATAGATAGAAAAACCACTGCACTGATTAACTCGACTAGACTCCCCACTAATACCTCTACAATACGCCCTACTATACTCAAATAGGCGTAACGTGGTCGTTGACTATCTCAGTCCCAACTGTCTATCTGCTCATGGTAAATCACTGTCTCGCAGCACACATGCTACCTGATACTCTTATGGATAATCATCCTCAATGACAACCTGTAGGGTTTTACCCCCAAACCCGAAACTTAAACATCAGGCCTCTCATGTTCCGCACACGAACATAAATAGCACCACTCAGGTCATAGAAGGTGACATATCCTCTATCGACTGATTGCTCAACTCAGACCGAAATTCTCCCCTCCCTCTAACTCCTTACCAAAATACTCTGATAGGTTCTCGACCTACCTCTCAAGGGACGCCTCTTCGAACTCAATCATGGCCCACAGGCCTAAACACCCATAGCGTCCAATCTCAACCTCATCAATCATGACCGGATAATCGGAGAACCATAAGCATCATTCACTACGAACCATGACATCTCTTCTCAATATGCTCCGGTGTATGGTACCCGAACCATAGCATCACTCCTCCATCTGCTCCGATGTATGGTACTCGAACCATAACATCATTCCTTCATCTTCTCCGATTTATGGTACTCGAACCATAACTTCACTCCTCGATCCGCTCCGATGTATGGTACTTGAACCATAACATCACTTCTCAATCCGCTCCGATGTATGGTACTCGAACCATAACATCACTCCTCAATCTGCTCTGATGTATGGTACTCAAACCATAACATCACTTCTCAATCCGCTCCGATGTATGGTACTCGAAACATAACATCACTCCTCAATCTGCTCCTATGTATGGTACTCGAACCATAACATCACTCCTCAATCTGCTCCGATGTATGGTACTCGAACCATAACATCACTCCTCAATCCGCTCCTTAGAACCTTCAGAATACTCCCTATATAAAGTATGGGTCCTCTGCTTTCAGTAGTACGGGCCCATACTACCTGCCACATCTACCCATACTTTCCACACGGACTATCCCGGAGCTCCTAAGTAGCTGCTCGACCTTCCCGTTCACCAATTCCATCGTGTGCTCGCTCCCCAGCGAAATTCTCTACTCTTCCAGCACACTCATCTGGCTAAGGTTACTCCCTAGGCTCTTCCTAGATTCCCACACTTCTCTGCCATCAGCTGCTAAAGAGCTCCTAATGATGCAAGCCAATCTACCTCCTGAATATCGTCATATTCGCTTGGTAGCTGACTCCCATCATTGAGAGTTCCACAAAGCACGATGCAAGCAGTATTCGAGCATCGAAGAATATATATGACTCACTCTGGGTGATAACTCCGCTTGCTCTGCTCATCCTCGAAAGTACCACCGAACTCTGCAACTCTTCCCCTCGTGGGTTCTAACTATTCTTTCTCTAAGTACCACGGTACTTATCTAGCTATCTCCCCTAGATTACTCCTCTACTCAAATCCCCTAAAGGATTCCAACTAAATATTCTCACTCATCACATACTCAAAAGCACATCGCATATAACAACAATTCCTAGGCTAAGGCATCACAAATCAGGTCACTCTAGTCCTATGATATGGAATACCTATCCTGTCTCTAGCATGCAATAATATCTCATAAAGTGCATCATAAATATCTCATAACACAAAAGTAAGGGTATTTTGGGAAATCACCGTTCGGGCACTGGCTAATTGTACACACTGCTCTTTCTCGCTCTCTCTTTGAACTTTTATTCGCTTTAGAAAATTATTTCTTTGAAAACTTTTCTTTGAAAACTTTTCTTACTTCCTCAGTTTGAGTCCAAATTTACCCGAAGGCACATCCGAATCCCTCAAACCAAGGCTCTGATACCAACTTGTAACACCGAAAATTTCAAAACAATTTTTCATTAAAAATAATCGTTTAATTCTTAAAACACTTTCTTTAGAATATCATTCATAATCGAATTACAAAACAAAACTCCATTTTCACTTGCATAATAAACCAGGATCCTCAAAACATGACTCTTTCTCTAGTGTGTACAATCGAGCCGGTGCCGTCCCGTGATCCCGAGAGAAACCTGAAACACATAACACAAAACACTGTAAGCACGAAGCTTAGTGAGTTCCCCAAAATACCACACATAACACATATTAGCCACTCGAGGCTATAACTCCGTGGGCCCGTAGACCCTACTCTGTGAACCCTCTGGTTCTAACTCTGGTAACCTTCCGGTTCCAACTCTATAAACATGCACATCATAAATCACATAGAAATAATGCAGTACAACACATAACATACATATAGCATACAAATACTCTGTCACATAACTCTGATTACCTACTCAAGGTAAAGTATAGTGAGAAGACTCACCTCGCATATCTCGATAACTCGCAAATCCCGGTAATCACTCGTGCTCGATCCTCCGAGCTATAATCCTCCTATAACACAATATATCTCTAATTAACACTTTCACAACTAAGGTTGACTACCCCTATCAAGTCAACACTGGTCAACTCTGGTCAACGGTCACTTTGACCAGACTCGGTGAGTGCACTAGAGCGACTCGGCGAGTCTATACGTGTTCACTGACTCCCTAGGATCCTCTCTTGACACGTCGAGTACTCCCCTAACTCGACGAGTTCCACCTGGCATGAATCGCGGGGCCACCACGACTCAACTCACTGAGTCTCAAGAACAACTCGGCGAGTTCCAGCTTGACTCAGTCCACCTGTCAACCCTCTCTGACTCTCCTTGACTCACTGAGTCAAGCCTTAACTCGGTAAGACCACTCGCTGAGTGGTTATGGACAATCTTCATGCTACTCGCCGAGTCTGTTCTTCGAACTCGGCGAGTCTAAGCCATGCATGAACTCAAACTCACTCCTGAGGTCAGATCCGTTCCAGTAACTCATAGATCCAGTCCTTCCAAGCACATTTATCACGTAAAGTTACAATCTTGGTGCTCATGCAAAGGTCCAAAGGCCTTATTTGATGATATGGTATCTAGAATGCTATTCTAAGCTCATGGCCTCCATTAACACTCATAAAGCTTGAGGGAAAAGAGTCTTTGGACCTCTTTGGGTCCAGATCTAAAGCATCAACACAAAAAGAGGCCAATTACTCCATGAATCATTCCACAAAGAAGCCCTAACTCTAAGATTTACACCAAGGGCTGAAAAAGGAACGAATGGTTATCTCAAATGAAGTCTCTGGACTCAGGAATCACTGAATTAGCACCTCCTTTAGTCTCCTCTTGTCTTAATCCTCTTCTATATGCAAAATCACCCACAAATAATCAAGGATCTTCCTCTTTTCTCCCACAAAACGCTCCATGACTCTTTTACGGTTCTCTCTAGGGTTGGTGGCCGCAAATGACGGCCATAAGCCCCTTTAAATAGGTCTCATACCCTGAAATTTAGGGTTTCATTAAACAGTGTGGACTCGCCGAGTCCACCTTTTGGACTCGCTGAGTCCGAACGCGAACCCTTTCCAAACCGCTATCATACTCGGCGAGTTTGAGCTCCAACTCGCCGAGTCTCCTCACAAAACACCAAAATTAAGAAGAATAAATAATACCTAGGAATCCGGGCTGTTACAGTTTGGGGATAGATTCCAGAGATGATTGGGTCTTTCAAGACCATCATGGTTGAGTATTTAACGAGCGCCATGCAGCCATTGCTGAGACGGCTGCCACAACAGCTTAAACAACTATAACGACAGCAGGGAGAGGAGCTGGTCGGGTTTTCCAGTATCGGGACTTGTTATTTGTACATATTCGGATGAGCAGAGGGCTACAGTCATCTAGGATCATGAAGATAATTTGTACTCATCATATTTCTGCGGGGTTAGTGGGAGGATAGCACACGAGTTTCTAGATTTGAGGCTTGGGGGTTTTGCTTGAGGCCAGAGTGTGAGTCGCGGGGACTCCGGAAAGGAATGATGATTATGTTCAGCTGGGGTTTTGCAGCTAGAAGTAGAATGGTTAATTAATGGATTGGAATGTCGTTTTATAGTGCAGGGATTGTTCCCTTTCTGTTTTCGAGCTCGAAGGAGTGAGCAGACTTGGGACCCCAGGATCAGGTTGTATTCGAGCTCGGGGTCAGTTGATTGTAGGAATTGGCAACATTATTTCAGCTCTGGTCAGCGCAGGTTGCTCGACGTGGCATGAGTAATTATGAGGTCCGGTTTTTCTTGGATCTCTTGTATCAGGCGGTAAGGATTGATGGTGCGATCTATTGCACTGGTTTAGGGCATATGTTGGATCAGCTACTGCAGTTTAGTTGTGGACATTTGAGCGAGCGAGTGAGTCAAGGTGCGAACCATGAATGGAATGATTTCTAGAGCCTGATAGCGGGAGACTTGTTTGGAGCACCTTTGGAAGAAGGGTGGTATGAGGGAGATCTGCGGACAGAGTCCCAGATGATGGTTAGCCAGCATTGTCAGGATTTAGTGGTGTTAGTAACACTTATTGATTAGCGGAGGAAAGCACCAAGGGAAGTAGCTCGTTGTTGAGACACTAGTTGGAGCACCTATCTTTGGACTTCAAGATTTGGGTGTGGGATCATTCGATCATAAGGGACTGTTGGTTTCCCTGGGATTCATAAAGTGTTCATCTAGTTATTAGAAGCATGTGATCATTTGGGTTGGCTAGTAAAGGGTACTAGTTGGAAAGGTTTGGTTGTCATCAGATCGATCGTTGGATAGTGAGAAGGATTGGGAATCCTCAAATTTTCATGTATTGTGAAGACTTAGTTGAATCTAAGTGGAAGAGAATCGTACCAAAATGCAGAAGCAGGATTGGTTTTGAAATTGGGATAAATTTTGCATCGTTTTTAGGAAGGAAGACAACCCTAGTGGCTGCTTGGTTTGAGAGTTGTGTGAGTTGGGAGTTCAGTATAACTCCCCAACATATGAATCGCGTCTTCTCGGTGCTTGATAGCAGGACTTAGTGAAATCAGGTTGGGATTATAGCCATGAATTAAGTTCAGTGGTGTGTTAGGTTGAGCGCAAGTTCGACCAGTATGGAAAGTGTTGTAAGACTGTGGGGGTAGTCGTAGCATTCACTAGCGATCAAGTTATGGAAAGTGTTGTAAGACTGCGGGGGTAGCTGTAAGATACACAAGGTTAGCAAATAGTGCTAGAGTATTGTAAGTTTGTGGGTGTAGCAGCAACATTCGCTAGGTTGGTAGATAGTATGAGCACGTTGCTAGGGCGCGGAAGGGACGGTAGTAACCACCAGTTCGAGTGTAGCAGTGAGGATTTGGAAATCAACAGATTGGTTTATGGGTTTCCCCAGAGGGATTAGACCTGGTTAACCCATTGATAAGACTGTAGGAACGTCACTATAGTTATGAGACCAAGGAAGCAATGGATTGCTTAAGGTTGCTTGTGATGTAAGGCCACCATTGGTCATGTAACAATCGCTATTATCCGTGGATTTGGTAACGACGGGATTTGACGCATGGATCCGATCAGTTGGATCAGGAGGTTGTTAGAGTCACAGTGGCATTATAACTAGTGGTAACTAGTTCCAGGGAAGGATTTCGTTCGGAAGTCGTGTGAGGTCACTATGTGGGAGTCCTTTAGCTCCGTGACCGAGCCGGAACCCAGTATTTCATATGAGTGGTACTCGGTTGTGACGAATCAAATGATTTTAGATGAGATGCAAGGATATGTCCTTGGATTTCAAGTTATGGGTTAGACCCGAGTTATGTATATAGTGGTATTCCAATCTAGGGTATTCCATCGTTAGGATGACCAGACCCTATGATTGATTGGATATGGTGTGTTTGGTATTCCAACCCGAGGGTTGATTGGACCAAACATGTGCGTGATATGAGGGTATTCCATCCTAGGGATGACTGAACCCGTCGTAGGCATGCCTGGTATTCCAGGCCGAGGCTGATTGGGCCAGGTATGAGTATTTGTGCTTATGAGCCGGTTATTATATGTATGTGGTTAAGGAACTGAAGGAAACATTGTTTTATTGATCCTAAAAGGGTTCATGTCCCAGCTTACACCCCGTTGTTCATTATATCCCTGGGAACTGACTACCAGAACGAGTTTCTCGTGAAGGAGTACTTAATATCTTGTCAAGAAAACGATTATAGTTAGCAGTGTGGGATTTGTGATTCTGTTTTCAAGTGGGAACCTCAGGTTATCAGAATTTGAGTAGCCAGTTTGGAGTTAAGTGCAATGCATTCAACAATGATCTAGTGTGGGCAGTCTGTCAGTAATCCAGACCATCTCAAGACTTCATATTTCAGATCGAGTAAATATGATCATATTGCAAGGGACTCGTTATATTCAGTTTTTAGAACCCCGCATGGGTTGGTTACGGTTGCCTTGGAAAGGCTAGGGTTATGCTCGGGATTGTAGTTCAAGTTGTTTGGCGTGTAAGGAATGAGAAGAAACGATTTCAAGGACGAAAGCAAATTTAAGTGGGGGAGAGTTGTAACATCCCATTTAAATATAATAATCAAATAATAAACCCGGAACCCCGAGAAGTGATTTCTATTGTTATTTCATATTATTATAGCCCAAAAGCGAATAATATTTAGTGGAGTGTTGGTTTCGGGAAGCCAAATGACAAGATTCGAATCTCCGGGGGTTAAAGTGTAATTTCAGGATGTATTTTGTAAAGATTTTTTTTAAGTTAGGGTGTGTTTGGTAAGTATTGGACTGAATTTGAAATAGATTCAAAAGGCAGGGGCTAAATCATAAAATTCAGACTTGATTTGAAAGGAATTATAGGAGAGGGGTCAAATGGGTAGATATGGGATTTATTTCGAAAAGAGTTTGATGGAGATGGGCCGTTCCTGCCATTTTGGAATGAAGTTGTCTAAGGATCGGGTATTTAACTGTTATATTGCCAAACTCTAAACCTAAATGAGACATTGGCCATCACCCCACTCCATCTTCATCCTCCAGCCGCCTCTCCCCAACTCTTGGCCGCCACCATCTCGGTTGAGATCCCAAACCGCCGAAGCAACCCCCCTTGCGTCCATCCTAATGTTGGGAAAGTGAAATACATGCGTTGTTGCCACTGGTTACTCATGGACTGCTCTCTGGTCTTCCTCACCGCCTCCTTACATGGATGTCGACGAGCTTGCTGCCATGGCTGCTGATAACGGAGCTGCCAACGACAAGATCGATAGTCGCCAAGTTGAGGCCCAACGACGGATGTCGTGGCCACTGCTGTGACGGGCACGACAACCTCCCTGTCGTGAATGACATTCTCTCTCTCTCTCTCTCTCTCTCTCTCTCTCTCTCTCTCTCTCTCTCTCTCTCTCTCTCTCTTCTCTCTCCGTTCAGTTCAGGCCGCTGCTAGCGGTGGTTGCCATCGATAATGGAGCTGCTGTCAGACTTCTCGTGTCACCACCGCCAGGTGGGTAGCAGGGCTTATCTCGCAATCAGAATAGTGTGTGTTTTGTGTGTATATCGTGTGTGTTATTGTCTTGGTCGGAGTCACAAGAGGGCCACCACCACCATCGTCAGGAGGTGGCTGCCACTCTCTACCACCGTTTGCAGCCACAAGGTAGTGGTGGGTGTAGTTATGGGAAGTTTATTTTGGGTTATTATGTGTATTGTTGTAATTTGTAACCAGAATTATAATATAAAAACTTGAAAACCACCACCATGAGGTGGTGGCTGCCGCCTCCTGTCACCACCGGCCGCCGTGTCGAGTGGCGGTGTGCTTTGCCTTGTTGTGTTGGATTCATTTGGGATGCACGAAACCCTAGTGGGCCTAATGAGGCCATAATGGGTCCAAGGAAACCCTAACGGACCTAATAAAACCTTAATGGGCCCAATGAGGACCAAAGTGACCTAAAAGCCCAACCAATTGACTAATGGGCTAGTATTGGGTAGGAAACCCAAATTAGGGTTTGAAAAACTCTAATGGCTTAAAACCCTAATTTTGGGGATTTATCGGGACACGCACGGGAATTATTTAGTAGAGTTAAAATATTAATTAATGATCATTGTAAAATTAACCTAATGTAATATTGACTTAATGGATTAAGTCCCTAATGCGTTAAGTAAGAAACACTTAACCCTAATCATCATTTTAAGTAAGAAACACTTAACCCTAATCATCATTTCATGTGAATGGACTATCCAAGAACAATTAATGATCATTGTAAAATTAACCTAAGGTAATATTGACCTTGAGTTGGGCATTTCTATTGGGCCTTAGTGATTAGATTATGGATGGACTATCCAAGAACAAGTAAATGGACCTAAATAATTGGAAGCATTTTAGGGTAAAGCCTATGTGAGAGACTTGGGCCCAATTTGGAAAATTGGGCCATAGTGTGGGCCTTTATGATTATGTGACGTTAGGCCATCAGAATGTCGAATGTTGGACTGGACTAAATGTTTGGGCCTTATGGTAAGAACTTATAAAGGTTTGGGCCCAATTTGGAAAATTGGGCCATATGTTGGGCTTGGACCTATTACTTGACTTTTGGGTCTTTGGAGTCTGAGTTGGGCCTTGGGCTTGGAACCCAATTATTAATCGGGTATTGTTTGATGTTGATAGTTTGGGAATCTGTCAACCAACAGCTCGAGTTTTATCTGCAGGACTTCAGCAGTGTCAGGTGAGTTATCCTCACTATACTCATGGATCTAAGGCACCAAGGCCGGCCCTTTGGATTGTTATCTGGCCATGTTATGTTGTTACGATTTGTTATATCAGTATCCTGGTAGATGGGATGTTATGTGCTGTTATGATCTGTTACATCAGTATCCTAGTAGATAGGATGTTATATGCTGTTATGATCTGTTAGATCGGTATCCTAGAGAGTAGGATAATATTATATGGTATGCGGTATGATCGGTTAGATCGGTATCCTAGTAGATAGGATGGTATTATGTGCTATGTGGTATGATCAATTAGATCAGTTGTTGTCTATAGACTGTTATGTGATTATCTATTATATATGTGCACATATTTGTTTGGCAGTTGAGGCTTATCTGCTTTGTGTGAAAGCCAATAGACCTGGGCATTCCAACCTGTTGGTTGTGGGCCGTGAGTATTCCATCCCGAGGATGATTGGACTCATAGTATGTGGGCATTCCAACCAGTTGGTTGTGGGCATGGGGTATTCCATCCCAAGGATGATTGGACCCATAGTATGTTGGCATTCCAACCTATTGGTTGTGGGCCTGGGGTATTCCAACTCGATGGTTGATTGGACCCATAATATACCGTTTATTATTATATGTGTGTTGTCGTGGGTATGTGTATTTTGGGGGAACTCGCTAAGCTTCGTGCTTACGGTTTCAGTTTATTGTTTCAGGTGTTCCAAATGTCTTGTCAAGGCGAAGGCGTGATCTTACACATCCTCGTGTTTTGGACTTATGGTTTCTGGGATACTCTGATATTAAACTATTTTGAAAACATTTTGTAATAACTAATGACTTTTGGATGGTTGAAAAAGTTTTAAAATGGATTGATTTTTATGGGTGTTACAATAAGAAGCCCCTTAGCATCCAAAATTGACTACTAGACACACTAGTGTTCCTTGGAGTTCCATGAGCCAATTTTCGTTGCAAGAATACTCTCTCAAAAGTCTCCTTTGTTCTAGGTGTGTTGTGATTCCATTTGAGGTGCAACACTTGGGGCACTAAGTTCTTAAAGGCCAAACTCAAGAAGTTCTACAAGCTACAACAAAGAGGTAATTCTATAACGCTCTTTTATGTTGATTATGTCATTTCCATGCTAGTTGTAGGCTTAATGCTTTGGAAACAATATTGCATGTATAATTATAGAAAACATAAATCCAAAGTATTTTGGGTTGTATGTGCACCATAGGATGTTGTAGTATACCAAAACCCATTAGTGGTATCAGAGACTAGGATTTTTTTCCACTATACTTGATGTTTTATTGGTTTTCAAAGCAAAAAATCAAATTTTCTGTATTCTGGACAGTGAACTCACCGAGTCCACTGGGGGACTCGTCGAGTCCACTCAGAAAAAGTCCAACTCGACGAGTCTAGTTCATGTACTCGCTGAGTTGGTGCTCCAGTGGGCAGTTTTCGAGTTTTTTTGGCCTTTGTTAGATTAGAATCATTACCACAAAATGTTGTAGTTCATAAAATATGATTTTGTTGATATGGTAATGATGATTCTCATCCAAATAAAAGATAATTGTCAAAGTTTCATGATTTGTATTAGTTTATATGATTAGGCAAATTTCTTGAAACTTGTTTGATATGAATTACCTTAAATTATGAGTTTAATTAAATCATAGACAAATTCCTCAAGTTATGTAAAGTGAAAAGGTCTCATTTTTAAATGTCATCATAAAATGGTTTTAAGTTTTCCATAACTTGTCCTTAAGTTACGGAACTTGAAGAGTCTTTTACATAAATGTTTTTATAAACTCCATAACTTGTCCTCAAGTTATGGAATGTCAAGAATCTTTTCATAAAACCTATATTCTCATAAGTTATGTATACCAAAAGTTTTTGAATAGTTCAAAACTTGCCTGCAAGTTTTGAAATTTGTAAACGCAAAGTCTCACTTTGAAACATTCAGTTCCAAACCCTAGAATTTTAAAAGTTTAAAATTCAACCCTTATACTATTATAATGTTATAGGTTTGATATATATATATATATATATATATATATATATGTATAATAGTAAAGTCAGTCTTACCGTTAGTAGGCCTCATTCACAAAGCCAGTCTATAAGGGGGTATAAGGTTACTGCCTATAAAATGGCAGTTTAATGTGTGTCCACTCTCATCCACGGCTTCCTTGACTAGTGGAGGGTCGTTAGCCGAACAGGTTTGACAGGACATTTAAATTCTCATTAAAAGTATAATGAAATACTAAGTAACTAAACACTTATAAATTCCCAATCTTAGTTACTTAGGAAAATGCGAATTTGGTGCTAACCCATGAAATTGCACTTTGCACCTTGTTAAGCCGTTAGTGGAACATGTGTGTTTAACCGACACACTAATCTGGGACTGACAGCGTGTGGCAAAGGGTAGCTTGATGTTAATCATAGATCAATGGAGCGTCTGTGGTTAACCGGAACATTGATTAGGTGGTTCTAACATTGAGTGTACTAAGCTAATTTGCATGGTTATTCACACCTTGTTTGTGATCCTCAGCATCCCATTCATAAACTTGAAGGGCGCAATCGAGATTTAAACATGCCATTGAAAAATTAAATGAATCTCAAAGGAGCTAGGAATTTCAATCCATTAAATTTAATTATCAATTTCGTTTTTCATGGTGGAAATTGGTAAATCGTCATTTACCTACCTTTAAATATTTTGCATTCGGATTACGGCATCCCTCTTCCGAATTGTAAAATATTGTGTTGGGTCATAGCCTTAATATTTCATTTGAGTGTTATATTAAGGACTTAAGTCAACTAACTTGAATTTATCCCCTTGTAGATGTCTAGTTCAGACAACTATGGTGTTCCCAAATCTTTTGGAAAAAGCTTTCTTTATAAAGATGATTTTTCACAAGGCGATCAAGGTGAAAGATTAATCCCTTCTTTGTGCTATAGTGGAACTTCACTTCCTCCGCCTCCTACATTAATTCTCCCTAACCCACAAGTTCAAGGTCACCAAAGCCCCATTGACAGGATAGAAAGTATGTATGTGCTCACATTGTAGAGATGAAGTTATATATTGACCAGCTGGGAGAGTTAGGTGTCGCAGTTTCAAGGAAGTTGGCTGTTGACTGGGTTCTTCAATCACTTCCTAAGTAATATAGCGGGTTCTTTAAGGACTACTATATGGGAGATCACGACATGAATCTTTATTGATCTAACATATTTTCTTGTTGTTGATGAATCAGCAATGATTGGGCGCACTGGTAAAGCAAATTTGATTGGAAGATCTACTCCCCAAACTTTCATGGACATTGGCAATGGTAACATTGGAAGTCTAGAAAAGATTTGTCTTCCCAGTGGAAAGGGATCGGCCATGGTCAAGTCATTTGACCAAATGGTATAGAGAAAGGCTAAGTCTGAGATAGTCCCGTGTATCATTCCAAAGAGTCCATATGTTTATATTTCCATTTGAAGGGACATTGGAAGTAAATCTGCCCTGACTACCTGAAGGATCTAAGAGAACGTAAAGTAAAAAAGTTTTGACTCTACTTCAGGATCATGCAAAAGGGAGGAAGCTTAAAGGAAGAGTATGTTGAATCTGGTCGCGAAGATGGATTTCTATCGCATGGTTCGATGATCGGATTTTTGAGCTGCTGCTTAAATAGTTATGATAGATTGCTTAGAAATATGTAGTAGCATAGTTTTCATTTGTAATTGCGTTGTAAGGAAAAGTGTTTCTGCATTTTATAAATAAATAAAATTTTGTTTTTATTTTATTATATCTCCTTGCAATGGCATTTGTGAAAATTAATGTTTGTATATATCACAACATTATTTATAGGGAATTATATATACTCACATACATATATGTATATATCACAAATTCCTATTTATTCAATAGTTTTCTAAATTATATCTACCGTACAAAATCAAATAACATTTTCTAACTCACGATTTAAGTTTAGGCATATACTACAAGCACCTAATTCACTTAAACTACAACTCTAATACCAACTTGTAACGCCCATGTTTTCACACTAGGTATAACCTAAAAACAACATTTTTTTTGATAAAAACAGCTTGTTTAAACATTTTGCTATATTTTGGTACACTCAAGCATAAGAAACTATCACCGGGGATTGTACTAGTCACGAGTATAGGATACGAGTTGGGCGCTACTACCTTTAACCTCCAAAACATTATAAACAAACACTGGAAGCCACACAACTTAATGAATAACAACTACAATAATGTTAATCACATAATCATACAAATATCACACACATATCAAGCAATTCATCAATAGTTATATTTGTGAATCTCCTTTAGGAGATCTAACGAATATTTCTTTAAATTCCTAGGAAACCTTGAACTATTGCTCAATAACTACCACAAAGATCACTATGTCAGCTCGTGACACATCCACGAGTAAGAATAGTGTCAGCCCATGACACATCAATGAATAGCAATAGTGTCAACCCGTGACACATCAACGAATAGCAACAATGTAACCCCGTGATACATCAACAAATAACAACAGTGTCAGCCCATGACACATCAACGGATAACAATGTGTCAACCCGTGACACATCAATAGCACCTTTGTCTTATATAATTCACCCGCATGAATAACATACCATCTTGTTGTACATGTGTATCTCTAACACCGCAACATCAAAAAAAATATGATATTTAATTATTTACAGTACACATAACTCACATATTGTAACATAGACTTATCACAAACAACGGATATTAGAGTAGTGTTACATACCTGGTTAGCTGGCAGAGACATCAACTTTGGTCCTTGACCTACTCTACTTTCCAGCTCGTCACATGCAATTACCTAACATACAATTATTAAGTTCCTCAGAACATGTTACAATTTAGTACTCACTATACTCTGTGACTATTTGTCACCAAACTCATTACTCTCGATAATGCAAGCACAATAGGCTTAACCCGTAACCCATTAACTAAATATACCACATCGGGAAACATTAGTAAAGTAGGGTTTACAACCATCACAATGCGGACTAACTGTAACGCTCGATTCCAAGTATGAAATTATTTCCGAGTTGTGTATGAATTATTTTTGGCCATGGCGTGGTGAAGCCTTACCACGTCGTGGCGATAAGTTTTTGGGCCACAAATTTTTATGGACCACCACGGTGTGGTGATGTTGTACCATGATGTGGTGTCGGCTGATGGAGAAAATCCTAAACTTTAAGGGGCTGAGCCCTATTTAATGATCCTTAACCCCTCATAGCCTCCCTCACATCAACCTCTATTCCCCCAAATCGTTCCTTGCAAACCCTAATCACCTTCCACCATTTTTGAGCTAGCTTGGTACTCTTTGAAGTTATAGAAGGAAGAAGGAGGAGGAAGGAAGCAAAGATCAAGCAAGAAAGTCCCCATTCCTCATCTTGGAACTCTTATTGGCCTTTTCAAGTGCCCAAGACTCGATTTTTATCTTACCAATTTGGTAGATCTTGAGTTTTGTACCATTATCCTCTTGTTCTTGATAGTTAGGATGGTTAGACCTCATAAAGTTTGAAACTTCATGAATCTCCAGGTCAAAGTGATCTAGTACTGTCTTGGATCTAGACTATAATCAAATTTTGATGTCATGCATAGAGATTAGGTCATAAATCCATATTTTGACCTAATATAGGTTCAAGAGATGTATTGCGCATGTATGTTTATAAACCACCAACCTTTGGGATGGTTTAGGTGTTAGAATCACTTCTGGAGAGGATGAACTTCGTACTTTAAGGATTAAGTGCTTGTTGATTAGTCCCTTGCATTATTAACCCTTATGGTTCAGTTTTGGACCTTTTGGGAAGCCCCAATGGATAAAGATTGAAACTTTATCCTTCTAGATCTTAGCTTGGACTGGATTTTAGCTTTGGAGCTCTTGGATTCGAAGAAAACAACTTAATGTATTAAGTTGTTGAAACTCGGGCAACCATGGCGCGGTTCTAAGCCAACACGGTGTGTTGGCTAAGATTTTCCTTGCTGTTTGGATACTGGCATAACACGATATTGCCAAGGGGCACCACGGCGTGTTGGAGTCAATATGAACAGTTGAATTTGACTTTTGACATTTTTTTTGACTTTGCCGAAGTTGACATAAAGGGTATTTTATGTATTTTGAGTTGTATATGAGAATTGATCACTATTTGATAAATAGTTGATGGGTAGAGCTGATATTCGGAGCGGGACCTATTCAACTATCATTCAGATTTAGAGGCGAGTCTTCTTACCATGTTCATGGGTCGAAGGTACCAATGTCAGCTCGTTTATTATTAGTTATATGGTTGTTGACTTTTGTGGTAATGGTATGTAATACCATGGGGGTAGCCCATGTCACTTGAGTGTGAGATCGGGATTTGGCCCTCGGCTTCGCAAGGAAAGACCATGGGGGTAGCCCATGACACTCATATGAAAGACTGGGATTTGGCCCTCGACATTGTGTGTAAAGACCATGGGGTAGCCCGTGGCACTTGTCTGTTTACTTGTTTTTAAGTATGTGACATGATTGGAAACTCACTAAGTCTTTGTTTATAGTTTATATTTATGTTTCCGGTACCTCTGGTACTAAAGGGAAGGGATCGGCTTGATGTCGAAGCATTCACTCCTCATTAGTTTTCCACAATTTGACATTTTACTCTGATGATTTGAAATTATTAATGAATAACTTGGAACAATGTGACGATTGTAACTTTTGTGTTTATTTAAAATGAAAAAAGTTTGATCCTGGATTTTGGGTTGTTACACTAACTATCTCACCGTAAGCTTTATTTACAAGTCTTACCAACAGGTTCGTAATAGTACCATATCATGAAAACTTGTAACATACTCTAGGGTTGATCAACTCCTGACAACTATTACATATAATAATTACGCCATAAGGGGTAAAAGATACCTCAACGATCTCGTAACTCGACCCCGTGTCTCACATACATCGGTATCAACTCCCAAGAATGATTCCTGAGAAGCATCTCCGATCACGCGTGCCAAAATCCCCCCCCCCCCCCAAATGACACAAAAACTTGTATTTATACTCTGGGTTTTGCCACATCCTTAACATATTTGTGTCACGTCGTGATGATCAACTAGACCCAGTTTCGCCACGTGTCGCACTATCCCATCACATGTCTCGCTGACTCACTTCATTGCCATGTCGTGGCAAATATACTTCTACGTCGTGGTGGTCAAAAGTTTGACGCTTGACTTTGACTTCTGTTGACTTTCTCAAAATAGCAACGTACTTCCATCTCAACTTCAAATAGCCATAACTTTCTCGTATGAACTTCATCTTCAACAAACTTTATATCCATGGAATCCTCATCACACGAACTACAACATTCCTTAACTATCTTTTGTTAAATAACATTTCTCAAATTAAAGCAACTCAAGGATTTATCTTTTCTGATTTATATCTTTTACATAGATGCACCTTGTTGGCAACATTTTAGTCATCAAGAGTTGCTCTAGTTTTAACCAGATGGTCATTTCCGAAGTTTTGTTCAATATATTTTTAAGAACATTATTAGATAGATGTAAGATAAATTGTGATTGAGTTTTTAAGTATCACATATATTTCTCCTCATTCGACCATGATGCATGAATCTTATCTGCACCTAAAAGTAACTTGTTTGAATCCATTTAGATTAGCACATCTTTCATATTTAATTGACATAAAGAAAATAGTGTATTCATACATGCAAAGGAATGTGATACTTCTTTGAAGACCAAGCATTAAACAATCTTAAACAAAACAACTATCAAAACTTGGAAGGTATGATACCAATTCTAGGGGACATGAAGACAATGATTTGGTTATGACTAAGAACAAACATGAAAGATCTATATGCTCAAGATTCATTTTAGAATGATATTACTATTAATATATGATCATATAGGGTCACATCAATAACAAGTAGACACAAATTCATTATTTATAAGAAGTTGATTCTTGATAATTATTAATAAATCTTTCAATTAAACGGTAATTATT
The DNA here is from genome assembly GCF_051521515.1 of Lactuca serriola. Classification (NCBI taxonomy): domain Eukaryota; kingdom Viridiplantae; phylum Streptophyta; class Magnoliopsida; order Asterales; family Asteraceae; genus Lactuca; species Lactuca serriola. The sequence goes on from NC_136411.1 coordinate 229,344,410, forward strand.
TATGTTATAAAAATAATATTTTTCAATAACAAGTATAATGTTTTATATCATATGGTATGATATATAAAGTCATGTATATCTTTTTGGACTAAAATGATTTTTGTCTTTTAGATAAATGATCATGATTTTTATAAAATATAAGAGATGGAAGATTTATAAATATCTTCTTCACTATAATATGAAAACCCAATTTTGGAGAAAAGAGATAAGTTTTGTCTTTTTTGCTTATTTAAATGGGCATGTCATACTTTAGAAACATGACTTGACATAATAATGAAATTTTGTCTTAAAGTGTTAACACTAAAATGAGAAAGACTGGCAGTAAATTGCTTAAAGGGTTTCAAGTTATCTTCCTTCTTATTCCACCCTAAAACCGTAAGCTTCACTCTCTCTCCCTGTTTCTCTCTTAAAGGGTTTAGACTAGTTTGAAAGAAGTTGATACTTTTGCTCCCTTTTAAGACAAAAGATAGGGTTTTGTTCTTAAAGGCTTATAGTCTTTTGTTGCATGAAGAACTAGCATTCAAGTCTCCTCGTAATTGTAATTGTTGGTGCACTTTTCTAGAGGAATTCTAGTTTGGATTCTTGCTATACTCATCAACTTCCAACTTCCCAAGAGGATTCAATGTCTCCAAATATTGTTACTTATTAATCCTTTTGTGGATGTATTTAATCTTTATGTTCATGCAAAAGTATCCTTGATAAGAATAAAGTTGTATTATGTTATTCAAACTTTATAATGCTTACATTGTCAAATTGGTGGTTTTAGAAACCGAATGTTTTTAATAAAACCCAACAAACCACATCGACTATAAAGTCAAATACTGAGGAACGCATTCAATCGAAATATGATAATGTTTGAAACAAAATATGGATTGTTAATAATTCATCAATATGAAGTAACGAAAAACAAATAAGAAGAAATAAAAGGAACACCAAGATTCAACATTTATATTACAAGAGACCTTACCATGTAACTATGGTATCGAGAGAGAAGAGTTATCCTTTATTTAGACATCAATTCCTTAATTAATAAGAAACATGTGCCTAAAGAATATGGATAGATAACTCCAAGAACGAAACTCAAGTACTCTTCCAAACTGCTAGGTCCAAATTTGAGGACTCTGAAGCTTACGACTTCGACGCCGATAAGGCAGCAAAACTGTCAAGGCAGATGAGCTGCTAACACAACCTGGACTTTTGGAGGCATATTTCAACATGATTAGCTGGAACTTGAAATTTTGACCTACTTTTATGAATTCATTGTAAAGTTTGCTATTTATGAAAAAGTGTGTATTCTTGTTTGGCATATTCATTTTATCAGCACACTGCTTATTTGTTCTTTCAGTACCGACATCTATACATGAATTTCCAATGATTCTGTTTTGTATATTCCTACAAAGTAAAAGTAGAATATGTTTTAAGAATAGAAAATTCAACTGCCTGAAAGTTGAAAGGTAGAGGCAGTGGCATTGGTCGCCAGTGATTCCATGGTAGCTAGTTCAATCTCCACCTGATCATCCAGAATGGCAGACAAGACTGGTGCTCTTTCTTGAAGAGATTTTTCACTTAAAAGCATAACCACTTCAGACATTTCAGGTCTAGTTGATGGTGGTTGAGTGCACATCAATGCTATCTTAATGATCTCCACAACATGTTCTACTACATATTCACTAGGATCTAGTTTCTCATCCATTAAATTCAGATGCTTTCCACTCTCATGTAGATCCCATGCCTATCATACACATAACAGCAGAAAAGCTAGTGAGAAATTCTCACCTAAGGTTAAGGTCTTATTAAATATGGAATAAATCATTGATTGTTTGATATACCTACATCATTAAAATCATAAATGAAAAGAATCGGTTGAATGAACCAACCTTGAATTATGAGAAACTTACATGATCAAGGAGATTTTGAGTGACTAATTGGTAGTCAACATCCTTGTATCTCTTTCCACTAATGATTTCTAGGACTACCACACCAAAGCTGTATGTATCAACTTTCTCAGATAATTGCCCATAAATTGCATATTCAGGTGCAACATAACCACTATTCCTGCTAAGATTTAACATGCAATGGTTATTGATAATATATTTTAATCAAATTGAGTTAGTAATTAAGTTATATGTACATTTAAACATACAAGGATCCTGTGCATTTTGTGCTGAGATGAGTCTTATCCTCTGGTAGCAGTCTTATAAGCCCAAAATTTGCTATTTTCGGCTGAAATTCACTATCAAGTAGAATGTTGCTGGTTCTTATATCTGTATGGATGATGGGAACATGATACTGTTCATGTAGATATGAAAGACCCCTTGCTATACCAAAGATTATTTCAAACCTTTGTTTCCAGTTCAGAATCCTTTTTTTCTCACCTATCAAGTATTAACAATAATGTTACGCCAATTGAGATAGTAATAGTTGTAAAATCGAAGCCTTCAAAAGTTAATTGAAGTTCCACAACCCACCAAAAAGGAAGTGGTCAAGGCTACCATTTTCCATGTACTCATGGACAAGAAATAATTGTGTGCCTTTTGTACAATATCCAAGAATACGTAGAAGATGCCGATGGTGTATATTACTTATGATCTTAAGTTTATCATCAAACTGTTTCTTTCCTCTACTAGAGGCCATAAAGGTTTTCTTAATTGCAACTACACAACCATCCATGAGAGTTCCCTGAATCATTTCACCATACACAAATCATGAATTAGAGGTAATGAGCATATTATGCTTCCAGATATGTAATCTAATTATTAGACATTTTACCTTGTATACTTCTACAAACACTTCTCCAAGTTTGTTCTGGTCACTGAAATTATCGGTTGCTACTTTTAAATCGTTGTAGCTATAAGTAGCTGGACCTTGCAGCAATTCGGTTGATCCAGTTGATATATCTAGCAATTGGAAAACAAAATACTCAGATAGAATCCATCAGGAAACTTTAAATGTGTTATAAACAGCATGTAAAATATTAGTTAGCCTGAAGTTTAAACAGTAAAATTTGCTAGTACATGATGTTGTGCTTACCTTGTTTGTCTCTACTTGTGTTTTTGGATTTGCGACGCCATAAGTAAAATGCAAGTGTGAGTAACAAAAAACTTACACATCCAACAACTCCCCCAATTATGGATTTCTTCTTGTATGAATCTCCTATAAAGCATAGAGATTACAAAAATTCTAACCAAACTGATGAAGGGATGAAAAAAACGATCCAGTAACCTCATCATTTCAAGAAGAATAGAAAGCTCACCATCCCAAAGGAGAGATGTAAGATCAGATGTCTGGTTATGTCCAAAAAGTGGAGTCGTGGAATACCTCATGAAGCATCCATAGTCGATTGCCCAACTAGAAGTTCTCGGAAGACAATCAGATAAAGATTTGGATCTCCACTTTAGGCATTGTAGACAAGAACTCCGACTTAAATTTAAATGACATTGAGCAATTCCATACACCATAGCATTACCACCAGTTTCTAATTTCCTTATAGAAACTGCATACAAGTTCGATGTTCTTGAGGCAGCAATTTGAAGGTCAGATATCAACCTTTCTGCTGTTCTTTGGAACTCTGTTGGGTTGGCCGATGTTTTGTTAACACATAATAGGTATTGATCCAGTTGATTAAACTCGGTGAAGAAATTATAGTTCTCATATCTACATAAACACAACTCAAGTTATCACCGACATTTTCCTTTTGACCAATGAAATTAGTCTATACTTGAATTCTTTCTAGAAAGACCTAGATAAATACCACCACCTAATATGACCACAGGTTCCAAGTTTTTCCATATCACTTTGTAATTTTTTATCAAGAGTTGTAATGTACATTACAAGAAAGTACCAAGTGTGATGACCATGTCTTTTATAGATTGTAATGAATTAAAATTTAGCAATATACAAGTAAGAAGAAGTATGAAAAACATATGCACCTGACATCGCAGTCGTTGTAAAAACCAAGAGCACCATTAGCAACCCCACATCTGTTTAGCTGACTTACACCGTTGTTGAAACAATTCAGACAATCTGGGATGGAAACATATCCTCTGCACCAAGCAAGGCCGTACACTGGCGCACCATTAAGCAAACCACGAGCTGCTGCAAACCTGGTGATGGATAACTGCTGGCGGAGGCTAGACATGGTGGAGTTAAGGTTGCTCAAGAAGTTCTCTGCGTCAACAGGTCTGTATTGACTACAATAATTTATCGCAATTCTTTCAGGTGACTGTGATGTCATTGGCTCCGCCATGGTTATGAGCACCCCAACCACCATCAGCAGGCGGGGCAGCTGCCATAACAATCGCCGGTGTTCATCTTGTTTCATGGTTATCTTGCTTTTGCTTTGTATCTTTTTCTTTTCAGTTTACACCTGTGCTTTGACATTTCTCATTTCTGATTGTCATTTTTGACTAGCGAGTGAAAATCGCTGTCATGAAAGAATATTTGTATCGTTTCGCGCACGACATTATTAAGCAGTCGTGAACTAGATAGTCTGCTATGTGAGGGCCCTATACATTTTAAGAAATATGATACCAATAAAACAATACCTACAAATTACATTTTAAGAAATACGATAAAAAAAACAATAATTAGAAATTATATTTTAGTTAATATAATCTTCAAATCAATATTTATTTTGTTAATTTATAAATTTTTTAGCCAAAACATGAAATTATTATAATTAATATATTAAAATATATTTTCGATTAGTTTACAAATATAAAAAGTAATAAATAAATGAAAGATAATAAATTTTTATTTAATATAATATTAATTTAGTGTCATTGACTTATCAAATATTATTTTATACAAAATCAAGTTTTCTTTATATAAAAAAATATAAACAAAACACGACAAACATGTCCTTCAACTTCAATGGTGTTGAAATTAACCGTTATATCTATATTTATATTAAATGAATATGATTTAAGATATTATTTATTTTTTATCATATTCATTTTGAAACTTTTATCATTTCAACTTATATTAATTAATTAAAGTATTTTTCTATATAAAAAAACATTATTTTTATGTTGGGTTATTGATGTGTATATTTTTATACTAAAAATGTCATATTTTAATTTATAGATCCTTAATCTATCACGACTTAACCATTACACACACAAGTAGTGAACTTGATCGAGTATAATATAGTTGTGCTAAATAAGGGGTTGACCTCACGGGAAGTGAATATGACTAAAAACATACTAATTACCTGAAACGAAAAAAAATAAAATAAAAATTAAGGGTGGGGGGGTGTTCTAAACTTATCCTTTAAACTACTACTCCGGATTATTGAACAAAAAAAGAAGTAGAATGAAAAAAGTAAGATTAAAGTACTTCTACCTAGAATTCGAATCCCTTTTTCGTATGGTGATTTGTTGATAGGGCAATGAGTTTATAAACTGAGTAGCAAATAGATAAGGCGATTAGCAATTAAGATTTATGTAACGCCCTGTTCCAAATCGCTTTCTTAATTCGGGACTATAACCTGAAGATAGGTTATCATAAGGCTTAGGACCTTTGGAAAAGACAGATCTAGACCCATTAAGGTATGGATAACATAATTGATGTGATTTGGGAGTTTGGGTTGTGCCTTGGAGTCAAGGGGTATATCGGTAAAGTGGATGTTCGAGCTCTTTATGAATTTTGGATTTTTGTTCGGAATGTTTTGAGGTAAGGATAAGTTGATAAATGTGTGGAGCTTCTTGCCACCTTTCCGTGGATATAAATGTTGGGTTATGAGCAAAACATCAATCCTATGGTGCACATGCAAACCCTAAAGCTTTGGATCTTGTTTTTTCTAATTGTACATGCAATAATCTTCCACATCTTACAAACCCTAGATCTAGGTTTTTCTAATTGTACATGAAACAATCTTCCAATGCTCCTAGTGTGCTGCAAGTGCTTAACCCTGCTTAGTCCCTTCGTAAGGGGATCTATTGGGTTCTCTTCTGACGATACCCTCTTTACTACGACGAGTCCCTCGTCTACCCGATGTCTAATGAAATGATATTTTCTGTCGATATGCCTGGATATGCCATGATCCCTCGGTTCCTTGGTTCAGGAAACCGCACCTTTGTTATTGCAGAAAATCTCCATAGGCTCCTTTATGGCTGGTAAAACTCCAAGGTCTCCAATGAAGTTATTTAGCCATATTGCTTCCTTTGACGCTTTGATCACAACTATGTACTCTGATTCGCATGTTGAATCAGCTACGGTCTCTTAATTGGAACTTTTCCAACTCACTGCTCCTCCATTCAGGGTAAAGACCCAGCCCGACTGAGAGCAGCAATTATCTCGGTCGGTCTTAAAACTGGCGTTACTATACCCTCGCACTCTCAAGTCATCACTCCCACCGAGGATAAGGAACCATCCCTTAGTCCTTCCTAGGTACTTAAGAATATTCTTCACCGCGGTCCAATGTGCTCTACAGGGTTCCCTTGATATCTTATGACCATGCTCATAGCAAAGGCCACATCAGGGCGAGTACACGTCATAGCATACATGATTGAGCCAACTGCGGAAGCATAAGGTACTCTACTCATTTCTGCTATCTCGGCTTTGCTACTCGGGCTTTGAGTCTTACTCAACATGGTATTGCTTTGGACCGGTAACTCCCCTTTCTTGGAATTTTCCTTGCTAAAACGTTTTAACACGTTATCCAAGTAAGTACTCTAACTAAGTCCTATTATTCTTTTACTCCTATTTCTCAATATCCTTGTCCCAATAATATAAGCAGCTTCTCCAAGGTCCTTCATAGTGAAGCACTTCCCAAACTAGGACATAACCTCCTGCAGGGTTGCAACGTTGTTTCCTATGAGCAGTATGGCATCCACATACAATACGAGAAAGCTAACTATACTCCCACTGGCTTTTACATATACACATGACTCATCCTCGCTTCTTGAGAAACCGAACTCTTTGAATTTCTCATCGAAACAAAGATTCCATCTGCAAGATGCTTGTTTCAATCCATAAATGGATTTCCCAAGCTTACACACTCTATTAGGGTGTTCTACATTGACAAAACCCTCTAGATGACTCATGTAAACATCCTCAGCCAACTTCCCATTAAGGAAAGCAGATCTAACATCCATTTGCCATATTTCATAGTCATAAAATGCAGCTATTGCTAGCATAACCCTTATAGACTTAATCTTCGCAACTGGTGAGAAGGTTTCATCATAGTCAACTCCGCAAGTTTGAGTAAAGCCCTTCGCAACCAATCGCGCCTTATACGTTTGTACTCTCTCATCCATGTCAGTCTTCTTCTTGAAGATCCATTTGCACACGATCGTCTTACGGCCTGGCATATTGTCAACCAAGTTCAAAATTTGATGTTCATACATGGACTGAATCTCGCTGTCCATAGCTCTTTCCATTTCGCAGACTCTGGGCCTTCCATGGCTTCCTTGTAGTTGTTAGGTTAATCCAAATTTATCAGTGTACTATCACCAATAAACGCATCACCCTCAACAGTTATATGGAAACCATATAATACGGGTGGAACACTAACTCTATTGGAACGTCTAAGAGGTAAGGACTCATCACTTGGTTCAACAGGAGTTTCATCCTCGGGTTGAGCACCAGTGTATGAGGTTCCTGCATCGTTTGATTCTTGAATCTCTTCAAGATCAATTTGCCTCCCACTGTCCACTTGACATATAAGTTCTTGCTCTCGGAAAACCCCTATCCTCGTAGATAAGACAACATTGTCACTCGATCTATAGAAGAGATAACCAAAGGACTTCTACGGATAGCCGATGAAATTACACTGCTCACTACGACGCTCGAGCTTGTTGCGAGTCTCTCGAAAGCCGCGCAACCCCAAACCTTGATATGTGCCAACGAGGGAGCTTTCCATGTCCACATCTCATGAGGTGTTTTGGCAACCTTCTTAGTTACGTAACGAAGCTCGACTCATCATGGAACGAACCATGTCCAACAAGATTCGATTGTGCCGCTCAGCCACACCATTCAACTACGGTGTCCTGGGTGGCATAAAATGTAAAACAATTCTGCATTCCTTGAGGTAGTCGTGGAATTCAATACAAAGGTACTCACCTCCTCAATCGGATCGAAGCATCTTAATTTTCCTGCCCAGCTGATTCTCCACTTCTTGTTTAAACTCTTTGAACTTTTCAAGGTTTCTGACATGTGCTTGATTAAGTAGATATACCCATATCTTCTATAATCATTAGTGAAAGTCACATAGAAGCAGTTTGCACCACTTGTGGTGGATCTAAAGGGCCCACATACATCGGTATGTATGAGATCCAATAAACCCTCACCCCTTTCACAAGTACCAGTGAAGAGTGACTTTGTCATCTTTCTATGTAAACAAGACTCCCACATGTCATCGTCCCTAAGGTCGAATGACTCCAACACTCCATCCTTTTGGAGTTGGGCTATGCGCTTCTTGTTGACATGTCCAAGACGACAATGCCACAAGCATGCTTTATCCAAACCATTGGAAGAATCCATATGCAACACATCATTTCCTAAGTTGTCTACAACCATCACAGTTTCATATATTCCATTACAAGGCAATGCTTCAAAATAAAACTTGATTATACAAACCATGAAAAGAAGTAATGTTTCGTGTCATTTTTGATGAGTAGGAACAATTATTCAAATCTAAACCTAACCCACTACTAAGAACTAAAGAGTAAACTAATAAGCACTAAAGAGTAAACTCCAATCTATGGCCAGCTCCTCATCGAAGTTAACATTCAACTTCAACAAGTGGTCCACATATCTCTACATTTTCTGCAAGTGGGTCGTGATGGACTCTCCATCCTTCATTTTGGTAGTGATCATCGCAACAATGATCTCATACCATTCCTGCCTCGCACTTTAATGGTACATTTCCATCAAATCTTGGTACATCTCGTATGGATAGTAGTCATCGTAGGATTTTTGGAGATCATCAGTCATTGTTGCAAGCATGATGCAATGAACCTTCGTAGCATCTCACTCATGAGTTTCGTATGCATCAATTTCTTCGGGAGTGGCAATGTTCACGTTAACCTCCTTCAGCTCCTTGTCGAGAACATACTTGTTGTCCTCCTAGCAGGTGAGCATGCGAATGTTGCGAATCCAATTATTAAATTTGGACCCATCGAAGATCGATCCTCCCACGCAAGTTCATGAGTGAGAATGAGTCGAAAGGGGTCGAGCCAGAAAAGTTGTTGTTGTTCAAAGTAGACATCTGAAATAGAAAAGGAACAAAGTTTAGATTAGATAAGAATCCCCAATTAAACACCCAAATGAGAAATTAGGGATAGGACCTAACACAATTATTTACAATTCAGAAGAGGGATGCCGTAATCTAATTGCAAATAATTTGAAGGTAGGTAAATGACGATTTACTAATTTCCATCATGAAAAATGAAAAAGACAATTAAGTTTTAAATGAATTGAAATTCCTAGATTCTTTTGAGATTCATTGAACTTTTCAATAGCATGTTTAAATCTCGATATGCCCTTCAAGTTTGTGACTGGGATACCGAGGATCACAAACAAGGTGTGAATAACCATGCAAATGTACTTGGTGCTCTTAATGTCATTTACCACTTAATCAATATGCCGATTAACCTCACACGCTCCATTGATCTATGATAAACATCAAGCACCCTTTGCCACCATTGGTAGTCTCAAATTAGTATATTGTCACACCCCCAAACCAAAACGGCGGAAACTTTTGGAGGCGGAGGACGTCATGTTCGGTATCATAACAATGCACAATAGTAAAACAAACAACATCATCCATTTCATTAATAATATAGTTAATACAAGTGTGTTCTAAGTAAAGTTGTAAGACACCAAAAATATGTAATCAAAATAAATACGAGTCTTGAATATGCACTGTCTTCTCAAAACGTGGTCATTTTTACCTGTCTACTGGTGACCTGAGAATACAAGTTATTTCGAAAGAGTAGATCAGCATTAAAGCTGGTGAGTTCATAAGTATTTTTGTTGCAAATGTTTGCATTAATTTGATGAAAATGTTTGTAAGTGTTTTGATGTAAATGTTTTTAAGTGCTTTAATGTAAAGGTTTGTAAGTGTATTGATGTAAAGGTTTGTATACTTCCTAGAAAATCCTATATTTTCTACTAAAATAGAAAGTAGTCTTCTACCAAGACCCGACTATTTTGAATGTTTGTTCTCTTGTAAAAATGAATGTTTTCCCAAGTTTATGACTATCTTTACTAGAAAATAGTTTGCATTACTCGATGTAAGAATATCACTATATGAATGTAATGGGAAAAATGAAGATGTACAGTAGTATTATACTCCATCCGTCCCAAATTAATAGTCCACTTTTGAGTTTTGAAGTCTTTTTTCTTCAACTTTGACCTTATATATTTTTATTTGTGTTGCATATTACTTGATAAAATTTATAACAATGAAAAAACATTTAGAATACAATCCATTCATATATTTTGCATCAAGTATTATCTACCAAAAACAAAAATATTTAAGGTCAAAGTTAAAGAAAAATGACTTCAAAAGTCAAAAGTGGACTATCAATTTGGGACAGAGGTAGTATAAAATAACTTCTGAAGTACTAACTACCTTAAAATCAATTAGTTAAATTAAGGTAAAATGTGATGAGGTTATAACAATCCTTGATTGACTAGTATAAAATACAATGTTCTAAAGACATCGAAATGGTACGACATTTGTCACACGTAAACCTACAGGTCCCACTATAGCTAGCAGCAAGGTGTAGGATGCTCAATCCCGTATAGATCTATACACAAAATCACGCTCTCCCTCCAGGAGACTCTGGTTACAAAACATGACACAACAAGTATATTGCTATGCCATGAAATAGTGGCTCACATTATTGTTATCTTGTTCTTATTATAGAATATATATTCTTTCTGTTCATGTTATAGTATGTGCGTTCCTCTCTGTTGTAGTTATAGTATGTTCCTTCATGTTCTACTTATATTATGTTCCTTCCTATTCGAGTTATAGTATGTATGAACTGACTCATGTAAGTTTCACTAATCTAGAAGTAGTAGGTAGTAATCCTCTAAACTATGCCTATTATAGTTTACTAGTATGATTGTTTGAACTGTTATTGATTGTAGAAAATACCCAATTACTAACCATAAGCAACTGAGTTAAGAATGAACCTTAAAAATGGATTTAATATTCACATATGTATTTATAAGTATAACTATGATTTAACCGACATTCGTACTAGTGATCATACCCCGAGCCCACAACCAAACAAGGAACATGAGTAAAGCTATCTAGTAGTAGTCCTAAGTCAGTTAAAGCATACTTATACGTAAATGGATAGATGAATATGGATTGATATAAAAGAAGTTTATAAAAGATTTAAAAGACTTTTAACAAGTTTTGAGGCTAAGAAATCGTTTTGGATGTTGTTTTCACATGTAAATGGTTAACACAATTTCATTGTGCTCTACTTGTATTCCCCCCCCCCCCCCCCCCCCCCGTAAAACCATTTAAAAGTTTAGTTACAGTGGTATGAACTCACATGTAGTGAGTGATTCGAATGAAAGATTGATATAGGATGCTAAGTATGCCAAGTGAAGTCTCGAGCACAAACGGATCCTATTAAGCATATAATAACACATATATGTATACAGTTAGTGTATATAACAACTAACATGTAAGGCAAACAACCTTAGGAACTAGGAAACACTTTCAATGGAGTGTTAGAATCACAAATGATTGGTTGCAAGGTGTTCACGGCCAAACAAGAGGTGTTCACGGTCTTGGGAGGTTTCACGGCCTAAGAACACATGAAGTGTTCACGGCCCAAGTTTCATCCTATGAAGGTTTTACGGCCAAAGATGGAGGGTTCATGGTCCTATCTTGCATCTATGAAGGGTTCACGGCCCTATGATGGGTTCACGGCCATGAACTCTTGAAGATCTTTGCAAAGAGTGTTTATATCATGGGTGGAATCAAGCGTTTCTAAGGGACAACAAGAAGATGGATGAGGTACTTATGTTTTTTAGGCCTTTAGAAATGATCACGGTTGAAGATAGTTGAGAGAGAAGTGATGTTCACGGCTAGAGTTTGAAGAAGTGAATACAAATGAGCCAACTTTATATACTCCCTCCGTCCCAAATTGATAGTCCACTTTTGACTTTTGAAGTTTTTTTTTCACTTTGACCATAAATATTTTTATTTGTATTATATATTAATTGATAAAACTTACAACAATGAAAAAACAATTAAAATACAATCCATTCATATATTTGGCATCAAGTATTATCTATCAAAAGCAAAAATATTTAAGGTTAAAATTGAAGAAAAAATACTTCAAAAGTCAAAAGTGGACTATCAAATTGGGACGGAGGTAGTATATAAGAGTTGTTCAAGGCCCAAAGATGGGTTCATGGCCGTGAACTCCTATTGATGGTGTTTCCGGCTCGATTGCAACTCAATGACTCAAGATAACACTTGCTAAGACACAATCCTTGAGTGTACTAGGCTTAGAAACTCTCAAACAAACCCTTAACACCGCATAAAGGTAACAGAAACAAGTCTGACTTTTGATTGAATTGATTGAATTTACAAGATAGAAATTTCTGGTTGTTATATATATATATATATATATATATATATATATATATATATATATATATATATATATTTTAAATGAATATAGTTAAAGATATTATTCATTTTTGTATTATATTCATTTGAAACTTTCATCATTTCAACTTATATTAATTAATGAAAGTATTTTATCTATATAAAAGAACATTATTTTCATGTTTAGTTATTGATGTGTATATTTTTATACTAAAAATGTCATGTTATAATTTATAGATCATTAATCTATCACGACTTAACCATTACAAATACAAGTAGTGAACTTGACCGAGTATAATATACTTACGCTAAATATGGGTGTCGAGCTCACGGGGAGCGGATATGACTAAAAATATACTAAATTACTTGAAATGAAAAAAAGTGAGGGGGTGGGGTGCGGTTTAAACTTATCTTTTAAACTACTACTTCAGATTATTGAACAAACAAAGAAGTAGAATGAAAACAATAAGATTAAATTAATTCTACTTAGAATTCGAATCCATTTTTTTTATGGTGATTTGTTGATATGACAATGAGTTTATAAACCAAGTAACGAATAGATAAGGTGATTAGCAATTAAGATTTAATTACTAATACTAGAGATTAATAAGCAACTAATTTAATATTCATAAAACTAGTAGCCTAAAAACCTGTTTAATTAACCGAATTACTTATGAGTCAATTGAATGTCAAATCTGTATTGATCATAAAATTAAACCTAGCATAATTAGTTAAACAAATGTTCTCTTAAATGCCAAAATTACCAACTAATATTACTTAACTCTTAGGATTTGTTTAATCTCTAGTCTTAATAGTTTACAGTCAAAACCATTAAGATTCAAGTTACAAAAACAGATTGATGGTCTAAATTACATGCAACTTAGTTGTGAGAAATAAAAATAGGCACTTTAACAAGGTAAATGAATTAATCCAAAAAGTAATAAATAATCAATTTTATAACTTCAAATCAATAAATACACCATAGTACTTCAATTTATTTACATCGAAGCATAAGAGAAGGTTGTTAGCCTCCCATGTTTAAAGAAAACTATAAAAACACATAAAAAGATTACTAGACATTGCAAACCTAATGATTTGTTCAAGCTTTCTTTTAAAATTTGGTTTAGTGATGTTTCATTTGTTAGAAAACCATACTTTAAATTAGTCATGAGATGGTCTCAGGTCTTAAAGGATGAAGATTAGGCCTTAAGGAATGAGGTTTTTGAATTAAGGTTTCAAGACTTTGGACTAAAGGGTTAGTATTGGGTTGAAAGACAGTTTCGGCTTAAGTTGGTTTTCGTATTGAGTTGGTTAAGACGCGATAATTAGGGTTTTACCCTGTATTTTAGGGCTTTGTCTTCGAGAATTAGGTCATTTGCAGCATCCATCACATCTAGAATCCCTTGAGAGCAAACCATATCCATATCTCTCTCTTTCTTAATCCCCCTCTCCCTCTATCTTTTTCTTTTTCTTGTATGTAGCCTCTATTACTTGTCTATGCATCTTGAAAAAGAAACGAGTACATTTTGTGAAGCAATGAAGCAAGGAACATTTCAGATCTAACCTTTTAGATATCTTCTGAACCATTGTAAGTTTTCAAGCTTGAAGCTTTATGATTTATTATTACTAGATTTACGGTTTTATGCATGTTTTATTATCTTGGATGTTTTCTGGTTGGAGTTTGAAAAAATTCAACCTTAAAGTTTGTATTTTTATGTCTTCTAGACCCATTGTGGTAAGAAGATGAAAAGTTCATCTTGTTATTTGGTTCATGCATCAGTTTAAAAGCTTTTTGGTCCCATTCTTAACCTAGATTTGTAATGATGGTGTAAAGCACATGCAAATCAATAGTTGGAAACGTTATCCATTAAGACCATATTTTGTTGAGTTTTGGAGGCTCAGAGCTTAAGTCTTAAAGGATTAATACTTGGTTGTAAGATGGTCGATCTATAAAGTTCACGTCGTGATCCTAGCATGTGTAGCACCGCGACTTTTGAGTGTATTACGACTATTTTGTCGCCTAACGATTAGCGTCGCGATCATGTATTTGGTCGAAGCAAGAGGACGTGAACTGTTGACTTTTTGATCAAGTTTGACTTTTACTAAATTATGTTGGGTGTGGATCTTATCAGGGAAAAATGGTTTTTCAGCCACAGAATAGCCTTAATAGACCTAGACTCCATAAGTAATTATAGATAAATGTTTTACCTTAACTATTAAATTACAGTTATTTATTGTTGAAATATTGAGGAATACTCAATGCCACTAGCTTGGTTTTATGGATTTCATCTTGTCGGTTACTTAGGTGACTTCTCATGAACTTACTTATTATGTGGACTATGTATTATATGTATGTTAACTAGAGACACGACTCTCAAAGGGAAGCTACTTGGAATATAAGGATGTAAGACCATGATAGACCCTTCCAAGGGAAGCGGTCAATATTAAGTCAACTAGAGACAAACATCTCGAAGGGAATTTAGTTGAATTGATTATGTGTGCTAAAAATATGTTATGTGATAGAATGTAAGTAATATTTGATTATTACTTATTTTTATGCGTGTGATGTGCAAATACATATGATCTGTATAATGATTAAGTTTTTTGATTACTCCCTAAGCCTTAGGCTTACAGTTGCTACTTTATATTTTTAGTTGCAGGTCCTTAAGGTTCGAAGGGCAAGGAGCGGACATGATTTGGATATATAGATATTCTCGGAGGGAAATGTCATCTAGTTTATGATGAGTTTTGAGCATAACAACCAAAAACATATGTGTGCGTGCAACCCTGATTATTGATCTATGTTTTCTCTAATTGAACATACAACTTTTGAACATCAAATTGAAAACCCTAGGACTACTAGTATATTTTTGAAATCTATAAAATAGGGTTAATAAAACATACCTTGATTATTATATAGCAATAGCAATTGAAATCCTAGTCTTCTTCAAACTTTGAGAGCAAATGTAACAAGTGCCACACCTCTAGTAGATCACACCCAAACTAAGCAAGAGAATGACAGAGGAGAGAGGGGAAGAAGCTTGAGAATCTTGTCTATCCTTCTAGGGTTACCCGTTGGCCAAAATTCACAAGGCAAAGGGGTCCATTTATAGTGCAGATAGGATACCCTGGATAACCGTAATTTGAATATAATATTATTATTTCAAATTAGATACTTATCCACCTCCATAATTATCCACATGGGATAATTTAGTGAAGGGTTTTGAGCATTCTAACACTCCTATGGTGTACATGCAACCCTATAAACCTTGGATATATGTCAATATTCCAAGGTTTCATCCTAACTAGCATACAATGAAGTATATACAATACAATAATCTAGTAGAATGACATACCTTATGATGAAGCTTGAAGTCTTGAACCTTTAAGAGCTTAGTGCCCCAAGTGTTGCACCTCAAATGGTTCACACAACACTAAGAACCCTTGGAATAACTTAAAAATGAGGATACTTGCACCAAAATCGGTTTTGCCCTCTTGTGTACACACACTAGTGCTCATTTCATGAACTAGGGACCTCTTTACATAGTGTGGAGGATTAGGGTTACATTCATGTAAACCCTAATACTCATGAGCTTTCATTTCCATAGGATCCATGGATTAAACACTCCATGGACTATCCATGAAAGCTTAGCCCAACCTAAATGAACTTGGCCCACCACATATATAAGAGTCCATATTTAATTAGTTCCTTTTTTATCACTAAATTAATTCTTAATCAATACTAAATAAATAATATTATTTCATATTAATATATTAGAACTTATAATATATTAATATAAATCACTAGTATCCTTTTTTCTCATTTTGCCTATCCAATTGTTCCGATGTCATGCAACCCAAATGGACCATGCCAAGTCGGGTCGAATACATACCAATAATAATTATGGGCTTAGACATCTAATACAACAGTCCCCCACTTGGATAAGTCTAAAACTATTATTGTGTATGACTCCAAAACCCGACTAGCAATCGTAGCTCTTAAAGTCGTTGTCGTACTCTGAACAAATCAATGACGCGTCCATTAGATAAGGGATCATATATTCCTCCATTCTAGATATAATATGGACTGAGACATGGATTATAATCATTCTCTCAGTCCATTTGTTGTTTCCCGATTTTCGATTTATGACTACCGACTAATTGAACAAATCAAATTAGTCCAGGATTGGCCAAGCACTTAGGGTGTCATCACTAAATCATCGAGGGGCCCACAAATATCGCTTTTATCCCTACAAGGGTAAAAGGAATGGATAAACTTTGACTCATATGCTTGTTCTACTACTTGTTGAATCATACACAAAGGCATGTTTTATAACATCGAGTTACCAATGCGTTTTCATACAATCAATGTATAACCAACTCATAGTTAACAACTCACATCTCTAGGTTTGAAGAATATAAGATATTATCATCTCATGATCACTCATGATAAAATCCATGAAGTGATTCAAATGAGTGTGGGTTGAATCCAATACTCAAATCTCATTCTAGGAGCACTCATGAATGTTGTAGCAACTCTTGCTATGTCTAACACCTTAGACATCTACAAACCTAATTCATGACAGTCTTGCCTTAATACCTACTTCCAACGTATTATCGACCATGGATGGTTTGAATAACTTAGTCATTTGGGAAGAATAACCTAGTTATTCTGGAAGTCAAAACATGCAAAGTGAAAAACAAGAATAATCGAATCCAATATGGTCTCAAAACTTATGAATATAAATAGAACACCTTTTATTTATCACCATATTGATTACACATTATTCATTTTATAATAGTCATGCTATACACCAAGTATCTCCAAGCATGCACACTATGTTTATTCAAACAATAGTCATGCCATACACCAAGTATGCACATTGTGTTTGTCCAAACATTTGTTATGCTATACACCAAGTATGCACACTAAGTTTTTATGTGATCTTTTACTTTGTGAAATAGATCGATTAAACATAATTCCAATGATCCTCATTTCACAATTCCAAATCCTTATCGTAAATGTAAGAATTCCAAATTCCTAGTATTTACCAAAATCTGTTAGATTTTAACCTTATATGCACTGATCCTCTTGTAATGATTATGCATAAAGTCACAAAGACTTGTCAATAGTCATTACAGAGTATTCCAATGGAGATCAACTCTATGGAAATGAAGTCTCATATTCAAAGTACATTGCATTAAACATCCTTCTTGCATTAAGTTTTCTAATCTTACATAGATTGAATAACTTCCACCTACGCAAAACATTTCCATATTCCCATTTTGACTATCACTTCTGAACAAGAGTTGCCTCTTTTCAGAATATGTCAATATCGTCCTTCCAAAATTAACAATATACTTCCAACTGTCCATGAGCAACCAATCTTTCGTAAACCTTAGATTGTCCTTGACAATTGCTTAATCATTTTAGTCATATCCAATTCTAGACTTTTCCCCTCTTAATGCCCTGAGCATTTAGAAAATTTAGAAATGATGAATATTATAGCACATGTAATCGATCCTATATCTGAAGCATATGGGATACGATTCATGATGTCTCACATAAAGACATGATACTAGACCAGTCTTTTTGCTATAATATTTCTATTTCTATTTGCCAAGTTCTCATAATTCAGATTATGAAAAGGGATGTCGTAATAATAATAGAATTTTAGAACCCAAATAATGGACCCATATATAGAATTTCCTTACGTTGAGTCATTCCAACATGAAATTCATATATATCATTGAATAAAGATGATTAAAACCTCAATCTAAGCTTTTAGAATTGAAATGAAGTATAATTAACATTCCTAACTTACAACACTTATCAAAATTTTCATGCTCCCACTAAAATGATAATTGTTAGCATCACACTTATGCTCCTACTAGCTTTGACATGTACTCAGAAATCAACTGGACTTCTAGAAATCAACACTTTATTGACTTTCTTACCAAAGTTTAGATTTCTGATACGAGATGCTTTGATAAAACTTTATCAAAATCATACACCTTTTACTTAGATAGCTCACATGTGTGTTTTTAGAACTATGAAAAGGGATGTCGTAATCAAACTCTAAATTTTTTAGACCTTTTCCATTTCTCACAAGTCCATGCTAGTGTGTCGGTTAACCACACACGCTCCACTAATGACTTTGAAAATGCAAATATCAGAATTGCTATCTACTTAAAATCTACTTAGTGAAAGCGTTTCCTCACCATTATTTTCATGAATCGAAGAGAAACCTTATGACACTTAGATTTTATGGTGTATGTGTTCCTATCCATGTGAATTTGTCAAAACCATAATCACAAGACAAGGTTAATGACAAATCCAAACTCATATGGACTGAACTTGTGTAATCTTAAATTCTTTCCACCTGGCAGCACAAGGGCCTGCCATTGCTTCCAAGTTGTTATGCAACCAATTGAGAATTCTCCGAAATCATATTCAAAGCCAACTTTAACTGGAAAGGGCACAAAAATAGTAATATGTCAACATGATAAGTTATAAATCTCAAGTCGTGTGTTAGTGATAAACTACAGGTTTTGTTCTTGATCAGTTCTTGAAACTCTTTCAGAATATTTGAGACTCCCACTGTCCTCTTGACATATAAGACTCTCTTGCCAAGTACCATGCCTTGTCAAACAAATATTCAAGAGATAGTACGGATTTTTATCAAGACAAACACTTCACCGAATTGGCCTTAGTTGGTCTCTGTTTTATCCTAAATATCACAACTTACCAATTTCAAATGTACAAGAGTAGGACACATTTTACTCTTACATTTGACTAGTGTTAGTAAACCTTCTTTAAGATGTGTCACTCAAGTTACAATCTTGGAGTATGACTCTAAGACTTGTTTTGGAAAGAAGTATGACTCATCTTCTTGATTTAACCATTTCAACAATTCATGACTCCTCTTCTTAGCCATAAGAATGCACTAAGATGTCCTTAGAGGATGAATTGTGATATATGGTCTCACATTCAGTAAGATGATCATAAAACATGATACTAAAGTACTCTCCCATCTTTTCAGATTTGAGAAACTTTTATCTTTCTACCAAATTTGATTCTTCTCATTCGTTCTGGCATACATTGAAACTTCTCCAATGTTTCATAACTATACTTAAACTTGTAAGTATAACCATATTTACTAAACTTTAGTAAATCATGATGAATAGTCTTATGGATCTTTATGGTGGACTTGACCAGTGCACACGAATGTGTACTCGATCCCTTAGTCCATCACTTGACTCACATATACACGTGAACAAGGAATTAGTTTTAATTTTCCAAAGATGAAAATTCTCATTTGCATGATTCCTCCGTGGCTAGTCTACGCTCTTTGGACTTTTCAAACATAGCGAACTGAAACATCTGAGTAGCTAAAGGAAGGGAAATCAACCGAGACCCCGTTAGTAGCGGCGAGCGAGAGCGGATTGGGGCTTTGAAGAAAAACAAAGACGAAAGTTTCGGTCCAATTGAAAACTTGGGTGATGAGAATCTTTCCTTGTTTGGTAAATTTAGACACTACCACAAATAAAAGAGTCAAATTCACATTTCCATTATTTCTAGAAACATACAAACATCAATTTTCCATAGATGTCATTGCAAGGAGATATAAAATAAAGTAAAACAAAATTTTATTTATTTATAAAATGCGGAAAACTTTTCCTTACAATGGAATTTTAAATGAAAACTTATGCTATTACATATTTCCTAGCAATCTATCATAACTCCTAAGAAGTAGCTCAAGAATCCGATCTTCGAACCATGCGATTGAAATCCATCTTTGTGATCAGATTCAACATACTCTTCTTTTAAGCTTCCTTCCCTTTGCTTGATCCTGCCAAACACCAAAATGTAACCGAGTCACATTTTGTATTAAGAATCATCAATTAGGAACTTAATAGAGTTAGATAGTGGACTTACCTGAAGTAGAGTTAAACTTTTTGATTCTTCCTTTTCTCAGATCCTTCAGGTAGTTAGGGCAGCTTCGCTTCTAATTTCCTTTCTCCCGACTATAAAGACATACAAACTTATCCTTTCTCTTTATCTTTTGGTCAACCGGGTTGACCACGGCCAATCCCTTTCCATTGGGAAGAGAAAGCTTTTCTGGACTTCCAATGTTACCATTGTCAATGTCCATGGAATTTGAGAAATAGACCTTCCACCAATATTTACTTTTCCAGTGCGCCAAAACATTTCTGATTCAGCATCAACAAGTAAATAGGTAAGATCAATAAGGGTCATGTCGTGATCTGTCACATAGTAGTTCTTAATGAACTCACTATATAACTCAGGAAGTGACTGAAGAACCCAGTCGTTAGCCAACTTCCTTGGGACAACGACACCCAACATACTCAACCTGTTAATGTGTGACTTCATTCCTAATACATGAGTGCACATAGGTCTTCCATCTTTATGTTTCATTGCAAGCAGGGCTTGAGTGATCTTGAACTTTTCAAGACTCTGAGCTTGTGGGTCAGGGATAATAATTGGAGGAGGTGGAGGAAGAGAAGTATGATTTGCATGAACCAGTCGCAAGCTATCATCTTCATTAGGACAGCTTGTTCGAAGAGATTTGGGAAGATCATAATTATCTGAACCAGAAATCTACGACGGGAGAAATTCAAGTTAGTTGATTTAAGTCCTTAATAGAACACCGAATATGAAATATTAAGGCTAGGACCCAACACAATATTTTATAAATTGGAAGAGGGATGTTGCAATCCAAGCTACAAAATATTTGAAGGTAGGTGAATGAGGATTCACCAATTTCCACCATGAAAAACGAAATAGTTTCTTAGGTTTTACTTGGATTTGAAACTCCTAGATCTTTTGAGATTCATTGAACTTTTCCATGGCATGTTTCAATCTCGATTGTGCACTCTCAAGTTTTGTGACTGGGATTCTGAGGATCACAAAACAAGGTGTGAATAACCATGAAAATATACGTGGTACCCTTAATATTTATCACTTAATCATTGTGTCGGATTGCCACACGCGCTCCACCGATCCTATGCTAAACATTAAGTTACCCTTTGCCTACCTTGTTAAATCAAGTTAGTGTGCCAGTTAACCACACGCGCTCCACTAATCGACTTAAGCAAATTGCAAAGTGTAATTTCATGGGTTAGCACCAAATTCACATTTTCTTAAGTAACTAAGATTGCGAATTCATAAGTGTTTAGTTACTTAGTATTTATCATTAAAACTTTTAATGAAGGGAGAATTATAGTCATGTCAAACCCGTTCGGCTAACGACCCTCCACCAGTCAAGGAAGCGGTGGGTGAGAGTGGACACTCATTAAACTTCCATTTTATAGGCATTAACCTTATACCCCCCCCCCCTTATAGACCGACTTCGTGAATGAGGCCTACTAACGGTAAGACTGACTTTGTTCTTATACATATATATAACTATTAAATATTAATATTATAATAGGATAAGGGTTGAATTGTAACTTTTAAAATTTCAAGGGTTTAACTTGGAATTAAAGTATTCACGAGGGAAACTTTACAGATTCCAAAACTTGACGGCAAGTTTTGAACTATTAAAAAACTTTTAGATTTTCATAACTTATAAGTTTAATTAAGGTTTTAAAAACTTTAATGAAGAGACTCTTGAACATCCATAACTTGAGGACAAGTTATGGAGTTCATAAAACAAAAAGACTCTTCAATTTTGTAACCTATGCATTTTAATGGATCTTTAAAGAAAATGACTTTTGGTAATCCATAACTTGAGGACAAATTATGGACTCCATTAACAACAAATTTAGATCAAGAATTAACTAACAAAAAATTTTGAAAATAATTTCTATGATCTACCAAAACTCATAAGTGTATGAACAATGATATCAACAATTTCAAGAATTACATAAACACACATAAAACTTGAAATATTGATAACAACCTTCAACTGGTTTACCATAATCATTACCAAATCTAAAACATGTTTATAAGTTTAAAGACAGCTTAGGGTAATGATTCTAGTCCAATTTCAGCCAAAAACATCGAAAATTTGCAAACTGGAAGACCAATTCATCAAGTTCTATAAGGAACTCGTCGAGTTCATGCTTTAACACATGAACTCGTCGAGTTTGTGGCCAGAACTCGTCGAGTTTTTAGTCTGGACAGATTCTTGGTTTTGAAAAATAAGTTGCATCAAGTATAAAAGAAAACAACCCTAGGCTCTGATACCACTGAAGGGTTTTGAGCATTCTAACACTCCTATGGTGTACATGCAACCCTATAAAATCTTGGATCTATGTTTTCTCTATTATACATGTAAATATTCAATATTCCAAGGTTTCATCCTAACTACCATACAATGAAGTATATACAATAAAATAATCTAGTAGAATGACATACCTTTTGATGAAGCTTGGAGTCTTGAACCTTTAAGAGCTTAGTTCCCCAAGTGTTGCACCTCAAATGGTTCATACAACACCAAGAAGCCTTGGAATAACTTGAGAATAAGGATACTTGCACCAAAATCGGTTTTTCCCTCTTGTGTACAGACACTAGTGCTCATTTCATGAACTATCTTTATATAGTGTGGAGGATTAGGGTTACATTAATGTAAACCCTAATACCCATGACCTTTCATTTCCATAGGATCCATGGGTTAAACACTCCATGGACTATCCATGAAAGCTTAGCCCAACCTAAATGAACTTGGCCCACCACATATATAAGAGTCCATATTTAATTAGTTCCTTTTTGATCACTAAATTAATTTTTGTGTAACTCCCCGATTCTCAGGTATGGCTTAAGTAAGAATTATTGGGTTAAGCTCTACTCGACGAGTTGGTTGACCTACTCGTCAAGTAGCGGCTGGATGAGATCGCGTTTTAAGTGACCTACTCGACGAGTCCATGTTGGGACTAGGCGAGTAGGAGCTGGTAGTGGAAACCCTAAATCCCAAGGTTCGCACCTCTACTTAAAAGAGCCTTATCCTCCTTTAGCCTCTTTACAGTATTTGAGAGCCCCTTAAAACCCCAATTCGTGTGTGGGTGCCTTGGTGTGGGTTTGAAGCTTGGAAAAGAGGATCTTGGAGGAAGAAAGCTAAGAGTGCAAAGGAAATTGAAGCAAGGAAGGAGTGGGAAGCAGGATTTACCTCAGCTAGCATCTTTTGGAGGTATCAAAGTGCCATTCTTACTTCCTTTTCTTCCCTTTTGTTGAGTTCCTAGGGCTTTTTATGGATTTTAAGTTGGGATGATGAGCTATGGGCTAGATCTGAAGTTGTAACTTTAGATCTGGACCCTCCTTGGATTCTAGGAGCATAAAGTCACAGTCTTGGTTGTGATTAAAGTCCCTCTTGAGCATGAAGTTCCATTAAGAACTTAGAATAGACATTTAGAGCCTTTATGGTCACACATGCACGTAAAGTTTGGAACTTTACGTTATAAGCATGCCCTAGAAGCTTGGATCTATGAGTTGGAGCCGTTGTATGGCTCAAAATATGTCTGTATGGAGAAAAAGGACTGAATGGACTCGGCGAGTCGCAAGGTGACTCGGCGAGTCACATAAAGATGGCCGTGAACTCACCGAGTTGGATGAATAACTCGGCGAGTCCGATAAAGATCGTCATAAGACTCGACGAGTTAAAGAACAACTCGGCTAGTCGGATGAGTTTTCTCTGGAATATGTATGTTTGTGTATCCGTTGAGTTGCAAGGAAGGAACTCGACGGGTGACCTTAAGTTTGATCGAGAATCAAAGGAAATCGACGAGTTACTCCGATAACTCGGCGAACTGGATTGTACTTCAAGGAACTCGGCGAGTAGCCAAGGTTACTTGGCGAGTTAAGGTTAACATGGACTGTTGACCTTGAATGAGGACTTTGACTTTGACTAGGGATTGACTAGTGGGTTATGGAGTACCTTATAAGGTTAAGGACTTATGAGTATGTTGCGCTATGATGATAGGTGGTGGAACCTGTGTCAAGGAATCTGAGAGTTGTTGTTACCTTTCGTTTCGACATCTGCGAGGTGAGCTATCCTCACTATATCGATAGTGTAACGCCCGTAGGGCTAGTCAAGTTAGACGCAATTAGTGTCGAAAATGACTTTTCGACAAAAGATTATTTAGATTAAATAATTTGAACCAAGTTGTAGTATATGTCACAAGGTTTCCGTACATATAAATAACGCCGAAATCCGAGTTATAACGAAGACATTATGACCCGTCGAAGTTTCGCGACGGAACCGACACGGCAACGGGAAACGTAAATAGTGAATTTACGATAGAGCGAGTTTCAGCCTTAGCGATATAAACGAAAATCGTAGAGTATTTTAAACTAAGAGCATCGATAAAAAGAATGCCCAAATTTGACTTCGTATGAAGAAGTTATGATTTTTCGAAGTTTCGGATTAGCGGTGTACAACCCGAAATTCGAATATTAGATCGAGTGATTTTTAGCCAACACGACCTAAATGAGAATCTAAGATCTAGTTAACAGTAGCGTAACAAGAAAAATATGGGCAAAAGCGGATGTCGGATGAGGAAGTTATGAGGATTTTACGGACCAATCCAGTCCCGGTCTGTTAATAATACAAAATTTAAAATCGAGTCAAAATTAGCCGACGGAGTCTAAACAAAAGTTGTAGAGTACGTTCCCGCCGGATATAAAGAACGTCGAAAACGGAGCTCGTACGCAAAAGTTACGAATTTTTAAAGTTGAGTGTGCAAATTGCGAAACCTGATGCGAGATGGATGACGTTGCCTCATCGCAGTTGTCCATCGCCGATCACAGAGCGCCCTTCGGATCATGCCACGTCGCCTCGCTTCGCCTTATGCCCCGCGTCGGAGTTCGGTACGCCCAGCGTACCCTCAGTCCTTATCATCTTCTGAAGTGCGAGACAGCTGGATGCAGCTGGACCCTATCCGAAGCTACGCCCCGCGTGGCCAAGGATTACGCCCAGCGTAGTCCGAGGCCTCGCAATGTATAAAAAGGGGGCGTGGGTCTCCGCATTTTTCACACCATTTCTCATTCTCTCTCTAGTTTCTTTCTCTCTCTAAGGGTTTTAACCCTCCCCTAAGCCTAGGTAATCCCCTAGCACCCTAAGGAAGCCCTGAGGCTCCCATAGTCCCGAGAAAAAGGGTCTTTCGGTTTCGGAAACGCTGCTCCGAGCAAAGCCCGGTTTTCTTTAAAATCCGCTGTAAGTGAGCTACGCTTACGCAATTTTTAATATAGCTTCCAAATGATTATAGTAATGTTATTAGGTCTATAAAATAATTATTTGGGCTATTATTATGAGTTATATTGAGTGTTATTTAAAGCTTATATAATAATAATAATGATAGTCAGACTATTAATTTGTCGCGGTTATCGTTAGACTAAACCCTAGTGGTGTTGATACTAGGTTTTATCGAAGGAAATTGTTTTGAGAGTATCAAAGCGCTGTCCGAGTGCTGAGTCACCACCTTTCAGGTGAGTGCATGGTCCCTTTCATCTTACACATAGATATGAAGTATTTTATATAAATTATGAATTATGTGTGCGTATAATCTGAGTACTTGCTTTCTATGCTAGTTGAACGATTTTATACACGTTTTAAAGGATTTAAACTGTATACGTATTTTATATCTACAAAAATGTTGGGGTAAAACATGGGTAGATGTAATAGATGGAATATAAGTTGGACGATGAGTTGAGAGGTGTTATAGACCACGAGGTGAGGGTGAGAGGTGAACGATGTGAGAAGCCTTTTCCTAAACGATGGCCCCGTCATTCAGCAGAGTATGGATGACAACCACGGACTATTCTAGAAAGTCCAGTGGAACACTAGCAAGCTCGCAACCTGTAAGTGTTGTGAACGATGTGTTCACTCGATTTACTCTAAACCTTGGTGATCATGCAGACTTGGTGCCAAAACCCTGGAGACTATGCAGACTTAGTGCATGTTGTATAAATTTGGCGACTATGCAAACTTAGTGCCTAAACCCCGGTGACGATTGACTTCGTGCCGATTCCTTAGGATGATCCTTAGGAATGTATGAACGAGGAATGGTTGATTCTTAGGGTAGATCCTTATGAATAAAGAAGATAATGGGGATGGGTAATTGGGGTAACTGTTTGATGATTAAACATAATAATTATATTATTGTGGGTTGAAAACCCTATGTACTCACCAGGTTTCCCAACCAGACCTACTCAGTTTATTTATATCACAGGTGTTGATACGAAGTCACATTAAACTAAGAGATTAAAGAGATGTAGATCACTAGTGTAAATAAATGTAAGTTCCGTTTATGCTTATGTTCCTATATTGACGATGACATCCCAAACATTTTTAAATGAATAAAATACGTTTCTTCGAAAATGTTTTGATAACGTATTTATTGTATTTTCTGGGAACAAATTCCACAACATTTTTATGAAAAGAAGTACTCTGATTTTTATAAAGCATAAACAAAAAATCGGTCTTTTCTGGTCGTGAAAATGGGGATGTCACAGTTGGTATCAGAGCATTAGTTTAAGTGAACTAGGAATATGGATTTATTTCTAGATTTAAACTTAGAATGCTAGGCGATGATTGTGAGGTGTGAGCACTAGCTTATTTTAGGAATGATGCCTAAATTGCTTTTATGTGCTAAATGATTTGTTATGCTATAGTTTGATCGGATCTATGGTCTGTTGCCGACCGGATCTGGAAACCATATGTGTTTAGGATTCTAAACGTACGAATACGATATTAGAACTAGCATATAAACGTTTCAGAGGGATAAGGAGGATTTAAACGTCAATCCTAAATAAAGATCTAGATTCACCTTATTCAGTGTATAGATCAAGATGGCAAGGACCCATAGCGGAAACGTGAATGCAAACGGGAACCGAGATCAGCCCCCAGTGATTGAGCAAATACCGGTTGTGGTGGCCGCTGTTGAGCCAATAACGATGGCCGGAGTGCAAGCGATGATCCAGGCGATGTTGGATCGCCAAATGGAGGAAACCAGACATTTGCTCCAGCAAAATTGAGAGGAAGTGACCATACAGATTGAACAGCCCGAGTTAAACGAAGGACAGAATGAGGAGGGAAACTACAGTGGGACTATTGGTCAATCCAACCCACCGATAGTTAGGCAAAACCACCAGGATGGAGGAAATGATGGACGTGGATGCAAATACAAGGATTTCTTGGCGTTCAAACCACCGAGTCTATCTGGAAGCCCGACGCCAATGGAAGTCATCAACTGGATCTCTGAGATCGAGACGATGTTTGAGAGTTGCAAGTGTAGCATTAGGCAGAAGACCACTCTCGCGGTTCCTTTGTTGAAATCTGGAGTACTAAGCTGGTGGAAGCTACTAGCCGATTCGATGCCCAAAGGAGAAGAGAGCAAGATGTCATGGTAGGATTTTCGGGTGCAGTTAAAGATGCAGTACTACTCTAAGCAGGATCTTCTGGAGATCAACAACGAGTTTCAAAATCTAAAGAAGGGAAAGATGAGTGTCATCGAGTATGCTGCAAGTTTTACGGAGAAAATGAAGCTTGTTCCTTATCTAGTTCCAACTGAGCTCTCCAAGGTCAACAAGTTTGCCCATGGATTACCAGCAGACTTTGGACCAACGGTCAAGCAAGCAACCACTTTGAAAGGAGCCATCTGGGTAGCCAGGAATGTTGAAACCCATATTTGGGAAAAGGGCCTGGAGAGAGCTGAAGTTGGCGAGAAAAGGAAGCATGAAGGATCTTCAAATTCCAACAAAGAAAGGAAATTCTCAAAGACTAAAGAAGGAGGAGGAGGTGAAGCCAAGTGGTGTGAAAAGTGCAAAAAGAAGCACTCCGGGAAATGCGGCGAGGAGGTGACTTGCTACAAATGTGGAAAGACAGGGCATTACGCCAGCAAGCGTGCGTCCAACGAGAAGGTGTGTTATGGATGTAACAAAGAAGGGCATATTTCTAGGGAATGCCCGGGGAAAAATAAAGCAGCAAGACCAGAAACTCCATCGAGGCCAAGGGCATTTCACATGATCCTCGACGAAGCAGAAAACCATGCGAGGAATCAAGGATGAGGACTTCATATCTGAAGATCAAGTTATGCAGTAGCCATAGTATCGTATGGTGTAGCCTATTAGAGGCATAGTCTAGGGTGAACTTGAACACCTATGTAATAATTTCGAGAAATAATAAAGCCTTCGTTTTGTATCTGATGTGTTAAACTGTTATGTGATTTTCTTGCATGATGACTTGGAAAACTGCGAGACAATACTTGGGACGAGTATGAGTAGGTGTGAAAGGTAGTAGATGCATATACTACCGGAAGCACATGAATCACTCTTGGATCAGGGAAAGTCACAAGGTTACCAAGAAACTAGTAATTGATTTCGTTTTATTCAAGTGTGTTGTTACCATCGTTTCGGTAATGACCAAGAAGATTGTTGATATTCCGACCCTAGTGGTTATATCGAATTGAGTCCGACTACGATGAGTATGTTACGTGGTTCAGAGAACCAAGTTCGATGTAGCACCGGCTTAAGCCGGAAGAATTAATCAAAGCGATCAGTGGAAGTATCGCGACGGTTGCTAGAAATGCTACTTTTTAAGATGTGATTAGAACATGAAGGAAGGTATAGTCTGTTCCGGAATTTGACTCTAAACGACCTGAGTCCAAGCAATGCATCACACGATGATAGGTCATTAGAATATGACACATCGTTCCATTGTAGTAATAAAAGAACTTATCTTAAGTTCGTATCAACTGAGGATTGACATTGTGACTTGAAGGTCATAATTTGGAGTCTAACGTGAGATAAAGAGCGGATGCAAGATCGAGCACCTCCTGTAGTCAAGGAGTCTAAGAGTTAGATACTCGTTCGAAGAAACATCGAAGTTATTACTTAGGATGAAGAGATAATGTATGGAGTCATCATGTGAGCCCTATTTCGTTGATGATTTCGGGACGTAATCATCCTGATGGGGAGATAATTGTAACGCCCATAGATCCGAGCTAGTTAAGTTAGAGGCAATAATAAATAATTTGAACCAAGTTGTAGTATATGTCACAAGGTTTCCGTACATATAAATAACGCCGAAATCCGAGTTATAACGAAGACGTTATGACCCGTCGAAGTTTCGCAACGGAACCGACACGGCAACGGGAAGCGTAAATAGTGAATTTACGATAGATCGAGTTTTAGCCTTACCGATATAAACGAAAATCGTAGAGTGTTTTAAACTAAGAACATCGATAAAAAGAACGCCCAAATTTGACTTCGTATGAAGAAGTTATGATTTTTCGAAGTTTCGGATTAGCGGTGTACAACCCGAAATTCGAATATTAGATCGAGTGATTTTTAGCCAACACGACCTAAACGAAAATCGAAGATCTCGTTAAGAGTAGCGTAATAAGAAAAAGATCTGCGAAAACAGACGTCGGATGAAGAAGTTATGAGGATTTAACGGACCAATCCTGTCCCGGCCTGTTAATAATATTAAATTTAAAATTGAGTCAAAATTAGCCGACGAAGTCTAAAAAAAAGTTGTAGAGTACGTTCCCGCCGGATATAAAGAACGTCGAAAACGGAGCTCGTACGCAAAAGTTACGAATTTTTAAAGTTGAGTGTGCAAATTGCGAAACCTGATGCGAGATGGATGACGTTGCCTCATCGCAGTCGTCCATCGCCGATCGCAGAGCGCCCTTTGGATCATGCCATGTCACCTCGCTTCACCTTACGCCCCGTGTCGGAGTTCAGTACGCCCAGCGTACCCTCGGTCCTTATCCTCTTCCGAAGTGCGAGACAGCTGGATGCAGCTGGACCCTATCCAAAGTTACGCCCCGCGTAGCCAAGGATTACGCCCAGCGTAGTCCGAAGCCTCGCAGGGTATAAAAAGGGGGCGAGGGTCTCCGCGTTTTTCACACCATTTTTCATTCTCTCTCTAGTTTCTTTCTCTCTCTAAGGGTTTTAACCCTCCCATAAGACTAGGTAATCCCCTAGCACCCTAAGGAAACCCCGAGGCTCCTGGAGTCCTGAGAAAAAAGGTCTTTCGGTTTTGGAAACGCTGCTCCGAGCAAAGCCCAGTTTTCTTTAAAATCCGTTGTAACTGAGCTACGCTTACGCAATTTTTAATATAGCTTCCAAATAATTATAGTAATGTTATTAGATTCTTAAAATAATTATTTGGGCTATTATTATGAGTAATATTGATTGTTATTTAATGCTTATATAATAATAATAATAATAATAATAATAATAATAATAATAATAATAATAATAATAAAAATAATAATAGTCAGACTACTAATTTGTCGCGGTTATCGTTAGACTAAACCCTAGTGGTGTTGATACTAGGTTTTATCGAAGGAAATTGTTTTGAGAGTATCGAAGCACTGTCCAAGTGCTGAGTCACCACCTTTCAGGTGAGTGCATGGTCCCTTTCATCTTACACATAGATATGAAGTATTCTATATAAATTATGTATTATGTGTGCGTATAATCTGAGTACTTGCTGTCTATGCTAGTTGAACGATTTTATACACGTTTTAAAGGATTTAAACTATATACATATTTTATATCTACAAAAATGTTGGGGTAAAACATGGGTAGATGTAATAGATAGAATATAAGTTGGACGATGAGTTGAGAGGTGTTATAGACCACGAGGTGAGGGTGAGAGGTGAACGATGTCAGAAACCTTTTCCCAAACGATGGCCCCGTCATTCAGCAGAGTATGGATGACAACCACGGACTATTCTAGACAATCCAGTGGAACAATAGCAAGATCGCAACCTGTAAGTGTTGTGAACGATGTGTTCACTCAGTGTACTCTAAACCCTACAGACGATGCAGATTTAGTGCATGTTGTATAAATTTTGGCGACTATGTAGACTTAATGCCTAAACCCCAGTGACGATTGACTTTGTGCCGATTCCTTAGGATGATCCTTAGGAATGTATGAACAAGGAATGGTTGATTCTTAGGGTAGATCCTTATGAATAAAGAAGATAATGGGGATGGGTAATTGGGTTAACTGTTTGATGATTAAACCTAATAATTATATTATTGTGGGTTGAAAACCCTATGTACTCACCAGGTTTCCCAACCTGACCCACTCAGTTTATTTATATCACAGGTGTTGATACGAAGTCACATTACACTAAGAGATTAAAGAGATGTAGATCACTAGTGTAAATAAATGTAAGTTCCGTTTATGCTTATGTTTATGTATTGACGATGACATCCCAAACATTTTAAAATGAATAAAATACGTTTCTTCGAAAATGTTTTGATAACGTATTTATTGTATTTTTCTGGGAACAAATTCCACAACATTTTTATGAAAAGAAGTACTCTGATTTTTATAAAGCATAAACAAAAAAATCGGTCTTTTCTGGCCGTGAAAATGGGGATGTCACAGATAGGGTCTACGGCACCAAGGTCGGCCCTTTAGTTGTTATTGTTATGGTATGATACATGTGGTTATGATTTGTTAGATCGGAATCGGGGTAGCCAGTATGTTATACTCTTATGATCCGTAGGGATTGGTATGTTAGTGACCTGCTAGGTCAGTACTCTAGTTACAAGAGAATTCTATGCTTTATGATTGGTGTGACAGATATGTTTGATGTGGTATATGCCTGTATATGATGATATGCGCACATGGTTATTTGTGTGTGGTTGGGTTGAGGCAGTCCTGCTTTGTGCTGAAGGCCAATATACCCTATGAGCGGTCCGGGGAGACTCTAGGCCCACGTGGCGGACCAGTCGTGCCGAAGGCTCGGGATAGATTCAGACAGACTGCAGGCCCGAAAGGGTGGTCCAGTTAGGTCGATGGCCCAGTATGCATGATGATTGATTGATTATTACTGATATGGTATTGTCAGTGTGGTATTGGTATTTTGGGGATACCTCACTAAGCCCTCGGGCTTACAGTTTTCAGTTTATTATTTCAGGTACTTCAGGAGATCATGGAAAGGCGAAGGCGTGACCGTACCGCTCCTCATCCTTTTGTTATGATTTTAGGACACTCTGATGGAAAAATGATTTGAAAACATTTTGTAAATAATGCTATTTGGTTTTTACTTATGATTGAAAAAGTTTAAATTTGGCGTAAAATTTATGGATGTTACAAGTTGGTATCAGAGCCTTGGTTTGAGTGAATTGGAGGACACTCGTGTGAATCCAGTCTCAAATCAAGGAGATTTTCGGAACATAAGTTTTAAAATGGTTTTCAAAATATGGATGGAGGATGCAGAGGGTACGATCAGCCAGAGTGTTGGGCTAATAGTGTTGCATCATGGGCTCGGTCCTTAGCCCAATTTTGTTTGCCGATTTGGGCCTGTCCAACCGTGCATGTTTTGTTCTTGGGTTTAGTATTTAAGCTGCATGCATGCAGTCTTTGTAATTAACGCTACTATTCTTTTTCTTATAGAGTTTTTGTAAACCCTAGCTCGCCTCTACAGTGGAGGTTCTTCATCGAGCTCTGCTGAGGCGTGACTACATTTGAATCATAAGCACAACGCTGATTCTATTCTGTGTTCATCATATTATTGTGATTGTTTTGTTTGATCTTTATTTTTTTACCTGTGAAAGATCTAATCGATCTAAGTTTTGTTAACAACACAGAGCCTGTAAGTGAACCCCAAAATACCATATAGTTATTTGATATTCTGATATGTTAGAACAGCATGCTAGTGCTAGGCTAGGGATCTTTAGGAATCGCATGACAGACTTGCCTGATTATATGATGCCTATTAGCCTAGGGTTTCTTGTATATGGAATTGACATCATAACTGTAGATGTTTGGTGTATGCATCACGACTGTGTATAAGCAAGATCTTATAGCCTGAGAATGTCTGATTCGACCTTAGTGTAGGATTGGATATTCGAAAGCCTATTGGGTTCAGCGTTATGTCCAGCTAGCGTGCACCGTCGCTGCAGGGGGATGATGGAAGTTTCATGGATGTGTGAGTTGTGGTAAGTGGTGAGACTTTATGCGAGATATTTGGTATTCCCCTAGAAGTGAGGGTTAGGCGTATTTTATGTTGATGATATTGTTAGGGCATTGTGGTGATACTTGAGACAAACATGGGTAGGTGTGGAAGGTAGTATGGGCCCATACTACTAAAAGCATAGGACCCATGCGTGTAAGAAGGAAATCAAAACCCCTGGGGTTTTGGGGGTTTTGGTCTCTCGACATTATGTTATTTATCTGATGACTTGCATATATATTCCAGTATGGTGGTGACGAGACGTGTTGCTTTAGGATCCGGATCAGGATCGGGGTTGGGAGACGAAGGTTTGGAGGTGCCGGTAGCACCTGAGCCCATGGTTCAGATAGGGACCGAGGAGTTGGATGCCAGGATCAGGGAGATCATGCACGATGAGATTGCTGCCGTGTTCCGAGCGTAGCTGCCAGAGATGTTTGGGTCAATTAAGACCGTGACGGTGGAGTATTTTGATGAGCGATATGCAGCTCTAGCAGAGACAGTTGCCGTTGCAGCCACTTCGGCTGTAACTGCGGCAGGGGTTGGAGGAGGAGCGGGCAGGGCTTTCCAGTACTGGGACTTCGATAATACGAAGCCCCCGACGTTTGATAGTACACAGGATGCAATTAGGGCTATGAGGTGGTTATCAGACGTGGAGGGTTGTTTCTTCAGGTGCTCATGTCCTCCCGACCAAAAGGTTAGGTGTGCCCTGAACCTGCGGAGGCTTGGGGCAAAGGACTGGTGGAGGCTGACAACTGGGTTGTATACTGATGATCAGCGGGCTGATGTTACTTGGGAGCAGTTCAGAGATATGTTTCGCACCCGCTACGTTCCACTCGTTGAGCGGGAGCGGCTTGCGTAGGAGTTTTTGACAATTAGACAGGACGGGGAGTCTGTGATGGACATTTCCCGTATGTTTACGGAGAGGGCTATGTTTTGCCCGAAGTTTGCTTCAGAGCAGTCTCATATGACTCGTTATTTATGCTCAAGACAGATATTTGGTAGTTTGTGTCTACTCAACGATGTGATACCCTCCTGGACCTTCAAGAAGTTGGGCGGCGGCGTGAGTTGGAGATAGAGCTGCAGCTAAAGGAGCAGCGTCAGGCACCGGCACAGTCTCAGCCGACGCCTAAGCGGTCTAAAACCGCTGATACACGGTTCGAAGGTTATCAGAGCCGCACTTGTGGAAAGTGTGGCAAGGCTCATTCGGGGGTTTGTCGAGCAGGAGGTGGGTGCCACAAATGTGGCAAAGAGGGGCACTATGCCAGGGACTGCCGTCAGTCCGCCCCTCCAGCAGATATGAGGATTTGTTACCATTGTCATCAAGTTGGTCATGTGAAGACCAACTGTCCGCAGCTCGCCGCCAAGCCGGCGCAGGGTTCCATGCCAACTGCTGGGAGGATTGGAGATGGGAGGCCAGTCAAGGTGGAACCTTCGAAGGCTCAGGGTCGCGTCTTCCAGCTCACGGCCGAGGAGGCCAAGTCAGCACCGGATGTGGTTGCTGGTACATTTTTAGTGAATTCTTTGCCCGCTTTGGTATTATTTGACTCGGGGGCGAGTCGATCGTTTGTATCTCATACCTTCTCTAGAGGGTTCAGTGTGCCGATAGATGATCTTGAGTGTCCATTGCGAGTTTCGATCGCCAACGAGCACGGGGTCTCTGCTTTTTCGGTCTTCCAGGGATGCCAGTTGGAGATTTTCGGGGTGTCCTTCCCGATAGATTTGATTCCTATTCCCATGAGGGATGTATGCGTAATTATAGGGATGGATTGGCTTAGCCTTTTGGCGCCATGATCGACTGTGATGGGCAGCGGGTGGTGGTTCGAACCCCAAGTGGGGGAGAACTTGTAGTCTATGGTGAGGGCACCAGGTTGGGATCAGGGTTTTATTCCGAAGCCAGGGTTCAGCAGTATATTCAGCACGGGTATACCGGTTATTTGGCGTATGTTGTAGATACACGGGTTGGAGAGCAGCTCTCAGTTTCTAAGGTTCCGGTGGTGAGGGAGTTTGCTGATGTGTTTCGAGAGGAGTTACCTGGAGTGCCTCCGGAGAGGCAGGTTGAGTTCAGGATTGACCTAGTGCCAGGTGCGGCCCCTATCGCTAAGGCGTCGTACCGACTGGCACCGCCAGAGATGTAGGAGTTTTCATCTCAGTTGCAGGAACTGCTGGGTAAGCAGTTTATTCATCCGAGTAGTTCACCCTGGGGAGCACCGATCCTTTTCGTCAGGAAGAAGGACGGTTCGCACAGGATGTGCATTAACTATAGGGGGCTGAACAAGTTAACGGTGAAGAACCGTTGTCCGCTCCCGAGGATAGACGATCTTTTTTATCAGCTGCAGGGTGCATCTTGGTTTTCCAAGATTGATTTGAGATCAGGATATCACCATGTCAGGGTTAGGAAAGAGGACATGAAGAAGACCGCATTTCGGACTCGTTGTGGTCATTACGATTTCGTGGTGATGCCGTTTGGACTCACCAACGCGCCAGCAGTGTTCATGGATCTGATGAACCGGGTATGCAGACCGAAGCTTGATCACTCAGTCATTGTGTTTATAGATGATATCTTGGTGTACTCCAAGACTCGAGAGCAGCATGAGGAGCATCTCAGGGAGCTGCTGGAAGTTCTGAGGCGAGAACGGTTGTATGCCAAGCTCTCGAGATGTGAGTTTTTGTTACGGGAGGTCCAGTTCCTCGGCCAACTCGTTAACCAAGAGGGGATACAGGTCGATCCCGCCAAGGTGGAGGCGGTTATGCAGTGGGAGACCCCAAAATCTCCCTCAGATATCAAGAGTTTCTATGGTTTAGCAGGCTATTATCAGAGATTCATTCGTGATTTATCCAAGATTTCCGTACCCCTTACTCGTCTAACGAGTAAGGGGGTGGATTTCCGGTGGGGCCCTGAGCAGCAGAGGGCGTTTGAGACCCTACAGCAGTGTTTATGCGAGGCGCCAGTGTTAACACTACCCGAGGGAGTGGAGGATTTTGTGGTATTTTGTGATGCATCCATCACTGGCTTAGGGGTAGTCCTCATGCAGAGAGGATGAGTGGTAGCCTACGCATCGCGGCAGCTGAAGCTGCATGAGACGAGGT
Source organism: Lactuca serriola (assembly GCF_051521515.1). NCBI lineage: Eukaryota > Viridiplantae > Streptophyta > Magnoliopsida > Asterales > Asteraceae > Lactuca > Lactuca serriola. Next base: position 229,381,029 of record NC_136411.1, read on the forward strand.
ACCCCGCGCACGATCTTGAGTTGGGAGCAGTGGTTTTCGCTCTCAAGATTTGGAGGCACTATCTATACGGGGTCCGTTGCACTATATACACGGATCACAAGAGTTTGAGACACATCATGGATCAGCCGAACCTGAACATGAGGCAGCGCAGGTGGCTGGATGTGGTCAAGGACTATGATTGCGAGATCCTTTACCATCCTGGTAAAGAGAATGTGGTTGCGGATGCTCTGAGTCACAAGTCAGCTGGGTCCTCGACCCCATCCAATTGTATGAGGATAGTGGTCGATTCCCCACTGGTGAGTTTGATCAGGGATGCTCAGATTGAGGGCATGAGACCAGAGAACTGGAAGTTGGAGAGGTTTAAGGGCGAAAGCCCCCGGTTTGTTCAGGATAGTCGCGGATTGTTGACCCGCTACAGTCGGGTTTGGGTTCCGATGTCCGGAGGTGTCCGGCAGACAGTGATGGAGGAGGCTCATAAGTCTTGTTTTTTGATTCACCCGGGAGCCACCAAGATGTACCGTGATTCGAGTTCGAGTTATTGGTGGCCTGGCACGAAGCGAGATATCGCTTGGTTTGTTTAGAGGTGCTTCACCTGTAGGATGGTCAAGGCCGAGCATTAGAGGCCGCATGGTAAGTTGCAGCCTCTGGAGATTCCCATGTGGAAATGGGAATGGATCGTGATGGATTTCATCACGAAGTTGCCGAAGACGGAAACGGGGTTCGATGCTATATGGGTCATCGTGGATCGATTGACCAAGAGTGCCCATTTCCTAGCCATACGGGAGAGTTAGTCGGCAGAGAAGTTGGCTGACCTGTACGTCAGAGAGGTTGTCTCTCGTCATGGGGTTCCGATTTCTATCATTTCCGATCGAGATGTCAGGTTTACTTCCCGTTTTTGGCAGAAGTTCCATGAGGAACTGGGTACATGACTGCATTTTAGTACGGCGTTCCATCCGCAGACTGATGGGCAGAGTGAGCGGACCATTTAGACCCCCGAGGATATGTTGAGGGCGTGCGTTATTGATTTCGATGGGAGTTGGGATTCCCACCTACCGCTTGCGGAGTTCACCTACAACAACAGCTATCATTCCAGTATTGGCGCCCCGCCTTTCGAGCTGTTGTATTGGCAGAAGTGTAGGACCCCAGTCTGCTGGGGCGAGGTTGGGCACAAAGTGATGGTTTGGACAGAGGTAGTTCTACAAACCATCGAGATGATACATCAAACTAGACAGCGACTGTAGACCGCTCAGAGTCGACATAAAAGTTATGCCGACCAATGCCGATCTGAGCTGGAATTTCAAGTGGGTGACATGGTCCTCCTGAAGGTCTCACCCTGGAAGGGTGTGATCCGTTTCAGGAAGAGGGGAAAATTGGGTCCCCGTTATATTGGTTCGTTCAGGATTATTTCCAGGGTTGGCAGGGTGGCTTATAGGCTAGAGCTTCCGGAGGAGCTTAGCTGGATCCACAGCACATTTCATGTTTTGCAATTGCGAAAATGCATTATGGACCAGGAGGCAGTGGTATCGTTGGATGACATTCAGGTCGATGAGCGCCTAAACTATGTGGAGAGGACTATGGCTATTTTGGAAAGGAAGAAGAAGATTTTGCGGAACAAGGAAATACCTTTAGTAAAGGTACAGTGGGAACATCGGAAGGGATCCGGTGGACATGGGAGCCAGAGGCGGAGATGCGCTAGCATTACCCGACATTATTTATTCCAGCGGACTTTGAGGATGAAGTCTGGTTCATGTGGGGGAGAGTTGTAACGCCCCGATTCTCAGGTATGGACTAAATAAGAATTATTGGGTTAAGTGCTGCTCGACGAGTTTGTTGACCTACTCGTCGCGTAGCAGCTGGATGAGATCATGTTTTAAGTGACCTACTCGACGAGTCCACGTTTGGACTCGGCAAGTAGGAGCTGGCAGTAGAAACCCTAAATCCCGGGGTTTGCACCTCTATTTAAAAGAGCCTTAGCCTCCTTTGGCCTCTTTACAGTATTTGAGAGCCCCTTAAAACCCTAATTTGTGTGTGTGTGCCTTGGTGTGGGTTTGAAGCTTGGAAAAGAGGATCTTGGAGGAAGAAAGCTAAGAGTGCAAAGGAAATTCAATCAAGGAAGGAGTGGGAAGAAGGATTTACCTCAGCTAGCATCTTTTGGAGGTATCAAAGTGCCATTCTTACTTCCTTTTCTTCCCTTTTGTTGAGTTCCTAGGGCTTTTTATGGATTTTCAAGTTTGGATGATGAGCTGTGGGCTAGATCTGAAGTTGTAACTTCAAATCTGGACCTTCCTTGGATTCTAGAAGCATAAAGTCACAGTCTTGGTTGTGATTAAGGTCCCTCTTGAGCATGAACTTCCATTAAGAACTTAGAATAGACATTTAGAGCCTTTATGGTCATGCATGCACGTAAAGTTTGCAACTTTACATGATAAGCATGCCCTAGAAGCTTGGATCTATGAGTTGGAGCCGTTGCATGGCTCAAAATATGTCTGTATTGAGAAAAAGGACTGAATGGACTCGGCGAGTCACATAAAGATGGTCGTTAACTCGCCGAGTTGGATGAACAACTCGGTGAGTCCGATGAAGATCGTCATAAGACTCAACGAGTTGAAGAACTACTTGGCGAGTCGGATGAGTTTTCTCTGGAATATGTATGTGTGTGTATTCGTCGAGTTGCAAGGAAGGAACTCGACGGGTGACCTTATGTTTGATCGAGAATCAAAGGAACTCGACTTGTTACTCCGATGACTTGGCGAACTGGATTGTACATCAGGTAACTCGGCGAGTAGCCAAGGGTACTCGGCGAGTTAAGTTTAACATGGACTGTTGACCTTGACTGAGGACTTTGACTTTGACTAGGGGTTGACTAGTGGGTTATGGAGTACCTTATAAGGTTAAGGACATATGAGTATGTTGTGCTATGATGATAGGTGGTGGAACCTGTGTCAAGTAATCCGAAAGTTGGAGTTACCTTTCGTGTCGACATCTGCGAGGTGAGTTATCCTCACTATATCGATAGGGTCTACGGCACCAAGGCTGGCCCTTTAGTTTTTATTGTTATGGTATGATACATGTGGTTATGATTTGTTAGATCAGGATCGGGGTAGACAGTATGGTATACTCTTATGATCCGTAGGGAATGGTATGTTAGTGACCTGCTAGGTCAGTACTCTAGTTACAGGAGAATTCTATGCTTTATGATTGGTGTGATAGATATGTTTGATGTTGTATATGCTTGTATATGATGGTATGCACACATGGTTATTTGCGTGTGGTTGGGTTGAGGCGGTCCTGCTTTGTGCTGAAGGCCAATATACCCTATGAGCAGTCCGGGGAGACTATAGGCCCACGTGGCGGACCAGTCATGCCGAAGGCTCGGGATAGATTCAGACTAACAGCAGGCCCGGTAGGGCGGTCGAGTCAGGCCGATGGCCTAGTATGCATGATGATTGATTGATTATTACTGATATAGTATTGTCAGTGTGGTATTGGTATTTTGGGTGTAGCTCACTAAGCCCTCAGGCTTACAGTTTTTAGTTTATTGTTTCAGGTACTTCAGGAGATCATGGAAAGGCAAAGGCGTGACCGTACCGCTCCTCATCCTTTTGTTATGATTTTGGGACACTCTGATGGAAAAATGATTTGAAAACATTTTGTAAACAATGCTATTTGGTTTTTACTTATGATTGAAAAAGTTTAAATTTGGCGTAAAATTTATGGATGTTACATTTTGATCAATACTAATTAAATAATATGATTTCATATTAGTATATTAGAACTTATAATATATTAATATAAATCACTAGTATCTTTTTTTCTCATTTTGTCCATCCAATTGTTCTGATGTCATGCAACCCAAATGGATCATGCCAAGTCGGGTCGAATACATACCAATAATAGTTATGGGATTAGACATCTAATCCAACATCTAGAAACCCTAGATTATCTGTAGGAAAACAGTCCATGCCTTCCTAGGAAGGTTCTGGAACCTCTTGCTCAACTATTGAACAATTGGACTTTAGCCCTTGTACTTTTAATTATTCTTTTAATAGCGAAATCAATTACAAAATAACTTCTTATTAAATGTTAATTAAATGTTACTATTTCTAATTAATATATTATTCTCATAATATATTAACAAACTATTTATTTCAATTTATTAACAAAATAATAAATTTAGCCTCTCTCTCCAAAAGTCATCCTGTCCAGTTGCTAGTTTTAAGGGCAACCTAAAAGGACTATGCTACAATCAATTTAAGTATATACCAATTATAGTTATGGGCTTAGACACCTAATCCAACAGTCTCCCACTTGGATAAGTCTAATAACTATAGTTTCCAGTATAAATTCAAAAATTGGTCAGCAAAATGTAGCTCATGAAGCCGTTGTTGAACTCTAACCTAGTTAGTTACGTGTCCTAAGGTAAGTGATCATATAATCCTCCGTTCTGCAAGATATCATGTGGACAAACGACATGGAACAGAATCAATCCCATTGTCCAAAACATTGTTTCCTAATGTCCAATTTGTAATGACAAAGAACTACTAATCGAACACATCAATTTAGTCATGGTCGAGTCCGACACTATAAGTCAACACCAAATCATCGAGGGGCCCAAGATATTGCTTTTTCCCATTAAGGCAAAAAGGAACAGATAAAATTTGACTTATATGCTTGCATTATTTATGTAATGATGTGATTATAATGGCATGTGCGGAATTAGAAAAGATCTAGTGAATCATCATACAAATTCAAGAACACATGGAGAAAATAAATCTTGTAAGCTCTCATTAGTATGAATTAGAAAGAGTACAAATGGGTATGCTAGTTTCTCTCTCTAAAGCTAATGCTCTCCAAATGGTTCCTTACATAATGGGAGTCACTCACTTCTTAATTATAGGAAAGATTCAACCCATTTACACATACAAGAGGGTAATCCATAACACTCGACATTCAAGCATGACTTTGCACCCTAACATTTTCCCCCTCAAAGTTAGGATTGGATGTCCCGGCTTAAATTTCCAACGAGCTCGCGCAATCAAGACTAAACTCCCCCTCGAAATGATACTGGTCTTCAAATCTCCAAGTGAATACCTGAAGTTTCGAATACCCACTATTCATTCTTCCCCTTTTTATAATAAAAAATTATTATAAAACCCATTTATGGTGAGAAACACCCAAGGATTAATCTTCACAAAACTCCCCCTTGATGTGTGACAAAAATGAAACACCGAAAATTTTCCATGGAAAAACAATCACAAAAAACCCTTGAAAATTTCCCAATTTGTGAAAATTTTCGACTTTTTGGTGAGAGTTGCAAGATTTTCCAAAATCCGAGTAAAAACTGTCACTTTCAGAATTCTGCAGGGACCCGTTGCGAAAATCTTTCCCAAAACTCTTCGGAATCGAAAATATCCTAAATATAAAAACTAGGTATGAAGTGTATGTTTCGCATATTCTTTAGGGACTCGAATCGAAAATACTTCCCATGCATCCAAAATATCGAAAATATACCCCAATGTCGAATATGGGTATAAATTGTAAATGTCGATATTAATGCAGGGACTTATTGCAAAAATTATATTCCTTTTCTCCCAAAATGTCAAAAATTATTCCTAATTTCGAATATGGTTACAAATTGTTAAACCATCGAAACTTGCAGGGACCAATTCATAGCATGTATGTCTTCTTCCCTAATTCATTTTTTCTAACATGCTATACAGTAGCAGCAACTGTCGAATATGAGTTCGACTAGGAGTGCAAATGAGCTGAGCCGAGCCCGAGCCTGGTCTGGCTCGGCTCTGGCTCGTTTCAGTTATATGAGGCTCGAGCTTAAGCTCGGCTGGTTTCGAGCTTTCTTGTACTGAGCTCGGCTCGATCTCGTAAAGAATTATACAAGATCTGCTTTGGCTCGAGCTTGACTCGTTTTTTGTCTAACGTGCCTAAATGAGGTTAAATGAGCCTAAATGAGCTTAAGCTCGATTCAAGCTCGTTAAGAAGCTCGTATACTAATACCCTAAATCCCTAATTCCCCAAGTATTATTTATTTTAATATATAAAAATAATAATAAATTATATTATATATAGGCTCGTTTAGGCTCACGAGCCTAATCGAGCTTAGTGACATAGGCTTGAGCTCGAGCTCATTTAATAAACGAGCTTAATACTAAACTTGAGCTCGGCTCGGGCTCGTTTAAAATCGGTTTCAAGTCGAGCTTTTACCGAGCCAATCTCGAATAGCTCACAAGTAGCTTAGCTCGTTTGCACCCCTAAGTTCGAACCTCGACCTCAAAGCGTTCGACCCCACTAACCCCAACAAGTAATATCGAGTGTCGACTAAGCATCCACAAACCTTCATTACAAACTCGATGAATTCGACATCCCAATCAAAATACCAACATTGAATACTCGATTTCTACCCTAACACAAGTCTGATTCGAACTATTCCAAATCTAACTCGACTCCAATGAGTTCCATCTATCCATACCATTCGACCTAAAGTTATTTGATTTCGACACTCAAATCCAAAACACAAGTTCAGATGCGAGTAATGAGCATCGCAGGTCGATATTTCTTTTCAAAGAATTCATCATAAATCGAAATCACCATGTACACATCGAACTACTTCCAACCATAAACAATCGATGTGAATGATCTCAAACAGCCTTCCCATTTGACATCAAACAAACCATTTACCCAGTTCACTTCGTTATTCAGTCCTCTTATATTGACTTCATTATTAACCATTGATCGATCATAGCGAATTCTCAGTTCTATCCCAAACATCAACCATCGACCCGTCGAATATGTTCATCATCCTTTTCATTCGACGTTGACTTAAAAAAATCATCTTTGACCATCCAATCACCTGCAACTATCGAATCTGTTAATTATCGTCCATCAATTGTTCTTGTAACCATAGAAGTCCAATGTTCATTGCAATAAACACCAATTTTTCCACTTACGATTCCTTCTCAGATGAAAGTTCCCACTTTCAACCAAAGTCATCGTTTGTTCTTCACTGGAAATCATCAACAATCACTTTTGGAAATTTCTCATCAAATTGAGTCGATCACAACATTTGATTCACAAATCCAATCATCAATTTAATCCCAATCGAACAAAAGAATGCCAATTAACCAATTCAATTTCAAAAACTCGGGACCAAAAGACTAACAATGAACTGATCGAGAAATGAAATAACACGAATCGGAATTGAATCAATGTTTATGAGCGAGAACTAGATTTGTAAATTTGTTTCAAAACATAATTCATAAATCATATAAGCAATTAGATCTGGATGTCGATGTGATTAGCTTGAATTTGATAGAATGAGCGAAGTCTGAAAACAAATCAAATTTTTGCATTGATCGATTATATGAATTGCAACATGTGAAAGATCGGACAAAAGAGATTTGAATAAGATTGAAAAAAGAATTTGGATTGGATGAATTCAAATTATTATTAGGCTTAAACGAACATGAACTGTAACAAATGATGATTTGGGCTCTTGATGAACAGTATTTGGATTTCTCAAGATGTACTCGATGAACAGTGAATCTCACGAGAAAAAAAAATGAGAGAAGATGATTTTGATTTTTGGGATTTTGATCTAAACAAAAGTAATTGGATCAATCAATAGGATTTGAAACGAATTTGATCCAATGAGACAAATCGATCAAAAATAAAAATAAAAATAAAAATAAACGCAAAATATGAATCGAAATCATGGACGTTTTGGAATCCATTTGACAATTTGAGATACCTTTTTGACGAATCGGGTTTCATTTTCAACGAACCAATCGAATTTAGAAGATCTTGGTTCTTTTGTTGGAACGAGAAAATCTCCAATTTGACCATTATACCACCGAAGATGCGTGATGTACAACTCTTTCTTCGTGTTTTTCGTGTTCTTCAACGATCCAAGAACATCTTCATAAGAACCACCAACACTTTTGGGTTTTGATTTCAAATTCAATGCAACAGTTGGAGATTGTTGCTTTGGAACCCAAATTTGCTTCATAACAACATTTGATGATTTTTATCAGTAAACTCGTTTGTTTTTGCGCTCAATCTTCTTTTTCTTTTTCTTACTCATCTTTTTGCATCTTGAAGATTTGATTTCAAGAACACCTTCATTCTTGACAACTTCAACTTTGCAAGTTTGAATCAAATCTTTTGGAATTTGATACTTTTGAATTTCTTGGATTAACGGCTTTCGATAAGGAATCATTCATTCAAACGAAACATAAGAACATAAAATATCATCGGTTTGAACTCCAATCGAGCAAAAAACTTTTTCATCTTCATGAGAATCAACTTGAATCTTCTTGTCATGAACTTCAAGAACATCAAGAACATCACATTGAACTCCATAGTCTTGAACATCAACAAACTTAAGGGCATGAAGATCACTTGGGTTTCAATTAAAGAAATGTATTTCTTATTAAACAAATCTCTTTCTTCTCTTTTCTTTTGATTTCTACTACGAACTAATATGGACAACGCAATTTTATTCAACCATACAATCTTACAAAGTGGTAGAAAAATCAAGCTTCCGTTATCATCCTTCAAATCTCCATAAGAAACCATATTACCCCATGAAATCAATTTCTTTAACACCAACCCATAAAATTGATCTTCGTTGACTTTGTATTTGATATCTTCAACGATCACAATCAAAAAATCATACGTCAAATCCACCATGATCACAAGAACTTGAAAATTTCTAGAGAGAGAAAGTGATTTTGAATGGGTTTACTAGAGAGAGAAAGTAAGAATCACTTGAATTCTAGTGAAGAAAATCGAATTATGAATAGAATCACAGATGAATTCGATTTCTAGAATCCAAACTCTCTAAAACATGAAGATCAAAGATTAAAATAAGAATCACCAAATCTAGAAAGCCATCAAGGATCAATTCTTGATCAAATCAAGAATACATGCTCTGATACTAATTGTAGTGGTATTGATTATGATGGTATGTGCGGAGTTAGAAAAGATCTAATGAATCATCATACAAGTTCAAGAACACATGGAGTAAATAAATCTTTTAAGCTCTCATTAGTATGAATTAGAAAGAGTAAAAATGGGTATGCTAGTTTCTCTTACTAAAACTAATGCCCTCCAAATGGTTCCTTACATAATGGGAGTCACTCACTTCTTAATTATAGAAAATACTCAACCCATTTACACTCCACATCCAAGCATGACTTTGCACCCTAACAATTTACCCATCAAATCATGCAAAAAAATAAATTTTATAACATCAAGTTATTGATGCGTTTACGTATCATCAATGCACAACCAACTTGTAAACAACTCATATGTCTTCGTTTAACGATTATAAGATATTATTGTCTCTAAATTACTCGTGATAAATTCCATGAACTAATTCTCTAAGTGTGGGTTCATCCAATACTTAAATTTTCCATTTCAAATTACTCATGAATACTGCAGCAAGCTATTGCTATGTCTAAACCCTTAGACAATCTACAGTCCAATTCATGACAATCTTTATTCACTACTTACTTCCAAAAGTATGATCGACTTTGGATATTTGAATAATCCAATTATTCTGGAAGTAAAACATGTAAAATGAAAGACAATAGTAAACAATTGACAAAAGATAGTAAACAATACTCATAAATAAATGTCCATTATTTAATCATCAAAAGTCAATTATATTTATTTTGTTACAAGTTTCCAAATATCTATCTAACCACTAAAACTAATATCATCCTTCAAACCACTGCTTCTAGCATGTTGAAGGTGCTTGACCATACTCAGACCCTTTGTGAGGGGATCTACAGGATTCTCTTCTGATGATACCCTATTTACAACGAGAAGTCCTTCTTCTACCCTATGTCTGTCCGATAAAATGGTATTTTCTGTCGATGTGTCTTGATCTACCATGATCTCTCGGTTCCTTTGTCTAGGCAACCGCTCCTTCATTATCACAGAAGATCCCAATTGGCTCCTTTATGGTTGGCACAACCCCAAGGTCTCCGATGAAGTTCTTCAAGCATATAGCCTCCTTCGATGCTTCGCTTGCTGCAATGTACTCTGATTCATAGGTAGAATCAACCATTGTTTCCTGTTTGGAACTTTTCCAAGTTATCGCTCCTCCATTAAGGGTAAATACCCATCCAGATTGAGAACGGAAGGTGTCTCTATCTGTCTGAAAGTTGGCGTCACTATACCTAGTAACTCTCAAGTCGTCACTACCACCAAGCATAAGGACTGAGTCCTTAGTTCTTCGTAGATACTTGAGAATGTTCTTTACTTCTATCCAATGAGCTCTACTCACATTTCCCTGATATCGACTAAACATGCTTAAAGCAAAAGCCACGTCACGGAGAGTACATGTCATAGCATACATGATCGATCCAACAGCAGAAACATAAGGAACTCAACTTATTTCTGCTATCTCTGCATCAGTACTTAGACATTGAGTCTTACTCAGTTTGGTATTACTCTGGATAGGCAACTCTCTTTTCTTGGAATTCTCCATGCTAAATTTTTTAGCACCTTATCTAAATACGTACTTTGACTAAGTCCAATTAGTATTTTACTCATGTATCTCAAAATCCTTATCCCCAGAATATAAGCAGCCTCTCGTAGATCCTTCATAGCGAAACACTTTCCAAGATTAGACTTAACATGTTGCAAAGTTGGAATGTCGTTTCCTATAAGAAGTATGTCATCGACATACAATACTTGGATGGTTACTATACTCCCACTAGCTTTGACATATACATAAGATTCATCTTCACTTCTAGAGAAGACAAATTCTTTGACCTTCTCATCAAAAGCAAAGATTACATCTGCGAGAAGCTTGTTTAAATCTATAGATTTATTTCTCAAGCTTACACACTCTATTGGGATAATCTGCATCTACAAAACCCTCTGGCTAACTCATGTAAACATCCTCATCCAACTTCCTATTAAGGAAAGTGCTTTTGGCATCCATCTACCAAATTTCATAGTCATTAAATGCAACTATGGCTAGTATTACCCTAATAGATTTAATCTTAGCTACTGGTGAGAAGGTCTCATTATAGTCAACCCCTGGGGTTTGAGCAAAGCTCTTAGCAATTAGTCGAGCTTTGAAAGTGTGTATCTTTCCATCCATGTCGATCTTCTTCTTGAAGATCCATTTGCACCTAACAGTCTTATGACCCGGTACATTGTCAACCAAATTCCAAACTTGGTTGTCATAGAAGGGCTTGATCTCACTGTCCATTGCCTCTTTCCACTTGGAAGACTCAGGGCGCGCCATTGCTTCCTTGTAGTTAGTAGGCTCATCTAAATTTAACAGCGTATTATCGCTGATAAATGTATCATCTTTTGTCGTTATATGAAAACCATACAACACAGGCAGAACACTAACTCTACTAGTACGCCTAAGAGGCAATGACTCGTCAATTAGTTCAACTGGAATTTCTTCCTTAGGTTGAGCGCTAGAATTAGAGGTTCCTTCATCATTTGACTCTTGAATTTCTTCAAGATCAATAATACTCCCATTGTCCTCTTTGTATATGAGTTTTCTCTCACGAAAAACCGCGAGCAACTAACTGTGCCTTATGCTTGTTAATAGACCCAACTGGATGTTGTTTGAGTTTGAAAATCCGTTTGCACCCAACCAAATTAACACTAGATGACCAAGGAACGAGAACCCATGTATTATTTTGCTGAAGAGCATCGAATTCCACCTTCATGGCTTTATGCCATGATGGTTCAGAAAGTGCTAGTCGATGAGAAGTGGGTACAACAAGGAAGGCACGTTTGCTAGGATTATAAGTGACTATTAAATTGGTATATTTTCGAGGGAAGTCTTTTCCGACACAACCACGAGTAGTGACACCTAGTGGAGACGAAGGAAAGGCCATCAAAGAAACATTATCGGCAGAGGATCTTGTGCTACCGGTGGCGGTGGTTGTGGTGTCGCCTGAAGATGGAGTCATTGTGATGATAGGAGATGTGGGAGTTGCTACATCGGCTGGTATAGTCTCTGTATCTGGTTGATTACTTGGTGTTTCTGGTTGAGTTAGTGCGAACAATACCTGCATAGATTGTGTTGTACTAGAGTTACTATTATATGTTGTGCAAAACCGTTGAACAAGTGCCACAGGAGTTGCAGTTGTATTAAAGTAATTAGATAGAACGATAGATAAATCATAATTCCCCATATGGTCATTTACAATTGTCGGTTCAGATTGAGGGAATACTCATAAACTTTTCACTGCCATCATAGGAGATGTGGGAGTTGCTACATCGGCTGATATAGTCTCTGTATCTGGTTGATTACTTGGTGTTTCTGATTGAGTTAGTGCGAACAATACCTGCATAGATTGTGTTGTACTAGAGTTACTATTATATGTTGTGCAAAACCGTTGAACAGGTGCCACAGGAGTTGCAGTTGTATTAAAGTAATTAGATAGAACGATAGATAAATCATAATTCCCCATATGGTCATTTACAATTGTCGGTTCAGATTGAGGGAATGATACAACATTTGACTGTGAAGAATGTGTGGCGTATAGATGGATGAATTGGAAAAGGGGAATCGAGACTTGTCAAAAAGTTTCATCCTGAGATATGTAAATACACCCAGTATTGACATCTGAAATTCTTATACTTTGTGCATTGAGCTATAACCCACAAAGACACACAATTTAGAGAGGAATGCAAGTTTATGAGTATTGTATTTGCGAAGACTTGGCCAGTATGCACGCCCAAAATTGCGTAAAAAGGAATAATCAAGAGTTATATTTAGAAGCTTTGTGATAGGTGTAAAGTTACTTATAGTACGACTGGGCATGCGATTTATAAGAGAACAAGCAGTCAAGAAGGCGTCATCCCAAAACCGAAGAGGAAGAGAGGAATGAGCTAACAATGCAAGACCAGTTTCAACAATATGGCGATGTTTGCATTCATCCATTCCATTTTGTTGAGATGTGTGAGGACACATGACATGGTGGGAGATGCCACTACCATGGAAGTATTGATGAAGCTTGTGGTATTCTCTTCTCTCAATCAGATTGGACGATATGAATTTTATCATTTAACATCCATTCAACATGATTTTGAAAGTTGTAAAAGGTTTGTTCAACATTATATTTGTTTTTGATAAGGTGGATTCATGTACATCTACTATAATCATCCAAAAACTAACATAATATTTAAAACCACCACTTGATAGATGAGCAGGTCCCCAAACATTAGTATGAACAAGTTCAAGATGGAAAGAAGTAACATGAACAGATTTATTATAAGAAAGTTGATGACTCTTAGCACGTTGAAAAGCATCACACACAGATAGCTTATTATCTAAAGAAATACATAATTTAGTTGACATTAAAATAGACTTAACGATTGCGGAAGTAGGATGGCCAAGACGTTGACACCATTGAGATGGTGACACTTTAACATTTGACAAAGCTTGACGTGAAATTCTTGACACACGGTTGATTGGTACCGGATAGATACCTCGTAGCTTGTACCAACTAGAAGACTTTTCTTCATGACCTTTTCCTTAACAAAGAAAACATCATTGTGAATTTTAATAAACACATCATTATCATAAACAAGTATATGGGCAAAGAGAAGATCCCAACTAATTTTTGGAACGTGCAAAATATTTTTGAGAACAATAGATTTTCCTAAACCAGAAATTTTAGATTGACCAATATGAGAAATATGTAAACCTATTCCATTTGCCACTTGAACCTGATCCTTGTCTTGATATCTCTCTTGAACAGTGAGGTAATGAAGATCACTAGTGAGGTGATCTGTTGCGCCTGTGTCAATGTACCAATTAATGTCATTATTGTAGCTTCTTGTAGTGGCACTATTTTTGCCCCACGATATTCCTCTTCCTGATAAGCATAATTGAATCTGCTTCTGCAGTTTAATGCAGTGTGACCAGGTATACCGCATACCTGACATCGAGAACCTCCATTGTTTCTGCCACGCCCACGGCCTCGACCGCGACTTCCGCTATGATTGTTGTTTCGATAGTTGTTCTGGGAAGCATTATTGTTGTAGTTGTTGTTTCGCCTAGAGGGATTAGAATCTTGACGTGTAACATTGTTGGCGGATGATGCAAATTCAGTAATGTTGTTGATTATAGTGGCTTATGCTTAGTGAGCAATTAGGTAAGAGTAAAACTTCATTAAGGTTATGTCACGTTGGTCACTCAAAACTATGATGGCAGTGAAAAGGTCACTATAACCAGGTCCTAAACTGGCTAGAATGTAGCCGATTACCTCCTCATCTTTCATAGGATAGCCATTATTTGCCATTGTGTCAACAAGACCAGTCATCTTGTGGAAGAACTCTGATGCACTTAGATCTCCCTTTCTTTCAGTTGAAAGTTGAGTGTGTATTTAGATGGAGTTCCTTTAATGCTGAGATGAGAACATCAAATGAAGACAGGTCCACAACTCATGGGATGTGTTGGTGCATCGGGTAAGTTGTGCAAGAACATCTTCTATCATAGACGACAGGAGACCACCAATGATCGCTTGATCTTGAACGACCCACGCATCATGCTCTGGGTTCGTGATCTCCCTAGCTTCTGCACTTGTTCCTGTGTTTAGTTTTGCTATGGGGCAGACTTAGTGCCATCGGGGTAGCCGAAAAGTTGAACGCCTTGTAGGATTGGAACAACTTGAGCCTTCCATAGAAGAAAGTTAGTTCTGGTTAACATGCAGGACTTGGTTGTAGCTATTTTTGAAGAGTTGGTGAATGAAGTCATGGTGAAGGTGACACTGGAAGGAGACCAGAATACCGAAGGTGAAGATGAATAAATCGAAGCCCTAGGATTGTCTCTAATACCAAGTTGAAAAGAATAATTGGTGAAACAAGCCCCATAGAGATATTCGATTATATATATATATATATATATATATATATATATGTGTGTGTGTGTGTGTGTGTGTGTGTGCGCGCGCGCGCTTGCGTGTTTAGGTTTTACGGAAAACAAAAATACCCTAAAAAACATAAAAATACATAAAAAAAATACTTAGAGATCACAAATCTTTTTTTTTACTTTATATTTTTAAAAATTGCAAGTTTTTATATAATTTCGCTGGAAAAAAAATTTGAAAAAAAAAAACAAAAAATTAAAAAATTGATTTTTTTTTATTTTTTTTCAGTGAATCTATATAAAAAAACTGTGATTTTTAAGAATATAAAGTCCAAAAAAAGATTTGTTATTTTTAAGTATTTTTTATATGTATTTTTATGATTTTTAAAGATTTTTTAAGGTTTTTTTGTTTTATATATATATATATATATATATATATATCAGTGTTGTAAAAATCGGTGTAGGTGGCCGATTAATCGCTAGGCGGTTTTCAACCGAATAGGATTAAGGCTAATCGGTCGGCTTAATCAGTTTTGGTCAAAGGGGGTCAAAGTCGAAGCTAGACGGTTCTAATCGGTCCTAGGCGGCCTAATCGGCCAAATTTTCAAATTTTTAAATTTTTAAATATTAAACCAAAATTTTCAAAATTTCAAAAGTTCATAGTATTTCAATGGTCAACTAATATATAAAAATAAAATTTAAAGTTATTCTCCGAAATTTTCACAATTTCTATGTTCTCAAATATACAAATACCCAAATTTATTTGTTCTTAAGATATATTAAAATTTGAATAACTTTTTCTTATTAATTGGATGATAAATTGTTGTGCTTGTTAAACTTATTATTAAACTTTTATGCTTATTTATTTATATTCTTACGATTAAAGTTAGATTTATAAAATTTTGAAAAAATTTATTAATAATTATTGGTCCCCGATTAATCATCTGATTAATCCCCGCCTAGTCGATTAATCTCTTGACCCCAATCCACCGACTAGCTAACGTCTAACGTTTTCTGCAACCTTGATATATATATATATATATATATATATATATATATATATATATATATATATATATCCCCGATTAATCATCTGATTAATCCCCGCCTAGTCGATTAATCTCTTGACCCCAATCCACCGACTAGCTAACGTCTAACGTTTTCTGCAACCTTGATATATATATATATATATATATATATATATATATATATATATATATATATATATATATATATATATACCCGATTAATCTCTTGACCCCAATCCATCGACTAGCTAACGTCTAACGTTTTCTGCAACCTTGATATATATATATATATATATATATATATATATATATATATATATATATATATATATATGGTTGAAATCGGTTGAGAACTAATAGTTTTCTGAGAACTCGAGAACTAAAAGTAGAGCGTTAGATCAAAATTAACTCATTAAGGGCATCATCATCATCTTACCGATCTCATTTAATGTTTAATTTTTTTTTTGTTATTGGAAATGTTAATAAAATGTTTTAAAAACTAACATAATAAATCAAAGTTCAGTTTTTTTTTTCGTTTTTTTTTTAAATGGAGATTTTTTACTTTTTTCAGAAAACATGAACTTAAAAAAACTGCAATTTTTTTTAAATAAACACCTTTATTTTTAAACTGTATTTTTTCCAAAAAAAGCTGCAATTTTTTCAAAAAAACTGCTACTTTTTTCCGAAAAACAGTATTTTTTTATAAAAAAAACTGCATTTTTTTTAAAATAGAAATAGTAAATATTTAAAAGTCAGTAAATTAAAAAAAAAAAAAAAAAAAAAAAAAAAAAAAAAAAAAACCTTAAATTTTTTAACCAAAAAAATCAACGTTTTAGGTATAAAAAATGCTACAAAGATTTACAGTGTTGTCATTTCTTCATATCAAATTTTTCATATTTTCTTCAATGTATCACTTTTCACATCTTCAATATTTTCCACAAATTTTTCAAAATCTACAATAAAATTTAAAAAAAAATGATTAATGCAAGAACACTCACAAAAATACACATGTATATATATCATGTAAGATTCACATGTGATTATATCATGTAAGATTCACATATTGATTATATGATGTGATATTCACATGTGATTGTATATTTTAAGATTCAAAAGTGAAATTGGCAAGAAAATTTTTAAAAATAATTAACGAAGAACACTCACACAAAAGTATGTGTACATCTAGATGTAATTCATATGTGATTCACTTGTGATTTAAATGTGAATCACATGTAATTCATATGTTATTCACTTGTGTTTTACATGTGAATCACATGTAATTGATATGTGATTTGCATGGATTCATATGTGAATTACATGTGATTCATATGTGAATTACATGTGAATCACATGTAATTCATATGTGTTTCAATCGTGATTTACATGTGAATCGCATGTTATTCATATGTGAATTACATGTGAATCACATGTACTTCATATGTGAATTACATGTTATTTACATATGAATCACATGTAATTCATATATGTTTCACTCTTGATTTACATGTGAATCATATGTAATTCATATGTGAATTATATGTTATTTACATGTGAATCACATGTAATTCATATGACTCTTGATTTACATGTGAATCACGTCTGATTCATATGTAAATTAATTGTGCATCACATGTAATTCATGTGAATTACAAGTGAATCACATGTAATTCATATGTGTTTCACTTTTACATGTGAATCACATGTGATTCATATGTGAATTACATGTGATTTACATGTGAATCACATGTAATTCATGTGTTTCACCCATGATTTACATGTGATTCATATGTGAATTACATGTAATTTACATGTGAATGACATGTAATTCCTATGTGATTCACGTATGATTTACATATAAACTAAACTTGAGTGTTTTTAAAGATGATCAAACAAGTAACTTTGTGCTCACAGGGAAACGGGATGATAGTTTCAACAAAGCACTCAAACACATAGCTCTACTAGTAAGATCCTATGTGTGGTATTTGATTGCAAGTTCAACAACATCATTTTCAGTTACTTGTCCATGAAAACTCAAAAATTAACAAATATATCATATGCATAATATGTCAATTGTTATAAGAAATGCAAAAAGAAAACTAACAGTTATAACAATCAAACACATCAACAACATACTTTTCAGTTACCTGTTCATAAAAACTCAAAAATTAACAAATATATGATATGCATAATATGTCAATTGTCATAAGAAAGACAAAAAGAAAACTAACAGTTATAACAATCAAACACATCAACAACATCATTTTTAGTTACTTGTTCATAAAAACTCAAAAATTAACAAATATATCATATGCATAATATGTCAATTGTCATAAGATGACTTATTTCAATGAAAATTTTAGAAAATTAAACTCAAAAATCCACAAAACTAATTAATTATAGGAATTAAAAGTTAGAGAAATGTTCAGTACCTAGAAATCTAAACATTGAGAAAAATTGTTGGCAATAATTTCTTCAGGCATTAGAAGAAGTAATAAGCCAGCAAAAAATTTCATGGCCTGAATGTAATACAACATATTAGCATCATTAAGCAATTTCATTACATTTTACATAATCTATAAGAATATCTAAAAAAAATATACAATATTAGTTGTCAAATGAGTTAAATGCTGACTTGGCAGTAACCAACAAAGGGGTTATGGCGAGCATATGCGGTGAGTAAACGTCTCAAAACATTTCTACCACCTTCATCTAGAGCAGGGTGACCTGGAAAAGTCTGAGGCAAATCCTGTAAAAACAAAACAGTATATCTGATCTGATTAGGAATTGTACAAAAAATCTAGGATTAATGTTTCAAGACACTAACCTTTTAACATATTTGATGAATATCATGAAGATTTATCCAGTCATACAGCACTATAAAAAAAACCAATAACTCAAATTTCATCCACTTTAGGTAGAATGATATAGTTAGTACCTGTGTGATGGCTTTATTGACAACGAGCTCGTCGACATTTCCGATGTTAACCTGGACACAATCCTAAATTGGAATTGGTTCATCATTCATTAAGTCAAAATGAAGTTAACATGTGATATTTCTCATTGAGGCATTTCATCGAACATGTTGAGTGTAAACAAATATCTATATTTTTCAATAACACATGTGTCTATTTTTATACCTACAATCAACACAATGATTCAACTCTTTTTGAAAACATATTGATTAAACTGGTTCAACTTAACAATTAGGCAAAAACAATTCATAAAGGTAAAACAAAGGCCAGCAGTCAACAATAGAAACAAATGATACCTAAATTTTGATCGACAAGGGATCATCTTCTTCGTTCAAGTCTTCAATCCACAGTGGAGGCTGAGATGAAGTCGGTGATTACAGTGTACTCTGGGGAATGAATTGATGGAGGATAACACGATTCAAAATTATAGCATCTTCACTGGAGTTTTTTTCTATGAAGAACGTGAGATCAAGGAGTTCAGCAACAATGAAACTTCGATCGTTGGGGGATTTCATATTTCATGTAGATTGATGATCAATGATGATAGTTTGATCGATTGGGATCTGGAAATCGACGATAAATGTGGTTCGTCATTTATCTTCATCGTATTCGTGTGAGTAGAAGCAATTTCAGAATCGAAAGAATGGAATTAGATGAAGGATTGAAGACAATTCAACAAAGGTGAGTCGTCGGAGGATGGATCGTAGGTTTGAGCGAGAGAGGAAAATTGGGGGGGGGGGGGGGGGGGGGAGAGAGAGATGAAAATTTATTTTATCAGATATTAGATTTAAGAAATCATTTAATTGTATTTTTATTTCTATAATACCCCTGAATGAATTAATTAAGATACCCCTCCTTTTTTATCTACTTATTTACAAAAACGTCACTTTGCATCTCGACCCTTCTCTTTTTTGATCCAACGTTCCACCTTTAGTTCTCGGGTTCTCGGGAAACTTTGAGTTCTCAAATGATCCTTCCCTTATCTCTCTCTCTCTCTCTCTCTCTCTCTCTCTCTCTCTATATATATATATATATATATATATATATATATATATATATATATATATATTACATTTATAAGATAGAGATAATGATCAGATCCTATCTGATTGGATCTAATCTATACAACATTTGAAAACGTAGTAATCTATCTAATACCTGTTTTACATGTAGTTTTGCCATTCTTTTAGTGGTGTAGTTTTGGTTTAAAACTGCACAATGAAAGTGAAGCATTTGTATTAAAATTTTAGCATTAAGCTATTTACCCAACACGCATTAGCAATCAATTTAGGTGAAATCATAGTCTTGGTCCAGATACACAATCATAACACATACTCTTGGCTATTTTGATTCAACATTTAAAAAAAATAAAAAATAGTCTTAAACATCTATAACAATAAACAAGAATCTTAAACATCCATAATAACATAACAGAATTTCAACACATAATTATAGGGGTTTGTTTCAGTTTTTAAGAGTCGTTTCTAGAGTAAAGCAACATTGCACCGACTTTGATTTTTGTCAAATTAAAAACTTCACCGTTGATTTTTGTATCAGTCTCGTTTTGTTGCGATTTTTTTATCTGTTTAGTTTCTTCTTATCATTATCTTACCAGATGGAGTGGTCGTCTTTTCGTAATTTATTATTAATTTCTGAATCCCATAGTTAATTGATAACTCATGAAACAGAGTCAAAATTTAGCTAACAACGAGAGTTTTATTAATTTCGAAGAATTTGTTAATTAGCGAACAGTTAACTGGTTAACCACTTAACAAAAATAAAAAAGCCAGTTAAGTGGTTTTTTCAGTTGGTGAATCATGTTTACCGGTGGTTAAGCTACTATTGATCTATGATGTAAAAAAGTTACGTATGAAAATATAATAATAACGTAAAGTTTGGAGGTTCAGAAAAATATAACAAAACACAGGTGACAACAACCTTTACAAAAATCAGCTCAATAGTTCTCAGCAACAGGTCTAGAAGGAAAAAGCCTTTGTACAAAAGTCAAAAAAGACCAGATGCAAACCACCGCAAGAACTTCAAAAGTCACTATCATTGCCGCCAATGCACCGCCCTTCTCCATCAATTCCGGCGACTTTGGTAGGCCCCTCATCGTGAACATCAACTTCTCAATGAAATGCATAGCTTTGTTCAACTGGTACAGCCTATAAACCTGCCCAAAACCATTCAAATAATTACAAAACTTGCCCCCCATTTCTGTACATAACAATGTTGTACTGTTTTTGACATACATCGGACCGGGACCGATATCAATGAAACAAAAATTACAAATTTTTTTCCTATCCATAAACGCGGTACAAGGTGTGATGGGGACTCACTCTTGATCTCTCGTCTCTGCAAAAAGACGAAAATGCCCTCCTTATCTTCATCATCGAAAATAGCCCTAGAAAGCTTGTCCAGTCTCGTCCCATGTAAGAATGCAGCCGCAGGCTGCATTTGTTACACAGGACAGGACGGGCCAAGACAAGCTTTCAAGGCCTACTTTCGATGATGAAGATGAGGACATTTACGTCTTTTTGCATGGACGAGAGATCGAGAGTGAGTTCCCGTCACACCTTGTACTGCCTTTATGGGTAGGACAAAAATTTGTAATTTTTGTGTCATTTGCATCGGCCGAGTCTGATGCATGTCAAACACAGTACAACATTCTAAGTAACAAAGAGGGTGTAACCGTCTTAAGTAAATCAAAATCTATAAACATTTGAAAACTACAAACCTCGAACACAATAGGGACGAGAGGCCAACACGACGATTGACGTTTTTCAAGAACTTTTTCGAATATAAATTGGACAAAACATCCGACTAAGTAAGGAGTGACAGAAACCACTCCAGCCAAACCAAGTAAAGGCCAAGTGACAAATGCAGCAAATAGAGGTGCGATAACTTTAAACCCCATCACAAAAAAAGCCGATGATAAGTATCCTCTAAATCCCGTTATTAAGCTCCATCTCTTCATGCTATATTGCAAATAGGGTTTTTGTACTTTGTCAGTAACAAGGAGAAACGTTGCTAAACCAATGTAAAACATGATTTCTGAAGCAGCTGTGAACACAATCTCTGAATGAAAAAAAAAAAAAAAAAAACAATTGGTGAAAATTGTTAAGTTCTTTTTACTAAAACCACTAAGCTAGAATAAACAAAAATATATAAAACACTAAAATTGATGCATTGCAATATGATACCTGTTAGAACCACATCTTTAAGAAGCTCCTCACTGAATAAGCCGAAAAATTGTGGGATCAAAATGGATGAGATCAAAGCTATAGGGCCCACAACCCAAAGCAAAGACCGATTTTCTTTGAATGGTGTTGACACCAATTTGCCTTCTTCAATCAATTGGTGAGTCAACCCAATGAATGAAACAGATCCTGATTTACCTCTGAATGGTTCGACTCCATTGATATCACTAACATTTTGATCTGTGACCTTTAATTTTGCATCATTAATTGCACACATGAGATACCCTCCTCTACTTGAGGGCTCTTTGGTCTTTCTCCTCTTTGAATCACCCACAAAAAAGACTACACAAAATTCTAGTTAGTGTTTCATCATTTTCTCAAATACTTAGATTGATGCAGTTATCAGAGTTTCTCAAATTCTACAGAATTCAAATGGAGTTCGTAAATTAGAAAGGAGTGAGGATTTGGTTCATTGTCTATATGCAGTTTCTTGCGTTTTCTTCCGTTTCAAATAAACTGCATATTTTCTTGTTAAAGAAAGGGATTTATGATTCTATTATCAAAATTAGAATGAAGAATCAAATACCATTTGGCGCCCTTTGGATCCGAAACGAAGCTTTGTTCCATACTGAAGATGAACGAGAAATCTACATAGACATAATGCGAGAGTCAAAATTGTAAAATTAAACAAATTGTAATAACTAGAATTCAAATTTTGAATGATTTACACTGCGGATGGAGAAGGGTCGACGGTTTGACGGCGGAGCTACGGTGGAAGGAAGGTTGTGAAGACTAGTTGTAAAGGCCGTCATTTGTGCGCTCATTGCTGCTTTTGAGCATAGAGGTTTTAGCATCAAGCTTGGAATTTGATTGAGCCCAAAAACCCTAAACCCCTTGTTTGATTGCTTTCGAATTTCGATATGGTTGAAATTGAAATTTTGGAAATTTGAAGAACTGTGAAAGAATATTTGGGCTTTGTACAAGGTTTTCTTTTCTGTATAGGCCTTCCTAAACCTAGTAGGTTTGTTTGGGCAAAATTATTGGATCTTAGACCATGGGCCATTGGTTTTGATACCGCTTGTGAGCAAACCGTTTTTTTATAACCGAACCGGTTCGGTTCGGTTCCGATTCTTGAATACTAAAACCGGTTTAAATTGGTTCCATTATTATTAAAGTCGAACCTATCTAAACTGGTTACATCAGTTCTAAACCGGTTTGATCGGTTTGACTACCGGTTCTAAACCGGTTCATGGTTATTAAACCGATTCTAAACTGATTTCAATGTCTAAAATCTCACGGATTCAAACCGACGATTCTGTTCTTGCATCGGTTCGGTTCATAGTGGACCGGTTTACCGATTCGGATCCTGAACCGGTTTTTTTGTGCAAGCCTAGTGTTGCATTGCGATTTGAATGTTGAGTAGGATGTTTATGAGTTTATGGCGGTATTAAAATATAATATTAAAATAATTATAATTTGTGTGTATTAAACAAATTATTATAGAGGTAACTAATAAAAGGGATCTAAAAAGTGTGAGGAATACTCATAGAAGGTATCTAAAATGTTCCCGGGAAGGAATCTATATAAGTCGTCATGTCAAAGGTTGCTTTTTTATTTTTTGTATATTTAGACTTAGGTAGTGTTTTTTTTTTGTCTGCAGATCTGCGTGACCTCTTCTGTCTACGCCGCACAGACCACGCGCAGACATTAGCCTTCACAGACTGTTTGTTTTTTTGAAGACTGCAGACCTAAAAATGTATGCGCGCCCTCTTCTTGGCGCAGACATGGACCAGAGTCTTCTAACATCTTCAGATATCTTCTAGCCTAAAAAAACATATATATCTTTATTTTTTTCAAGTTTTTTTTTTTATTTTTTTTAAATTTATATTTTTTCCAACTTTATTAATGATGAACAATTTGAAAAAAAAATTACAAAACTTAAAAAAACGTTCTACGATACAAACATTATATTTTTGACAAATTTATAAATAAAAATTTATTATAATAATAGTCATTGAAGTTGTTTATATAAATATGACAAAAAAATCATAATATATTCTTATATTTTTTTGTCAAATTTTGTAAAACATTATTTAATACAATATCGTCAATTTCTCGAGAAAATATTTATTGTACTTTTTAATGGATTTAATTGAAAAAATCAAATTTTATTTGCATCCATTTATGTATCAAATTTTTTGATCACTAATTATAATGTTTACTTATAACTTTGCAACCAAAGTTGTTGGTTTTTATAAAATATATACGTTAATTTATATCATTTTTATTTTTATTTTTTATACAATAATACATAAAAGTTGATATAGATTCGTTGATTATTTATAACAAAGTCATAAAAATATTAAAAAATCACTTTGAAGTTTAAAAAAATCAGTTTATTTAGATTTCAGTTTATTTTAATAGCCCGCAGATGTTAAAAAAACAAACAATCTTCTTTTTTCAGACTGCAGACGTTTGGTCCACATCTTCTACTGAAGAGGTCTACAGATGTGGTCCGCAAACTGCAGACATTTTGCCTCAGAAAAAACAAACAACACCTTAGTTTAGGGTGCTTAATACACCTACCAAAGTTACATATTAAGCCGTTCAAGCATCTCTTGCAGAAGGCATGGGGTACTCGATATTTTCAAGTCCGGTCATGAGATTCCTAAGATCCTATGCAATTTAGTAAGAATATGCCCTAAAGCATATGTAATGGTCATAATACAAACCTCATTTACTAAGCCTTGTTTGCCTATATCGTAAATCAAGTTGTGTAAGATAAGAGAGTAATGTATCATGGTATAGTCATAGTCAAATCCACAAAGTTGTATGATGTCCAATCTAATATTCATATATACTTAGATTCACAAGAGTAACACAATAAAAAAAACAATAAAATTCATGAAGTTGTGAAAATTTATGCTCAAAATAATATGGAATATATTGATTATTGTCTATCTTTGGGGTTCATCTTTGGCATTCTCTTTAAAGCATCAAGAATCTTAAGAAAAATCTTAAGAAACATCTATTTGTCCAGATCTAACTTATCCTGAATTTTAGATACTTTATCATTAGAATCTAACCAACTAACGTCAATTACATGTTCTTGTTCCAACATCTTCCTTACACTTTACACTTCGATCGATGCTCGGTGAAATACTAAGTGAAACACAAATCCGTTGTTAGGCGGAATGCTCTCTTGTCAAAATAGAGTTGGTAATCACCTAACATATATAATAACACATCCACAACGGACCGTTGATTGACCAATGTCTCTTTGTAAGAACAAGTAATGACATAATAAAGGGTGGTCTTTTACACCTACATGTACATCAACCCACCAACCAAAAAACGACGTCGTGAAAAGCATTTTGGAAAATATTGTAGCATAGCCATAAGGTCACGAACCATGGTTTGCAATTTGAAGTGAGCATTGCATCGTATACACAATCATACTGGAAAATTTTAAAATATTAGCATCATGTTCCATACATGATCTTATGTTCTAGACATAAAATTCCTATTTATGATATATTCTCTATGTTTTGGACATTTGGATATGATTCTGGACTAGTTCTAAGGGTTCTTAATATATATCTAGCAAAAAAAAAATGGCAAACAACTACATCAATGAAATTCATATAAAAAAATATATTACATTCCATACTAGTTTAAATCGCTAATATGATCAAAAGAAATGATGTAACATCCCATTTGAAATTAAATAAATAATAAACTCTAAAACCCCGAGATGTAATTTTTGTTATTATTTTATATTATTGTAGCCAAAATCAAGGTTTCGGGGAGCCAAATGTTATAATTTGGATTTTCGGGCATTAAAGTGTATTTCAGGGATTTATTTTATAAAGATTTTCAAAAGTCAGGTGGTGTTTGATAATTAT
The DNA here is from genome assembly GCF_051521515.1 of Lactuca serriola. Taxonomy (NCBI): domain Eukaryota; kingdom Viridiplantae; phylum Streptophyta; class Magnoliopsida; order Asterales; family Asteraceae; genus Lactuca; species Lactuca serriola. The sequence continues at coordinate 229,407,003 of NC_136411.1, forward strand.
TGGACTTAGATTGAAAGGATTTTGGAATGTTGAGTGTTAAATGGTAACTTCTGGGACTTGAATTGTTATGAATCTTGGATGTTTGGGGCTACTTAGTAAATTGTAGCCTTAATTTGAAAAAGATCTCATGGGGAGGGACCAAATGTGTAAAGTGTACATAAGTTTGAATGGAGCGGGACTTAAACCCCATTCCTCCTTTCCATCCCGTTGCAACACCCTAACCCTAAACCTAATGCATCCTCAGTCGCGACTACCTTCGAACACCATCATCCGCCGCTACTTTGTCGATGAACGCCACCACCGCATCTCTGCTACCGGAAATGACGGGAACAACTGGGATGACCGCTAAAGGCCGACGACTGAGCTGAGTTTGTTGCTGCGTGGGTCGTGAATGACCGGAAAACTTCTGGTAAGTCCATCTATGATCTCCCTCTATCCTCTCCTCCGCTCTTCTCGGTGGTTTGACGTCGGTAATGTAGGTAGTTACCGTCAGTGGCCCTATGGTCGCCGTTTCCGCTTGTTCCAACGTCCTCAGCCGCCTAGTAGGTGGTTGGGAGCTGTGGTCTCGTGTCTTGAATATATAAGTGATGATATTAGAACAGTGAACGGGTTGTGAGTGCTCGTTTGGCTAGAAAACCCGAAAAAAACCATCATGGCTGCCAACCATGGTGGTTGTCGCCATGTTGCCTTCTTCTACCTCCACCAGCCACACTAAAGAGGTGGCTGTGTGCTTGAAAATTAGTGTGTATGAACGTATTTCATAAGTTTAATGTTATATGGTTTTCTCTTGGCCAGGAAACCGAATGAAACTCATCACCACCACCTGTTGCCGCCGTTCCTCCACTGCTACCCACCATCTCCAGTGGTTGTGGGCTTTTGGGTGCATTTGGATTGATGTTTGGAGGGATTTTGAGTGTTGATTGGGCCTAGGATTATAACAACCACCACCGTGAAGTGGTCGTTGCCGCCATGAACCACCACCAACCACCACTGCCCGAGGTGGTAGTAGGTGGTACCCGACTTGTTACACTTTAATTAATGTAAAAATTTAACTATTAGATTAATTGATTTGTGATTTGGTTGGGAAACCCTATTTAGGGTTTAGAAAACCCTAATTTTGGGAATGTAAGTTTTCGATTTATCGGGACCCACGTTGGACCGTTGGATTTTGAATTTTGAATTACGCGCGATTACTTTGTATGTTTAGTCTAGTGGAGTAATGGACTTAATGGATTAAGTCATTAATCGGTTAAGTAAGAACATTGAACCCTAATCGTCATTTTATGTGAAAAACCCTAATTAGGTTTGGGTTCTTGTTGGGCCATTTCTTGGACTAACTTGTTGTGGGCCTTCGTGGGCCAAATGGGGAACATGTTTATGGATTAAGGAAATTGTTGGGCTTTAGAATAAGGCCCATTGGAGAGGCTTAGGCCCAATTTGGAAAATTAGGCCATAGGTGGGCAATAATTAGGCCTTAATGATTATGAGATATTGGACCATTGGAATGCTAAGTGTTTGGAATAGAATAATGGTTGGGCCATAAGATAAGTCCATGTAGAGGTTTGGGCCCACTTTGGAAAATTAGGCCATATGTTAGGCCTTGGTTCATTGATTGGTTTTTAGGCTTTCAGAGTGTGTGTTTGGACCTTGTTTTGGACCAAGTTAGTTTAAGGGTAAAATAGTCTTTTCACCCTAAACATGGATTTATGTTTATGTATTGGAACCCAATTATTAATTGGGTATTGTTTTGATGTTGACAGTTCGGGAATTTGTCATCCAACAGCTAGAGTTTTACCCACGGGACTTCAGCAGTGCGAGGTGAGTCTCCGCACCATACCAATGGGTCGAAGGCACCAACGCCGGTCCATTTTGTGATATGTGGTACACTAGTTGATGTAGTGATATTTGGTATACTAGTTGGTTATATGCTATGTGTTATGCTAGTTGTTTATGTGATATTTTCATGAAAGACCATAGGGGGAGCCCATGGCACTTGAATGTAAGACCATGTGGGGGAGCCCATGTCTTTTCAGGTAAAGACCATGGGGGACCCCATGGCACTTGAATGTAAGAACATTTGGGGGGGGGTGGATTTTCATGTAAAGACCATGGGGGAGCCCATGACACATAGATGTCAGACCATGTGGGGGAGCCCACAACATCCTGGAGTAAGACCTTGGGGGTAGCCCATGGCATCCTTATATGTTTATATGCTTGGCTTGTGTATGCTAGTTGATTATGTGACATATGGTACGTTAGTTGTTTATAAGATATGTGATATGCTAGTTGTCTTTGTGATATTTGCATGGAAGAGCCCGTGGCAGTTAGATATCAGACCATGTGGGGGAGCGCATGACATTCCATATATGTTGTATGCATGGCTTGTATGGTTGATATGATTTATGTGATTATGTGGATTGTGTGGGGTATGTTATGGGGAACTCACTAAGCTTCGTGCTTATAGTTTTGTTTATGGTTTTAGGTATCATTGGTTTCTAAAGGAAGGACCCGGCTTGATCGCAGCGCACACACCCGTGTTTCCATAATATATGATTTTTGGACGAACTCTGATAAATGTTTTTAATTAACCATGTTTTTTGAATGCTTGGATTTAGAAGATATATGTGTTTTGACTATAATAAAAATAAAATTTTTACCCTTGATTTTTGGTTCGTTTCAAATGAGAAAGCGCTCAATTCGGAATTTTCTATACAAAACTCCCATTTAACACATGGCATAAACATTTTTGCATAAATCCGTAAAATCCAAAATATATCTTAATTTTTCGAATTCGTTCACGAACCGCCTTTGACGAATTTTCAAAAATATGGGTAGAAACTGTCAATTTCGAAATCTGCAGTGACCCTGTGCACCCAAAATAGTCTCAGATGTGAAACTTTACCCCAATTGCGAAACTGCGCATAAAATGTTAATTCACGTTAGATGTAGGGAGATGTTACAAATATATTCTCATTTCTCAGAATTTTTAGCCCAATGTCGAAACTGGGTAAATTGTGCCATTTTCGTATAAACTGTAGGGATTTGAAATTAAAATTCAGCTTTTAACATCATTATTGCTCCCATGTCGAAACTGAGTGAAAAATATCAATTCGTTGAAAGTTGAGGTATTCGAATAGACACTTTATGTTTCTTCTTCTATGTATTCGCTATCAAGTTACGTTGTATCGACTTCTCTATCAAACAACGCTCGACCATATCGAAGGTCATTCGACATCCAAACCAAATTCACCAATAAAAAAGGTACCTTCGACATCTTAAACCAAATCATAGAGAAGTCTTTAAACCCAAAACATTCGTTCTCAGATGCGATCTCAATTCACAAATCAAACTTGCCATTCATATATCGAAATCCCTATCTATACATCGAAGTGGCCCGGAGCATTCGACATTAAACTCCATCTGTTTCAAACTTTAATTGTAATTCCAAGACCCATTTGTGAACCTGTCATCACAACTCGTTCTAATTAAAATTTTCCATAGACCTTGATGTCGGATTCAATTCTCCTCTTTTTCTCCTTCGTTATCCAAACAATAGTAAAGAGCACACATCATCAGTTGATTGTGAGAATGACTATCCAATTTCGAAACCAACAATTATGATTCAAAACAAATACAAGTCACGAGACATAGTCAATTGCAAGTCCTTCGTTGTCAAAACTTCAGCATACGATCTGATCTCAACCATTCGACTGGTTGACAACCCAAAATCGATAATCAAACCGATAACTCGTAACAAACTCGAACATCGAATATCATGCAGCCTCCAATCAAAACTCCCTGATTTCAAAATCAATTAGAAAGCATCTGATTTCCAAAATGTATTTAGGTATTGAACAAAAACCATGTTGTAGCCTTCGACATCAGGAAGCAATTCCAAACCAATTAGACCTTCGATGTCCAAATTAACTCCTTTGAATATCAAATCTCCATCATTCGACATCAACATTTGTAGCATCAATAAAAATCATGCCAAAATTAAACTTTTTAAAACATTTTCAAAACCAATGATTATTACAAAACATGTTTCCACAATAGTATAATGTCAGAGTATCCCATAATCAATCATAAAAATCATGAAATATGAGGAGCTGTACGATCACGCCTTCGCCTTCCCGCGATCATCAGAGGTACCTGAAACAATAATCGATAAATGTAAGCTCGAAGGCTTAGTGAGTTACCCCCAAAATACCAACTCCATAAAACATATAAATAACATATAATCAAAAACATGCATAATGAGCCTTCAGCCTGACTCGACCGCCTCGCAGTCCTTTAGCCTATCTGGACCGCTCTCCGAGTGTTCGACACATCTGGATCGCCTCGAAGGGCCTACAACCTATCCGGAACGCTCGTCGGGCCTTCAGCCTGACTGAATACCTTTGCAGGACCTTTAGTTTATACAGACCGCCCTGGGTATGTTGGCCTTCAATACAAAGCAGGACCGCCTCGACCCAACCCTCAATCAAACGAACATTTGCACATAAATATCATATGCTAGCATATATAACAGTCAAACCGATCTAACAGATCACTAATCATAGCAACATCCTATAACTAGGATACAGACCTAACCGATCACTAACATAGCATCAACCTATATACCAGGATACTGACCTAACCAGGTCACTAAGAATATCACCATCCGAACTACCAACATATGAATCAATAAGAATATCATGCAATAACCCAAACACAAATCCGTAAAGCGTTGGCATTGGTGCCTTTGACCCTATTAGTATAGTGAGGACAACCCACCTCTTAAGTAGTTCGGAAATGATAATATCAACCTCCTCTAAGTACAGCTCCAACACCAACAGCTACACCCATCAATGATCCAATTCCATAAATTCCCAAATTACCAAAATACCCCTAAAGTCAAACTTGTCAACCCTTGGTCAAAGGAAAAGTCAACAATCAAGGTCAATAGTCCATGTTGACACGAATCGTCGAGTGCAAATCACTGACTTGTCGATTTTCCAGACAACTCGTCACCTCCATATGTGTCCAATTATCGGGAAACCCTAACTGACTCGTCGAGTCGACATGACGACTCGTCGAGTTCATGCAGAAGCAGTAATGGGAAAAACCCTCCCCAACTCGTTGAATTGGATTATCCGACTCGCCGAGTTCATGTAATCCATCCCATGTCCAGGTGATTCTAAGCTACTCCAATGCTCCAAACAATAGATTTAGCCTCCTAGGGCACGTTTGTCACGTAAGGTTGCAAACTTTACGTGCATGCATGGCACCACTCATCAAAACCAATGTAGATAAGGAGTTCAATGGATGGAGAAAGGCATTATCTTGCTAAAGGTTGAAGCTTTATTACCATAAGAGCCAAGATGAGGCTAGACCTGAAGTTGAAACTTCAGATCATACCCAATACTCGAAATGAATCATCAATATTGCTAAAATGGCCCTAATATCAAACATGAATAGATCTAGTTAGAAGAAGGTCAAGGTAACAACTTGTTACCTTCAAAACGTTGCTAAGATGAAGTAGGACTCGGATCCACAACCTCTTTTTGTTCCAAGCTCTAGTACTTCAAGCTTTTCTCACCACAATCCACCTTCAAAGCTTAATATCACACAAAATGGAGAGTAAACAACGATTTAGGGTTTTTGGACTCAAAAGGGGGTTGTAAGGGAGGCTAAGGGGCATATGATCCTTTAAATAGGGTGAAAAACCCCAGAAGTTAGGGTTTCATCCTCCAGCTCCAACTCGTCAAGTCGTGTGCTCCGCCTTGTTGAGTTGGTTAATTAAAACACATGGCCAAATTCGTTCCTACTCGACGAGTCAGGGCATCCAACTTGTCGAGTCGACCTTTCAGAATGGAAATATAAGACTGTGAAGTTTATACCTGGGAGTCGGGGTGTTACAATTCTCCCCCACTTGAACTAGACTTCGTCCTCGAAGTCTGCTGCGGTGAACAACTCCGGATAATGCTCCCGCATCTCAGCCTCCGGCTCCCATGTCCACTCGAATCCTCTCCTGTGCTCCCATTGTACCTTTATTAGAGGTACTTCCTTGTTTCGCAGAACCTTTACCTTCCTCTCAAGAACGACTATCGACCTCTCTACGTAATTCAGGCACTCGTCGAATTGTATGTCATCCATGGACACCACCGCCTCCTCATCTAATACGCACTTTCGCAACTGTGACATGTGGAAAGTGTTGTGGATCTGTCTAAGCTCATCCGGTAACTCTAGTCTATATGCCACCTTGCCAACCCTGGTAATGATCCTATCTCGATGTATCGGGGTCCCAATTTTTCCCTCTTCCTGAAGCGGGTCACACTCTTCTAGGGAAAGACCTTCAGGAGTACCATGTCAATCACCTGAAACTCCAACTTAGATCGGCGCATGTCAGCATAACTCTTCTACCGACTCTATGCAGTCTGCAGCCACTGTCTGATCTGGTGAATCCTCTTGGTAGTCTGCAGGACTACATCGGTCCGTCCCATCACCCTGTGAACGATCTCACCCTAACAAACTGGGGTGTGACATCTCTGTCCATACAACAACTCATATGGTAGGGCACCAATACTGGAATGAAAGTTGTTGTTGTAGGAGAACTCGACGAGGGGAAGGCAGGAGTCCCATCTCCCACCGAAGTCAATAACGCAAGCTCTTAGCATATCCTCGAGAGTCTGTATGGTCCGCTCACTCTGGCCGTCGGTCTGCGGATGATAGGTTGTGCTGAAATGTAGACGCGTGCCTAGTTCCTCGTGGAACTTCTTCTAGAAACGGGAAGCGAACTGAACATCGTAGTCTAAAACAATAGAGACTGACACCCCATGGCGAGCAACAATCTCGCGGATATACACGTCAGCCAGTTTCTCAGCCGATGAACTCTCCCGTATTGCCAAAAAGTGGGCGCTCTTGGTCAATCGATCCACAATGTCCCTAATAGCATCGAATCACCTCACCGTCCTTAGAAGCTTAGTGATGAAATCTATCGTGATCTGTTCCCACTTCCACATGGGAATCTCCAAGGTATGTAGCTGACCATGCAGTCTCTGATGCTCGGCCTTGACTATCTGGCAGGTCAAGCACCTCTCAATATACCATGCGATCTCCCCCTTCATGCCTGGCCACCAATAACTTAAACACAAATATCGGTACATCTTGGTGGCCCTCGGGTGAATAGAGAAGCGAGACTTATGAGCCTCCTCCGAAACAATCTGTCTGAACCCAGACCCGACCATAGTGGGTCAATAATCCCCGGCTATCCTGCACAAACCGGGTGTTCTCACCCCTAATCTTCTCAAGTCTCCAGTTCTCCTGACGCATACCCTCTGCCTAAGCTTCCCTGGTCAAGATCACAAGTGGAGAATCCACTGATATCCTTATGCATGCCACTGGGGTAGAAGACGCAACTGATTTCCGGCTCAAAGCGTCCACAACCACGTTCGCTTTACCTGGGTGGTAAAGGATCTCATAGTCATAGTCCTTAACTACATCCAGCCACATACGTTGTCTCATGTCCAGGTTCGGCTGATCCATAATGTGTCTTAGGCTCTTGTGATCCGTGTATATGGTACAACCAACCCCGTAGAGATAGTGTATCCAAATCTTGAGAGCGAATACCACTACTCCCAACTCCAAATCATGAGTAGGGTATCTCGTCTCGTGTGGCTTTGGCTGCCTAGATGCATAGGCTATCACCAGTCCTCTCTGCATGAGGACCGCTCCTAGTCCCGTGATGGATGCATCACAGAACACCACAAAATCCTCGACTCCCTACAATAGAGTAAATATTGGATCCTCGCATAAATGCTGTCGAAGGGTCTCAAACACCCTCTGCTGCTCGGGGCCCCACCAGAAATCCACCCTCTTCCTTGTCAGACGAGTGAGGGGTACTGCGATCTTGGAGAAATCCTGTATGAATCTCCGATAATACCCTTCCAATCCCAGAAAGCTCCTGATATCCGAGGGAGATTTCGGAACCTCCCACTGCATAATCGCCTCGATTTTGGCTAGATCAACCAAAATCCCCTCCCGGTTAACGAGGTATCCAAGGAATTGAACCTCTCGTAGCCAAAACTCGCACTTCGATAACTTGGCATAAAGCCGTTCCCGCCTCAAAACTCTTAATAACTTCCGAAGGTGCTCCTCATGTTGCTCTCGAGTCTTGGAGTATACCAAGATATCGTCTATGAATACAATGACCGAGCGATCGAGCATCGGTCTGCAGACCCAGTTCATCAGGTCCATAAATACCTTAGGCGCGTTGGTGAGCCTAAACGGAATCACCACGAACTCGTAATGTTTGTAACGAGTCCGGAATGGTCTTCTCCATGTCCTCCTCCCTAACCCTGACCTGATGGTACCCGGTCCTTATGTCTATCTTGGAGAACCAAGATGCTCCAAGAAACTGATCAAAGAGATCATCTATCCTCGGGAGTAGATAACGGTTCTTCACCGTCAGCTTGTTCAACTCCCGGTAATCAATGCACATTTGGTGTGAACCATCCTTCTTCCTAACGAAGAGAATTGGTGCTCCCCTTGGAGAACTGCTCGGACGAATGAACTGCTTACCCAGCAGTTCCTGCAGTTGTTATGACAGCTCCTGCATCTTTGGTGGTGCCAATCAGTATGGCACCATGGCAATAGGGTCGGCACTTGGCACTAGGTCGATCCTAAACTCGGCCTGCCTCTTCGGAGACACTCCTGGTAACTCCTCCGGGAACACGTCAGTAAACTCCCTGACCATTGGAACCTCTGAAATTAAAATCTGATCTCTAACCCGCATATCCACCACATACGCTAGATAACCCACACACCCATGCTGAATGTACTACCGAGCACTGGCAGCTGAACAAAACCTTGATCCCAATCTAGTACCCTCGCCATAGACAATCAGTTCTCCCCCACTTGGGGTTCAAACCACCCCCCGCTGACTCTCACAGTCAATCATGGCACCAAAGCGACCGAGCCAATCCATGCCAACGATCACACGTACATCCCCCATAGGAATTAGAATCCGTGTTCGTTGGAGATTGATACTTGTAACAAACACTTTAGCTCTCCCACTGTCAACCCGAACTCCCTACTGAATGACTGAGAAACAAACGACCGACTCACCCCCGAGTCAAATAATATCAAACCAGGTAAGAAGTTCACTCAAAACATACCTACTCACAGGCACAAACATATAAGCATAAAACATATATAATGAGTAAGATAAGGGATAGAAACCTACCAGCAACCACGTCTGGTGCTGTCCTGGCCTCCTCTGTTGTGAGCTGGAAGGCGCGTCCCTGTGCCCTCGGGGGCTCCACTCTACCCTGCCTCCCATTGGTAATCCTCAGTGTAGCCGGCGTTGGAGCCTGTGCCGGCCTGGCAGCGAGTTACGAAAAGTTGGTCTTCACATGACTAACCTGATGGAAGTGGTAGCAGATACTCATATCCTGAACCGGGGCTACCTGGCAGCACTGCTTTGTGAAATGCACCTCCTTTCCGTATTTGCAGCACACACTGCTCTATCTACAAACCCCCGAATGGCCCTTCCCGCACTTATCACAAGTGCAACCCTGCTATCCCCCTGACCTGGAATCAACGATCTTAGACCACTTTGGTTCCGGCTGTGACTGTGTCGGGGACTGCCGCTGCTCCTTCAACTGTAGCTCAATCTTTAACTCATGCCGCCTAGCGGTCTCCTGTAACTTAAGCAAAGTGTCACACCGCTGAGTAGCCACAAACTGGTGGATATCATTCTTGAGCATGCTCAGATAATGTTTCATCTGATCTTGCTCAGAAGCAAACTTAGGGCAGAACATCACCCTCTCCATGAACATGCGGGTGATCTTCGTCACCATCTCACCATCCTATCTTAAATCCACAAAAATCCTGAGCTACTCGCTCCCGCTCGACCCGTGGAATGTAGCGATCTTGAAACATATCCCAAAGCTGCTACCAAGTAATTGCAGCAATCTGATCATCCGAATATGATCCAGTCATCAATCTTCATCAGTCCTTTGCCCAGACCTCAACGGGTTCATGGCACATCTGACCTTCTGGTCTGTAGGACATGAACACATGAAGAAACACCCTCCACATCATATAGACACCTCATGGCTTTGATGGGGTCCTGAGTCCCATAAAAATTAGGGGGATTCATGTTATTGAAGTCTTGATACTGAAAAGCCCGATTGGCTCCTACCCCTACCATCGTTACAGCCGTTGTGGCTGCTGCAGCAGCCGCCTCAGTGAGGGCTGCATAGCGATCATCGAAATTCTCCACCATGGCGGTCTTGATAGACCCAAACATCTCCGGTAACTGAGCTCGGAACATAACAGCCACCTCATTATGTAGGATCTCCCGGATCCTCGCTTCCTTCTCGTCGGGCCCCATCTGGCCGATAGTCTTGGGAACTAGGGGTGCCTCCTGTCTGCCGTCCCTTTATCCTGAACTGGATCCAGTCCTAGCTCGTCAAGTAACCACCATCCTAAAGAACATACTAGGAAGATATCAGATATTCCATATAATAATCCGAGAAACAACCCCCAACAAAACCCTAGGGGTTGTGACTTCCTTGCTACACGTATGGGTCCTGTGCTTTCAGTAGTACGAGCCCATACTACCTTCCACATTTGCCCATATTTGTCTCAAGTATCATCACAACACCTCAAAACTATACACAAGCATGGCATGCACTCAATCCTCAGTCTTAGAGGAATGCTAGATATCTCATATATGGCAGACTCATTCCAATAACCTATCCATGAAACTTCCACCAACCCTACAGCACTCATGTATGCTAACCATACATAACGTTGGACCTAATATACTTTCAAATACCCACAACCACATCAGGGGCTGCTTGTCCCTCATCTGGTGTTAGCTGGAAGGCTCCGCTCTTCGCTACTGGCGCCTCAGCCCGGCCCTGACGGCCATCTGTAATCCTCAAAGTGGTAGGAGCGGGTGCCACCACCTGCCCTACTGATGCTAGACTCGGACACTGGGACTTCTTTTGTCCCCTCTTATTGCAATGAAAGCAAATCAGATCAGATATTGTGGTGATGGTGGTAGTAGTTGTACAGTCCCTGCTAACATGTCCAGTTTGGCCGTACTTGAAGCAACCCGAAGTACCCGCCCTACATGGCCCCTCATATCCCCTGCCGCACTTGCCACAGCGGCCTCGGACCTGCTGGCCCTTCCCTCGAGAATCTGTCTTGGGCTTTTTTCCTGAACCCTCTACACCAGATACCGACTCTAGCTTCCTTTTCCTCTCCATCTGCAAATCAATCTCCCTCTCACGAGCCCTTGCAATCATATCCTCCAGTGTCTTGCAGCTGGAGCGGCTCACAAACTGGCGGATATCACTCCACAACATCTCATGATATCGGGCCTTTTTCATCTCCTCGTCCGCCACATACTGCAAAACGAGAAGGGCCATCTCCCAAAACTTGGCGGTAATCTCCGCCACTGTCTCTTTTGTCTGCTGGAGGTCCTAGAAATACCTCGCAAGCTACTGCACCTCAATAATAGGTGCGAACTCGACCCTAAAACCGGTCATGAAATCACCTCAGGTCATCGCATCCAACACAGTATCATCACCAATGGCTCTCCCAACCCCCTCCCACCAGTCATGTTCAATGTCCTTTAGAAGACTGACGTAAGCCTAACCTTGTCCCCCTAGGGACATCTGTTGGTGCGGAACGTGTTGGCGACATCTGCCAACCATCCGGTACTCGTAATGGGGTCCATCTCCCCATGATAGTTAGGAGCCCCACATGCCCTGAACTCCCAAAAAGTGACTGTGCGTGACCCCATCATGGCCGCCATTAGTACGGAAAGCACTAAATCTCTCCTCCATAAGCTCCATAATACCCTCCTTGACCGTACCGAAGATCACAGGAGTCTGCTCAAGTATGATGCATGTAATCTCCAAGGAGATGAACTCCGTGGTCTACTCATCTAACTGTCCAGCTCTAGATCCCGAGCCCGATCCCTCCCCGACACCTGAACTGCCATCTGTTGGTGTAGGGCGTAAAACCACAATTCTAAAAAACACATCATAACAAACATCAGAATACTAATCATAACTGGAGATCTCTAACACTACAAGTTCCCTGGCTTAATCTCATCCTTCCTTGATTCGAGTACGGATCCTCTACTTTCAGTAGTACGTGCCCATACTACCTTCCACATCTATCCGTACTTTCCTTAAGAACTGCCTTGACTCCACCAGGTCCCTTCTACTGTTCTTCACACGCTACTCTCTTCCTAGGCTTGCCCTAGGGTAATCACCATCCCACTCTTTGTCATCACCTGCATAAGAAGTCCCTACTATCTTTCCCTAACTAACTCACGAATACTATTACATATTACTCAGACTAGATAATTCTTCGAATGAAAGATCCTACCCTATAATGGTTAGAGTCAAACAAGAGCTGCAAAATAGATCTAGAACTAACCTTCTTAAATTATTTAGTCCTTGCAATATGGAACGTAACATATTCATTTCCTAGTTAGTGAAAAACAACTAGAACTCCTAAAAGCAAGAAGCAAGCAGCATTCAGACATTGAGTACACACAATCAAGCATATACTACCCAGCTATCATACTGTCTAATCTGTACTAGCATGCAGTTCATAAAGTTGATAAACATATAATACGCATATAAGGCATCCTTCCTAGATCCTTAGTCCTAATCTAGCATGTTGTTCTCATAAAGCTGAAAAACATATCATAACATAAACTTGTATGGGTAGTTTGGGTGTACTTACTTGAGCTCGGCTGATTGCATGAACCACACCCTTTTCTCTTTTCAAAATCTCTTTCTATTTTCAAAATAATTTTTGAAAAATGATTTTCTTTTGAAAATTTTATACCACTTCCTTAGTTTGAGTCCAGACACACCCGAAAGTGTGTCCAAATCCCTCAAACCAAGGCTTTGATACCAACTAGAAACATCCCAAAAACACGGTCCAAAAATTTCATTTTGAAAAATTATTATAAAACCACATGTCATCCATAACCATAAAGAAAACCATACATCATGTATCTCAAAACGTCAAATTAAGTATTGTGACAAAACATATGATAAACTATCAGAGTATCAGCACAATCACAGGCTGAATGTTGTGGTGTGTGACATGTAATCACCCCGAGCCCCTCCCTTTTCTCCCGGAAATACCTGAAACCAAAACTGAAACTGTAAGCACGAAGTTTAGTGAGTCTCCCCAAACTACCGCATAACATACAAATATCATGCAACTAGGAGATACGGGCCTCGCCCACTCTCATGGAGATTCGGGCCCTGCCTACACTCTACTGTCTAGGAGATTCGGGCCCCGCCCACACTCCGCTTTCTAGGAGATTCGGGCCCTGCCCACACTCCACTACTAACATACATACAAGTATCACACAGACAACAAGTATATCTAACATACAATCATATATCTATGCTAAGTAATACTAAGAGAATTGAGCCCCACCCATACTAGACTGCTATGAGATTAGGGCCCTGCCCACACTCAACTACTAACATATCATGTAGATGGGTCGGCCTTGGTGCCTTCGATCCATCCCTACTGAAAGGAAACTTACCTGATATAACTGACTGCTAAAATCTGGGTGAGGAATCCCTGTCTACTGCTCTGGCGACTCTTCGGCTATAAATTCCATAATGATACTTAGTCAAAAACTAATAACTATTCTTAGGGTAAAATGATCATTTTACCCCTGGTTATAGTCAACATCCTGGTCAAAGTCAACATCCTAGTCAAAGTTAACCTTCCAAGTTGACTAAACTCGTCGAGTTAGCCTTGTGACTCGTTGAGTCATAGAACTCAGAACCCTGGAATCGCGACTCGTCAAGTTCCTAAGCTGCTTATCATCACGACTGGTCGAATTGACTCGTCGAGTCATCCTCAGACTTGCTGAGTCCTGGCATAATCAAAAAAGGGACAAAATCATCCTGCTCGCCGAGTTCCTTAATCAACTCGCCGAGTTCTATGAACATCATCGAGATTCCTTCATCAGACTCGCCGAGTTCCCTTATGAACTCGTCGAGTCCCTTGTAGATATAACCAAGTTAAATCGTTTCGCACTTCTACAGCTCCAAAATACAGATCTACGTCGTTTCCATGGTCCATTTCTATAAAGTTGGAGACTTGATGGCTTTGCATACCTCAAATGGACCCAAACTCGAGTTATAGCAAACTACTTCCATGAACATGACCAAGATTGGATGAAAACGGGTTCAAGACTCCTTTTATAACTTTAGAGGCTAAATATCGCAGGAAAGGGGGCTTGCTTAGCATACAACCCATGAGAAGCAACTTATCCTACTCAAAAGGGTCAAAAAGACCTCTAAATCAACATTAAAGGAGATCTAAGCTATGGGTTATCAAGCTAAGACCTTTTTACCTCTGAAAGATACTAAAGATGAATGTACTCCTAGATCTTGTTCTTCTTCCACAAGCTTGCTAGCTCCAAGCTCTTCCAACTATCTTGAATAACACAAAAATACACTCTAAATCTCAAGGGTGAAGCTCTCAATTGGATTAGGGTTTATGGAGGACAGGGAGGCTGGTAAGGGAGGCCCAAAGGGGGTTTAATTGGTTTAAATAGGTTGAAAAACCCTGAAAATAGGCTTTCCTCATGGCAGACCTACTCGTCAAGTCCATTCTTGGACTCGCCGAGTAGACCCTTTAAACCTTGCTTCCTTTCTGGCATCTACTCGACAAGTTAGGGCTACCAAAATGTTGAGTAGCTCAAAAATAAATACTTGATTAATTAAATAATTGCGTACCAGGAATGGGGCGTTACATCCCCCTCAACATGCAAATCTTGTCTTTCATTATGATATAAATATGTCAAGTGCTCCCCCTCCACTTGATCATCTCTGGAAACTTGCACTCTTTCGACATTTACTCTTGAGGTTGATGAAGAATGTGCATCATTTTCTTCACTTGTAAGTGTCCAATCGTTAGAATGTTTTGATGTCTTAGGAATTTGATTATCTTTAACATTGATCTCTGCATTAATTTCCTTGTCAGGAATACCAAAAATTAAATCAAGATCAACATCGTAGGTAAGCATTTGCTCATATTCATCATTTGATTAATAAATTATTGGTTTCTGTAAGAATGTTTGTTCAATTCTCTTGAGATAATGATCGTCAAACGTGAGATTGTATGTTTCTTCGATCTTATTTGTTTGCTTGTTTAACACCCTATAAGCAACAGAATTGTGAGAATATCCTAGGAAAAATCCCTCATCAACTTTCATTTAAAATGAAATATTATCCTTGAGATTCATGAAGAAACATCTGCACCCAAAACATGGAAAATTTAAATATTAGGTTTCCTTTTCTTTATTATCTCATAAGGTGTGATACTGAAATGGCGATGAATGAAAGAATGATTTTGCATAAAGCAAGCAGTCGAAAGCACCTTTTCCCAAAAGTATTGTGGCATATTTTCATATGTGAGCATCGTTCTAGCGCTTCACACAAGGAACGATTTCTCCTTGCAACTACACCATTTTGTTGTGGTGTGTATGGAGACGAAAAGTTGTGTGAAATTCCCAGTTCAGTAAAAAAATGAATCTAAAATTCTATTTTTGAACTCCGTTCCATTGTCACTTTTTATCTTTTGAACTTTTATTTTCAATATCAGTTCAATGTTCTAGATAAAATCAATCTTCACTTGAGGAGTTTCATACTTTTGTCGAAGAAAGAAAACCCAAGTGAACCTTAAAAAATCATCAATAATAACTAGTATGTACTTCTTCTTATTGAGTGACTCAACAGTCGAAGGTCAACAAAAATCAATGTGAAGAAGTTCCAACGGTTTAATGATTTTTGAATCAATTATGATTGGATAACCCTGACGATGTTGTTTTCCTTATTCACATGCAGCACATAATGAATCATTGTCAAATTTTAAAACAGGTAAACCGCGAACAAGATCATTAAGAACAAGTTTATTTAAATTCTAGAAGTTAAGATGAGAAAGACGTCAATGCCATAACCAACTGAGATCCGGAGATGCTTTCAATAGTAAGCACACTTTATCACGAGGTTCCCGATACATATTTTTCATTTAAATAATTGCGTGTTTTACATTGTGACTCGACGAGTTGGAGGCCCTACTCGCCGAGTAGACTGGATTATAGTCGTGTGTTTTAAGTAACCTACACGACGAGTTAGGAGACCGAGTCGACAAGTAGGACTGCTTAGAGGAAACCATAATATTCAGGGTTCGCACCCTATTTAAACACCTTAACTGGTTTCCTTTACAGCCTCCAGCACTGTAACATCCCAAAATACGACCCAAATTTTTTTGTTTAATCATTACTAAAATCATTAGATCAATACCATAAAATAAAACCCATACGTCAATATCTCAAAACCATAACAAAGTATCACAAGAAAACTGTATCAAATCATGTCAATGAAAAACTAAATCAACTCCCAGGACAAAACTGAAGTTGTGGTGTGTGCGATGCCATCATCCCGAGCTTTTCCCTTTACTTGTGAAAGTACCTGAAACCAAAACTGAAACTGTAAGCACGAAGCTTAGTGAGCTCCCCCAAACTACCACATACCATACAATAACATATAAACACATACTGGGCCTTGCCCACTACATTGGACCGAAGTCCGGAACTAACCAGGGCCTTGCCCTTTGCATCGGACCGAAGCCCGGAAATTGCATCAGACCGAAGTCCGGAACTAACTGGGACCTTGTCCCCTGCATCGGACCGAAGTTTGGAACTAACTGCATCGGACCGAAGCCTGGAACTGACTAAGCATAGCATAAACATATCAACTAGCATAAGCACACATACTGCATACTGCATCGGACCGAAGTCCAGAACACATAACACAAACATGCTTGAATCACAAAGACATCAAGTAATCTAACTACTGCATCGGACCGAGGTCCGGAACTACTGCTAACTAAACGGGCCGGCATTGTGGCCGTAGACCCGTTCCTTACTAGAAGGAAACTCACCTCGTAGTCTAGCTATTGAATGAACTGCTTGGGAATCTGTCTGCTGCTGCTCTGGCTTCACCCCGGCTACAATTTCCATAAGTACACTCAATAAAATACTGATAACTATACTGAGGGTAAAATGACTATTTAACCCCTAGTCAAAGTCACCTCTTGGTCAAAGTCAACATGAAGTTGACCTGACTCGTCGAGTTGGGCCACTAACTCGTCGAGTCCCTACTCACATTTCTCAATTTTGCGCGCTACTACTCGTCGAGTTTGGCATTGACTCGACGAGTTCATCTTTGATACAAACACTTAGTCAAACTGCATCCGACTCGCCGAGTTGTATGAACAACTCGTCGAGTTTTCCTTCATAATATGAACACTCCAACTGGGACTCGCCGAGTTGTATGAACCACTCATCGAGTCTATTCTTGAGATATGAAGATTGCCTTGGACTCGCCGAGTCAGGGCATTGACTCGCCGAGTCCCTCCATGAATGAGTCCGATCTCCAACTCACTGATTCCACCTAAAACTCAGTGGTTCCACTCGGCATAATACATAAAAGGAGGAAAACTCGAGGACTCGCGACTCGACTCGCCGAGTCGGTTGCATGCAACTTCTGTATAATCGATTATGCTCAAAACCACTGCATACAATTTATAGATATGGGTTTCTAAGGCTTGTTTACCACGTAAAGTTTCCAACTTTACGTGTACATATGCATGAAAAGGGATTTAAAGGCTCAAAAGACACTTAAAAGAGTAGATCTAGGGTTTTCATGCAAAATGGCTCCATAAAGGTGGTAGATCTGAGCTTTTGAAGCTCAAACCCAGCTAGATCCACTGGCTATTCAACTCAATACGATTTCTCTACTACAATCAAGCTAGGAAGTGGATAAAAATGGCCTAAATGCGATTTCTAATGGAATAGAAACAGAAGAGATTCGGATTATACCTGAACAAACTCTGGATTGGACTCTAGATCTTTGCTTCTCACCTTCCCTTTTAGTCCTTCCTTCTTTCTTTTATCCAAACTTCAAAAGATACACAAGACATGCTCAAAATGTCCAAATAATGGCTAGGGTTTGCTAAATGACGTTCTGAGGGTGAAGGAGGCGAGTTTGGGGCTCATAACATGGTTTAAATAGGATGCAAAACCCTTGGATCTAGGGTTTCTTCCAGACTGGTGGATTCGCCGAGTCGAGGATATGGACTCGTCGAGTCGCCAACTTAAACGTGCTCAATATCTCGAATCTACTCGGTGAGTCGGGCCTACAACTCGCTGAGTCCCAGCTAAACATGCAAAAATACTTAGATTAAAATACATACAAGGAACCAGGTCTTACAACTCTCCCCCACTTATTTTAGACTTCATCCTCGAAGTCTGTCGCTGCAGCATCTGGAAACAACTCTGGGTAGTGCTCCCTCATCTCCTCCCCAGCCTCCCATGTCCACTCAGACCCCTTTCAATGCTGCCACTGCACCTTTACTGTCACACCCCCAAACCAAGGATGGCGGAAACGTCCGGGGGTGGAGGACTTCATGTAGAGTATCACAACAACGAGTATAATAGTGCTCAAAGTAAATACAACCACCATAAATATAATTGAAAAAGTTACACCAAAGTATATGTTTACATGATTCAAATCATTTACATTATGATACAAAATGAACTGTTCGACGATTTATCGTCCCATCCTCAAAACGTGGTTGATTTCCTGTTTCACTGAATTCCTGAGAATACAAGTAGTTTTGAAAAGTGTCAACACAAAGGTTGGTGAGTTCATAAGCTTTTGACAGTAAGAGTTTGAAAATCGATCTTTGTAAAGAGATGTATGATACCAAGAAAAATCCAATATTTTCCTTACAAAAGTTATGTAGTCCTAAATACCAGGACCGGAAATGAACAACTATATGTCATACTTAAAGATATAAAAGTGATTTTAAATCGGCATAAAACCCTTTCTGATATGAAGGTGTACAAGTATTTTTCTATACTTAAGGTAATTTCAGTGAGCTAAATAGACATAACTCGCTAATTTAAGGTTAGAACCCGTAAATCTTATGATTGTTAATACCACATGTGAGCTATCGTAACCATACTTGACTTGGGTGGCCCCGTAATGCGACGTTCTTCAGGCGTCGCCGTTAAATGACACTTGTCACCACAGACCTGCCGGTCTAGCTGTAGCGAGCAGCTCTGGTGTGGGTTTGTCAAACCCAATATAGATCTATACACAACTATCACGTTCTCCTTACAAGAGACTCTGGTTACAATTTACAGGACTTTTTGGTTTTGTTACTTTGGAAGTAACCCGAAGGAAATGACTCACAAATTTATTCATTAACAGATTTACGTGAACTACACGGAAAACCTTTGGTAAATAAGTTTGAGAAGTAAATGATACATAAACTATACCTATTATAGTTTATCCAAAACGTTTGTAATATGTAAAAAGTCTTCTATGAATACTTTAATGTTATAAATTCATAAACTATGCTCATTATGGTTTAATATACTTGTTCCAAATAAATGAATAATCTTATCATATATGCCTATACTTCAGTATGATGATAGACTAACAAGGTAACACATTCAATATTTAGAACTTGACATTATACACTTTGCTCAACATAATACAAAGTGTTATAAAAATTACAAGCTGTTAACAAATTTTCAGCCTTTCTACCCTGTTTTTGAAAATTCATAGAAAAATCATACGAAGTCGAAAACTAAATCCGTAAATTCTGGGAGTTCCCAAAATGTGTCTAGTTTACTCATAATTTTTATCATGATTTTTAATGACCTGTAACTTAGGTGAAAAAGTCGATAATCACAGACTGGTCCGGATTGGTGTTTGAAATGATAGGCAGTTTTGTAAAAATCACCATAAATTGTAGAAAAATCGTATGGAGGTGTGCAAGTAGTCATTTTAAAGCTAAGAAGTGGAACTACATGCACCTAAAATATTTTTGAAAACTAAAATGCTTAAGAGGTCCAAAACAGTCCGTGAATGGAGTCCAACTTTTCTGATGAAAGCTGTTAGAAGAATTTAGTTATGTTCTTGGTGTTTTAGCTTGTATTCCCCCCCTAAAAACTTGAGAAAACATGAAAATGTAGGGGTATGAACTCACGTTGTGTGATTTCAGTGGATAAGTGTTGAAGAAGAGAGGTGTTCAACCCAAGAACACTTGAAGAATCGCTTGAAGATTCGAAGCTCTAACACAAATTTAATGGAGTTTGTGTAAGATACTCATGATTTGAGTGGAATTAATCGAGATAATCTTAAAGGAAATGGATTATGCTTACCAAAGGTGGAGGAAACTCTCAAGATCAGCCCTTGAATCTCGGATTTCTAGAGAGAGAAAGTGAGAGAGAAAGGAGTATGCTCTTCTTGTGAAATGAGAACAAATGAGAGAAAATGAGGAGAGAGGATGGATATCCAGCTCTCAAAACTTGGAGATGGCTTGTGAGGAAGGTAAAAAGTACAAGGAAGTGACAAGGTATGGTGGGGAGGAGTGTGGGTTAATCATGGAGTGGGTATGGGGTTGCTTGTGTCATAAAATAAGGTAAAGTCAACACTCTACCTTTGTACTTTACCTAACCTTATTTGGATAAGATTTTACCCTTAAAATGTGATTAAATCATTAATTTAGGGGTCTTATATTTTAAAATAAAGTTTTGGGTGAAAATCCTATGTTAAAATAATTAAAAATGGGTTTAAAATGCAAAAATATGCAAAAATGGGCGAAAAACGAATTTTCCAGCGGATAACTTCGGACCTCTGACCGAACTTCGGCCCTTAAAGTGGGTTAGATCTGATCCCACATCGGCTGGGAAGGAGAACTAAGCATTCCTTATAAGGGGTGTGGATACCTTCCCTATCACAACGCGTTTTAAAGCCGTGAGGGCAGCAGATCCCATAAGAACTCTGCAGTTAAGCGTGCTCGGGCGGGAGTAGTAGCAGGATGGGTGACCCCCTGGGAAGTCCTCGTGCCGAGTGGCCCAAAGCGGACAATATTGTGATACGTGCCAGAGGGGGATGTTACAAATGGTATCAGAGCTAGGGCACGGGTCGATGTGTTCGACGGGGACGTCGAACCCTATAATGGGGGGTGAAAGTGGGTTAGATCTGATCCCACATCGGCTGGGAAGGAGAACTAAGCATTCCTTATAAGGGGTGTGGATACCTTCCCTATCACAACGCGTTTTAAAGCCGTGAGGGCAGCAGATCCCATAAGAACTCTGTAGTTAAGCGTGCTCGGGCGGGAGTAGTACCAGGATGGGTGACCCCCTGGGAAGTCCTCGTGCCGAGTGGCCCAAAGCGGACAATATTGTGATACGTGCCAGAGGGGGATGTTACATTTACCAGCTGAACCACCTTGTTCCTCAAGGTCTTCGTCCTTCGATCCAAAATCGCAATCGGTATCTCAATATAATTCAGGTTGCTATCAACCTAAATATCCTCCAAGGGTACAACTGCTGACTCATCTACCAAACACTTCCTCAACTGGGAAACATGGAAAGTGTTGTGGATCTGGCTAAGCTCTGCCGGAAGATCCAACCGATACGCAACCCGACCCACCCGGGCCAAAACTCTAAAAGGACCGATGAACCTGGGGCCCAGCTTGCCGCTCTTCCGAAACCTGATGACACCCTTCCAGGGTGATACCTTCAGGAGGACCATGTCGCCTACCTGAAACTCCAAGTCTGATCGCCTCCTGTCGGCGTAACTTTTATGCCGACTCTACGCAGTCTGTAGTCTACTACGAACTTGCTGGATCAACTCTGTCATCTTGAGCACCACTTCGGTGCTCCCAATGACACGCTGACCGACCTCGCCCCAACAAATCGGGGTCCTGCACTTCCACCCGTAGAGCATCTCGAAGGGAGGGCGGTCAATACTCGCATGATAACTGTTGTTATACGAAAACTCCGCTAACGGAAGATACGTATCCCAACTGCCACCGGAATCTAGGACACATGCCTGGAGCATGTCCTCAAGAGTCTGAATTGTCCTTTCGCTCTGCCCGTCCGTCTGAGGGTGGAAAGCGGTGCTGAAATGAAGACAAGTACCCATCTCGTCATGAAACCGCTTCCAGAATCTGTAAGTAAAATGGACATCTCGATATGACACCACTGAAACAGGCACTCCATGTCATGCCACAACCTCTCACACATAAATATCGTCTAGCTTCTCAATCGATATGCTCTCCTGGATCGGTATAAAATGAGCACTTTTCGTCAACCGATCCACTATAACCCAAATCGAATCCACTCCACGTGCGGTCCTGGGAAGCTTAGCGATAAAGTCCATGGTGATGTCTTCCCATTTCCACACTGGAATGTCTAACGGCTGCATCTTTCCGTGAGGCCTATGGTGTTCCGCCTTAACCTTCCTGCAGGTCAGGCACCTCTCCACATACCAAGCGACATCCCGCCTCATGCAGGGCCACCAATAGTCGGGTCAAAGATCCCTATACATCTTCGTTGCCCCTGGGTGGATGGAAAATCGAGACTTATGAGCCTCGTCCATTAGCACTTGCCGTACTCTGCCCCAGTATGGTACCCAAACTCTCCCATGAAGGGTCAACAATCCTCGACTATCATAGTCGAAGGAAGCTACTCGGCCCACAATCCTCTCACACTTTTGCCTCTCCTCCTTGAGGCCCTTGACCTGACCCTACCCGATCTGCTCTAACAATGGAGTAATTACTGTCATCCTCAAACATATGTCCCTGATCGGGGCCGCTGCCGCCTTACGGCTCAGGGCGTCGGCCACTACGTTGGCCTTCCCTAGGTGATAAAGGATCTCACAATCATAATCCTTTACCACATCTAACCACTGCTGCTACCTCATGTTAAGATCCGGTTGATCCATGAGATGCCTCAGACTCTTATGATCCGTGTAGATGGTACAATGGACCCCATAAGGTAATGCCTCCAAATCTTGAGAGCAAACACCACTACCCCCAGCTCTAAATCATGCGTAGGATAGTTAGCCTCGTGAGGCTTCAACTGTCTCAAGGCGTAAGCTATCACACGGCCTCGCTGCATCAATACTGCTCCCATACCTGTGATCGAAGCCTCACAGTAGACTACAAAATCCTTTACTCCCTCTGGCAGGGTAAGGATCGGTGCCTCGCACAATCTCTGCCTGAGGGTCTCAAATGATGCCTGCTGTTCAGGCCCCAGCGAAACACCACCGACTTCTTAGTCATTCAGGTGAGTGGTATAGGTATCTAGGAGAAATCCTGGATGAATCTCCAATAGTACCCTGCCAACCCTAGGAAGCTCCGAATCTCAGATGGAGATCTCGGGACCTCCCATTGCATCACGGCCTCTATCTTGGCCGGATCTACCAAAATACCCTTCTGATTGACGAGGTGCCCAAGGAACTGCACCTCGTGCAACCAGAACTCGCACTTGGAGAGGTTTGTGAAAAGTCTCTCCCTCCTCAGAATCTCTAGCACCTCCCTCAGGTGCTCCTCATGCTGCTCCTGAGTCTTGGAATAAACCAAGATGTCATCAATGAATACTATCACCGACCGATCCAACAATGGCTGGCAAATGCGGTTCATGAGATCTATGAACGCGGATGGAGCGTTGGTGAGCCCAAACGGCATCACCACGAACTTATAATGACCATATCGGGTCCTAAAAGCAGTCTTCTGCACATCCTCATCCCTGACTCGCATCTGATGATACCCGAAGCGTAAATCGATCTTGGAAAACCAAGATGCTCCCTACAGCTGATCAAACAAATCATCTATCATCGGGAGTGGGTAACGGTTCTTCACCGTTACCTTATTCAACTCTCGATAATCTATACACATACGGTGCGACCCGTCCTTCTTCTTCACGAAAAAAATCGGTGCTCCCCAGGGCGAACTGCTCAGCCTGATAAAACCCTTGTCTAGCAGCTCATGTAGCTGCATAGACAACTCCTGCATCTCTAGGGGAGCCAACTGATACGGTGCCTTGGCTATCGGAGCCGCACCAGGGACCAGGTTAATCCTGAACTTGACCTGTCTCTCTGGTGGTATTCCAGGCAAATCCTCTAGAAATACATCCGGGTAGTCTCACACTATCGGAACATCGTCAACCATCTTCTTGCCCTTCTCCCAGGCATCTAAAACATAGGCATCATAACCGGCGCAACCCTGCTGGAAATAGCGCCTTGCTCTCGCTGCTGAACACATAAGTGGTTCGCGCTGTGGCCTCTCACAATGAATCACTAACTCTCCCCCACTGGGAGTGCGAACCATCACTAACTGTAGCTCACAATCTATCACCACCCCATTGGGGCTCAGCCAATCCATGCCTATTATGACCTTATTCCCTCGTAGGGGAATAGGGACCAAGTCCACCGAAAACTGCTCATCGAATAACTGTAGAGAACATCCTCTGTGTACTCTCGCCACCCTAATGGTCCTGTCAACTGCTATCTCAACCTCAAATGGACAATCTAGCTCCCCAGGAGCTCTGCTAAACCTCTTGCTAATCGCAAGAGAGACGAATTATCGGGTAGCCCCCGAATTAAACAATACTCTGGCTGAAATGTCGTTCACCAAAAACGACCCTATACAAAACATATAACCATAAGAAACAATCAATAATAAAAGCAGAGATAAGGGGAAAATATATACCCGTCACCACATCAGGAGTCGCTCGCGCCTCCTTTGTTGTCAGCTGAAAAGCCCTACTCTTCGCCACCGGCGTCTCAACTCGGCCCTGACGGCCATCTGTAATCCTCAAAGTAGCAGGAGCAGGTGCTGACACCTTTCCTGCAGCAGCTAAACTCGGACACTGGGACTTTTTATGTCCCCTCTAATTGCACTGGAAGCAAATCAGATTTGTTGCCGCAATGGCGGTAGTAGTGGCTATACAATCTCTGATCATATGCCCAGTCTGACCGCACTTGTAGCAGCCGGAACTCCCTGCCTTGCACGCCCTGTCGTGCAATCTCCCACACTTGCCACACCGACCGTGGCTCCGCTGACTCCTGGATCTGTGATCTAAAAACTTGGGCTTTTTTCCCAAACTCCGTGAACCCGAAGCCGCCTCCGGCTTCCTTTTTCTCTCCATCTCAAGGTCAATCTCTCTCTCTCTCTCTCTGTCTCTCTCTCTCTCGCCCTAGCAGTCATGTCATCCAGCATTTTACAACTAGACCGGCTCACAAACTGGCGGATGTCACTCTGCAACATCTCATGATAACGGGCCTTCTTCATTTCCTCATTAGCTGCGTACTGAGGAACGAGAAGCGCCCTTTCCTTGAACTTGGTGGTAATCTCCGCCACTGTCTCTATAGTGTGGGTGAGATCCTGAAACTCCCTGGCTAACTGTTGCACCTCAATAACCGGTGCGAACTCGGCTTTGAACCTGGCAGTAAAGTCAGCCCA
The DNA here is from genome assembly GCF_051521515.1 of Lactuca serriola. NCBI lineage: Eukaryota > Viridiplantae > Streptophyta > Magnoliopsida > Asterales > Asteraceae > Lactuca > Lactuca serriola. The sequence goes on from NC_136411.1 coordinate 229,432,386, forward strand.
GGTCATAGCATCCAAAGTTGCGTCATCTCCAATGACATGTCCTACCTCCTCCCACCAATCCCTTTCCCTGTCCTTTAGAAGACAGGATGCCAATCTGACCTTGTCCCCCTCGGGACATCTGCTCGTGCGGAAAGCGTTGGCCACATCTGCCAACCATCTAGTACTCGCTATGGGGTCTCGCGCCCCATGATAATATAGAGCTCCTCAAGCCCGGAACTCCCTAAATGTAAGCGTGCGCGACCCTATCATGTCCTCCACCTCAGCACGAAATGTTCCTTGTCTCTCCTCCATCAACTCTACTATACCCTCCTTGATCGAACCAAAGATCACTAGAGTCTGCTCAAGAATGATACGGGTCACCGCTGAAGTGAAGAGCTCTCTAGTCTGCTCATCTAGATGCTCGGCTCCCGAGCCTGATCCTGATCCCTCTCCGGTACCTAAACTGCCGGCTACTGGCCTAGGTCGCAAAACCACCATTCTAAAAACATATCATGGCAAACATCAGTACACTGAAATATCTCAAGGGATCGCTGCTACTACAAGCTTTCCGGTCACATCTCATCCTTCCTTGATTTGAGTACGGATCCTCTGCTTTCAGTAGTACGGGCCCATACTACCTTCCACATCTATCCATACTTTCCTAGAGAACCACCTCGACTCCACCAAGTCACTCTACTGCTACTGACTTCTGCTACTCACATCCTAGGCTTGCCCTAGGGAAACCTTTGACTCCACCCAAACCAGTCCTCAACTGCTAAAGGCCTCCTTGTAATTCCAATTAGCCAGCACCTGAATACCATCACATGCAACAAGGCTCGGATAATCCTTTGAGTAAAAGACTCATCCCTACAATAGTTAGACTCAAAAGAGAGCTGCGCTATAGGGTCAAATCCGACACTCTGAGATTATTCAAACCTGACCACATGTGATGTGATGTATTCACCTAATGGCTAACTCCCATCACTCAGAGTCCAACTATGAACAAAGCAAGCAACATTCGGATAAAGGAAACATACTCATGCAAACTATTCTCATAGTCAAGAAACTATACTAGCATACAATGCTAAGCTCATATTATCAGGCATAACCTACACAGGCTATCCTACTACTGTCTACTCACTACTAGCATGCAATTCTCATCAAGCTGAAACACATAAAACAGGCACATAAGGTATCCTCCTAGATCCTTAGTCCTATACTAGCATGTTGTTCTACTGAAACTGGAACTGATAATATAAACTTGTATGGGTAATTTGGGAGTACTTACTTTAGGTCGGCTGATCGCACGCACCACACCTTTTTCTCTTTATCAAAACTCTTTTTCTTTCTAAGTTCTTTTTCAAAATCTTTTTCGAAAATGTTTTTCCTTTGAAAATATTTTACCATTTTCCTTAGTTTGAGTTCAGACACACCCGAAAGCGTATCCGAATCCCTCAAACCAAGGCTCTGATACCAACTTGTAACATCCCAAAATACGACCCAAAATTTTTTGTTTAATCATTACTAAAATCATTAGATCAATACCATAAAATAAAACCCATACGTCAATATCTCAAAACCATAACAAAGTATCACAAGAAAACTGTATCAAGACTGTATCAAATCATGTCAATGAAAAACTAAATCAACTCCCAGGACAAAACTGAAGTTGTGGTGTGTGCGATGCCATCATCCTGAGCTCTTCCCTTTACTTGCGGAAGTACCTGAAACCAAAACTGAAACTATAAGCACGAAGCTTAGTGAGCTCCCCCAAACTACCACATACCATACAATAACATATAAACACATACTGGGCCTTGCCCACTGTATCGGACCGATGTCCGGAAACTGCATTGGACCAAAGTTCGGAACTAACCAGGGCCTTGCCCTCTGCATCGGACCCAAGCCCAGAAACTGCATCGGACCGAATTCCGGAACTAACTAGGACCTTGTCCCCTGCATCGGACCGAAGCCCGGAACTAACTGCATCGGACCGAAGTCCGGAACTGACTGAGCATAACATGGCATAGCATAAACATATCAACTAGCATAAGCACATATACTGCATACTGCATCGGACCGAAGTCCGAAACACATAACAGAAACATGCTTGAATCACAAAGACATCAAGCAATCTAACTACCGCATCGGTCCGAGGTCCGGAACTACTGCTAAATAAACGGGCCGACATTATGGCCGTAGACCCAATCCTTACTGGAAGGAAACTCACCTCGTAGTCTAGCTGCTGAATGAACTGCTCGGGAATCTGTCTGCTGCTGCTCCGACTTCACCCCGGCTACAATTTCCATAAGTACACTCAATCAAATACTGATAACTATACTGAGGGTAAAATGACTATTTTACCCCTAGTCAAAGTCACCTCTTGGTCAAAGTCAACATGCAGTTGACCTAACTCGTCGAGTTGGGCCACCAACTCGTCGAGTCCCTACTCACATTTCACAATTCTGCGCACTACTACTCGTCGAGTTTGGCATTGACTCGACGAGTTCATCTTTGATACAAACACTTAGTCAAACTGCATCCGACTCGCCGAGTTGTATGAACAACTCGTCGAGTTTTCCTTCATAATATGAACACTCCAACTGGGACTCGCCGAGTTGTATGAACCACTCATCGAGTCTATTCTTGAGATATGAAGATTGCCTTGGACTTGCCGAGTTAGGGCATTGAATTGCCGAGCCCCTCCATGAATGAGTCCGATCTCCGACTCACTGAGTCCACCTAAAACTCACTGGTTCCACTCGGCATAATACATAGAAGGGGGAAAACTCGAGGACTCGCGACTCGACTCGCCGAGTCGGTTGCATGCAACTTTTGTATAATCGATTATGCTCAAAACCACTGCATACAATTTATAGATCTGGGTTTCTAAGGCTTGTTTACCACGTAAAGTTTCCAACTTTACGTGTACATATGCATGAAAAGGGATTTAAAGGCTTAAAAGCACTTAAAAGAGTAGATCTAGGGTTTTCATGCAAAATGGCTCGATAAAGGTGGTAGATCTGAGCTTTTGAAGCTCAAACCCAGCTAGATCCACTGGCTATTCAACTCAATACGATTTCTCTACTACAATCAAGCTAGGAAGTGGATAAAAATGGCCTAAATGGGATTTCTAATGGAATATCAACATAGAAACAGAAGAGATTCAGATTATACCTCAACAAACTCTGGATTGGACTCTAGATCTTTGCTTCTCACCTTCCCTTTTAGTCCTTCCTTCTTTCTTTTCTCCAAACTTCAAAAGATACACAAGATATGCTAAAAATGTCCAAATAATGGCTAGGGTTTGCTAAATGACGTTCTGAGGGTGAAGGAGGCGAGTTTGGGGCTCATAACATGGTTTAAATAGGATGCAAAACCCTTAGATCTAGGGTTTCTTCCAGACTGGTGGACTCGTCGAGTCGCCAACTTAAACGTGCTCAATATCTCGACTCTACTCGGCGATTCGGGCCTACAACTCGCCAAGTCCCAGCTAAAAATGCAAAAATACTTAGATTAAAATACATGCCAGGAACCAGGTGTTACAAGCACCCTCAAATCACCCTCACGAAACGCTAATCGATTTTGAGTAACTTTGAGCTTTTGGTGCCATTTTTTACCTTGACTTTGACTTGGACTTGGGTTAACCCTTGTAAGGGTTTATGAGTACGAAATAGTAATCAAGGAAGGTTGTTGTGTAGGAATCGAGGAGTTGAGACAAATTGATTTCCATACCGAGGACAGTGCAGACACTACACGACATCCAGGTGAGTTACCTTCCAGTAGAAGTGGGTCTAAGGCACCAAGGCCGGCCCACTAGTATGAGTTGTAGTTGAGATGATTGTCTTTGTGATAATCATCTGGTATGTCGCTATTTGTTATGTTATGTGATATGACGCTATGTGTTAGTAAAGCAAGGGGAGTAGTCCCCGTGTCTGGACATTAGAGCTGAGGGGTAGGTTAGGCACCTCGGTATGCCTGACAATATGTTATGTTATGCTTTTATACGGTAGTGGTAGGGGTGAAATAGTCCCCGTAACCGGTTGAGATAAACCGGAAGGGTAGGTTGGACACCCCAGTATGATTGACAGGGGTAGGTTAGGCACCTCGGTATGCCTAGTAAGGGTAGGTTGAGCACCCTGGTATGCTCAGCAGGGTAGATCGCGCCCCCAAATATGCCTAGCAATATGTGTTATGTATGGTATGTGGTATGATGGGGGGAACTCACTAAGCTTCGTGCTTACAGTTTTCAGTTTTGTTTCAGGTAACTCTTCAACGAAGGGGAAGGAGCCGACGCGGTAACTGCACATCACACCCACACCAGATTTCTGCACTACGTGATTCTTAGGATTGTACTATGATTTTATTACTATTTGATGATATGATTTTGAGTCATGTTATTATGGTTTTATGGATTGATATGATATTGACAATGTTTTGGTAAACTATTTTATAAGTTACTTAATTAAAAACGAAATTTTTAGCCTTGAAAATAAGGATGTTACACACACATAGGGTATGCCCACTATTGGTTTCATGTCAAAAGTGAACATGCCTCCCTTTCGTTTTGAATTCAACAAAATCTCCTTCGTTTCCTTGTTTGAGATTGTACTACCTTCCTTATCGAAAAGAACCCAATTTTATGTTCTAACAACACGTTGTGAAACACTAATCATATTATGTTTCAATCCTTCAACATAAGCGACTCGATTCACTATGAATTTTTCATTCGCCACTTTTCCATATTCTTTGACTTTACACTTTTGATTATTTCCAAACTTGACTACTCTAACATTTTTTAACTTTCGAAAATCTCTTAAATTATCTTTCTTCCCTGTCATGTGACACGAGCATCCACTATTGATATACCAATTTTCATTATATTGCTCGTCAAATAGTACCTGTAGTTAGTTAGAAAAATTTAGGTCTCCAACACCTTTTGGGTCCTTGGACATCAGTTTGAAGCATATTGTGCAAAGAGGAACTTAAAACCCAATTACGAACTTTTGATTTTAAGTTTTCAATTAATTCAACTTCATCAACTTTAGATATCGATATATAATCATGTAATGAAGAAGTTTCAACTTTGATTTTCTCTTTTTCAACCTTTTTCTGAGAAACATCAATTTACCCCTTTTAACTTCTTTCCATTTTCCCACTCTTGGTGTAGATTCTTGAGACGAAGTGCTTCCACTCATTGACTCATTCAAATACTTCTTATAGGCATTTTAAATTTGCTCTTGAGAGTACTTTTGTGATCGGTATTGTTTTCCCTTTCCTTCAAACTAATGGTTGATATTCTTGATATCATTTCTGCCTTTGACGAATGAAGCTTTCATCATTTGCTTTGAATCTGGATTTTGAAATTTTGGATTTTTAGGTTTAAAAGGTACATTTTCCCCTCCATTGATTTCTATTTTCTCAAAATGTCTTCTGGGAGATGATTTTTGAGATTGGTGTTGAAAATGATTTTGATATCGGTTTTGATAACCAAAACGTGAATCTTGTTGAAAATTTTTCCGGTTTTAAGCATAGCTCCCTTTTTCCATGATTTTGAACATTTCCTTGAAAACTATTTTGTTTTTGGAAATTGTTGTTACCTTGTCAAAGGTTAATTTAAACATGGTTTTGTCCTTGTTGAAAATCATTTTGACCGTAGTTTTGACCTTGTCGAAAATCATTTTTCTTTTGGAAATATTTATTTTGTAAATTCTTTGCATTTTGCAAAAACTTCTTTAAGATGCATGAGATTCCTATATAAAAACCTTTTTATTGTGAAAAAACTTTTTCATATTTTCCAATACGCTTTATTTTGCGATTTTGATTGCGAATTTCCTTTTTCAGAAGCCAATTTTTCCACTTCTCTTTTGAAAGTTTGTGTTTTTTCCTTTTGATGTTTTAGATCATTAGGCAAAGATTTGACAAATTTTTCTTTATTTCTATTTACAATAACAAACTTTTCTGTTTTTACTGCCAAAATACATTTTCGTTTTATTTTGATGTTGAAAAACTTTCATATTTTTGTTCAAAACGTTTTCGATAGTTCTTTGATTTGAATAAAATCCTTCACCCGTCACATTTGCATTGTCTTCATTTACCAACTTGTTCATGTAACGCCTCGATTCTCAGGTATTGCTTAAATAAGATTTATTGGGTTCAGCTCTACTCGACGAGGTTGTTGACCTACTCATCGAGTAGTAGCGGGGTGGGATCGCGTGTTAAGTGACCTACTCGATGAGTCCATGCTGGGACTCGACGAGTAGGAGCTGGCAGTGGAAACCCTAAATCCCGGGGTTTTCACCTCTATTTAAAGGAGCCTTAGCCTCATTTGGCCTCTTTACAGTCTTTGAGAGCCCCCTTAAAACCCTAATTCGTGCGTGTGTGCCTTGGTGTGGTGTTGAAGCTTGGAAAAGAGGATCTTGGAGGAAGAAAGCTAAGAGTTCAAAGGAAACTAAAGCAAGGAAGGAGTGGGAAACAGGATTTACCTCAGCTAGCATCCTTTAGATGTATCAAAGTGCCATTTTTACTTCCTTTCTTCCCTTTTGTTGAGTTTCTTGGGCTTTTTATGGATTTTCAAGTTGGTAGGATAAGATATGGGCGAGATCTAAAGTTGTAACTTCAGATCTGGACCCTCCTTGGATTCTAGAAGCATAAAGTCACAGTCTTGGTTGTGATTAAGGTCCCTCTTAAGCATGAAGTTCCATTAAGAACTTAGAATGGACATTTAGAGCCTTTATGGTCATGCATGCACGTAAAGTTTGCAACTTTACGTGATAAGCATGCCCTAGAAGCTTGGATCTATGAGTTAGAGCCGTTGCATGGCTCAAATCAAGTATGTATGGAAAAAGGACTGAATGGACTCGGCGAGTCACATGAAGATGGTCGTGAGCTCGACGAGTTGATGAACAACTCGGCGATTCCGATGAAGATCGCCATAAGACTCAACGAGTTGAAGAACAAATCGGCGAGTTGGATGAGTTTTCTCTGGGATATGTATGAGTGTGTATCCATCGAGTTGCAAGGAGGGAACTCAATGGGTGACCTTAAGTTTGATCGAGAATCAAAGGAACTCGACGAGTCACTCCGATGACTCGGCGAGTTGGAATGTACTTTAGAGAACTCGGCGAGTAGCCAAGGGTACTCGGCGAGTTAAGGTCAACATGGACTGTTGACCTTGACTGAGGACTTTGACTTTGACTAGGGGTTGACTAGTGGGTTATGGAGTACCTTATAAGGTTAAGGACTTATGAGTATGTTGTGCTATGACGATAGGTGGTGGGGCCTGTGTCAAGTGAGCCGAGAGTTGGAGTTTGCCTTTCGAGTCGACATCTGCAAGGTGAGTTATCCTCACTATATTGATAGGGTCTACGGTACCAAGGCTGGCCCCTTTCGTTGTTATTGTTATGGTATGTTGCATGTGGTTATGATCTGTTAGATCAGAATTGAGGTAGACACTATACTATGCTCTTATGATCCGTAGAGATTGGTGTGTTAGTGACCTGCTAGGTTGGTACTCTAGTTACAAGAGAATTCTGTGATTGATGATCAGTGTGACAGATATGTTTGATGTTTGTATATGCATGTATATGATGGTATGCGCACATGGTTATTCGCTTGTGGCTGGGTTGAGGCAGTCCTGCTTTGTGTTGAAGGCCAATACACCCTATGAGCGGACTAGGGAGACTGTAGGCCCATGTGGCGGACTAGTCATACCGAAGGCTCCGGATAGATTCAGACAGACTGTAGGCCCGGTAGGGCGGTCCAGTCAGGCAGATGGCCCAGTATGCATGTTGATTGATTGATTATTACTGTTATGGTATTGGTATTTTGGGGGTAGTTCACTAAGCCCTCGGGCTTACAATTTTCAGTCTTTTGTTTCAGGTACTTCAGGAGATCATAGAAAGGCGAAGGCATGACCGTATCGCTCCTCATCCTTATGTTATGATTTTTGGGACACTCTGATGGAAAATGATTTGAAAACATTTTGTAAACAATGCTATGTGGTTTTTATTTATGATTGAAAAAGTTTAAATTTGGCGTAAAATTTATGGCTGTTACAAGTTGGTATCAAAGCCTTGGTTTGAGTGAATTAGAGGAGCACTCGTGTGAATCCAGTCTCAAATCAAGGAGATTTTCGGGAAGTAAGTTTTAAAATGGTTTTCAAAATAAAGGATGGAGGATGTAGAGGGTACGATCAGCCGGAGCCTGCAAGTAAACCCCAAAATACCATGCAGTTATTTGATATTCTGACATGTTAGAACATTATGCTAGTGCTAGGCTAGGGATCTTCAGGAATCACGTGATAGATTTGCCTGATTGCATGATGCCTATTAGCCTAGGGTTTCTTGTATGTGGAATTGACATCATAATTGTAGATGTTTAGTGTATGCATCATGGGTGTGCATAATAAAGACCTTATAGCCTAAGAATTTTATTCGGCCTTTGGGTAGGATCGGATATTCGAAAGTCTATTGGGTCCAGCGTTATGTGCAGCTAGCATGCATTAGCACTGCATGGGATGATGGAAGTTTTATGGATGTGTGAGTTGTGATAAGTGGTGAGTGTAGATGCGAGGTATTTGGTATTCCCCTAGAAATGAGGGTTAAGCGCATTTCCTATGTTGATGATATTGTTAGGGCGTTGTGGTGATACTTGAGACAAATATGGGTAGGTGTGGAAGGTAGTATGGGCTCGTACTACTGAAAGAACAGGACCCATATGCGTAGCAAGGAAATCAAAACCCTTAGGGTTTTTGGGTTTTGGTCTCCCGATATTATGTTATTTATCTGATGACTTGTATATATTTCATTATGGTGGTGACGAGACGTGTTGCTTCGGGATCCGGATCAGGATCGGGATCGGGAGACGAAGGGTTGGAGATGCCTGTAGCACCTGAGCCCGTGGTTCAGATAGGGACAGAGGAGTTGGATGCCAGGATCTGGGAGATCATGCACGACGAGATTGCTGCTGTGTTCCGAGCGTAGCTGCCAGAGATGTTTAGGTCAATTAAGACCGCGATGGTTGAGTATTTTGATGAGCGATATGCAGCTCTAGTAGAGACAGATGTCGCTGCCGCCACTTCGGTTGTAACTGCGGTAAGGGTTGGAGGAGGAGCCGGCAGGGCTTTCCAGTATCGGGACTTTGATAATACGAAGCCCTCGACGTTTGATGGTACACAGGATGCGATTAGGGCTATGAGGTGGTTATCTGACGTGGAGGGTTGTTTCTTCACGTGCTCATGTCCTGTTGACCAAAAGGTCAGGTATGCCCTAAACCTGCTGAGGCTTGGGGCAAAGGACTGGTGGAGGCTGATGACTGGGTTGTATACTGATGATCAGCGGGCTGCTATTACTTGGGAGCAGTTCAGAGATATGTTCCGCACCCGCTACGTTCCATGCGTTGAGCGGGAGCGGCTTGCGTAGAAGATTCTGACCTTAAGACAGGATGGGGAGTCTGTGATGGAGATTACCCGTATGTTAATGCAGAGGGCTATGTTTTGCCTGGAGTTTGCTTCAGAGTAGTCTCAGATGACTCGCTATCTGAGTATCCTCAAGACTGATATTCGATAGTTCGTGTCTACACAGCGATGTGATATCCTCCTGGACCTTCAGGAAGCCGCGAGGCGGCGTGAGTTGGAAATAGAGTTGCAGTTGAAGGAGCAGTGTCAGGCACCGACATAGTCTCAGTCGGCGCCTAAGCGGTCTAAGACAGCTGATACACGGTCTGGGGGTCAGCAGAGTCGCACTTGTGGAAAGTGTGGCAGGGTTCATTTGGGAGTTTGTAGAATAGGAGGTGGGTGCTACAAATATGGCAAGGAGGGGCACTATGCCAGGGACTTCCGTCAGTCCGCCCCTCCCGCAGATATGAGGATTTGTTACCATTGTCATCAGGTTGGTCATGTGAAGACCAACTGTCCGCAGCTCGCCGCCAAGCCGGCGCAGGGTTCTGCGCCAGCTGCTGCGAGGATTGGAGATGGGAGGCCAGTCAAGGTGGAGCCTCCGAAGGCTCAGGGTCACGCCTTCCAGCTCACGGCCGAGGAGGCCAAGTCAGCTCCAGATGTGGTTGCCAGTACGTTTCTATTCTCTGTCTCAGTTATTGTATTTGTGTTATGCTTATTGATTGTACTTGTGATTAGGTACGTTTTAGTGAATTCTTTGCCCGCTTTGGTATTATTTGACTCGGGGGCGAGTCGGTCGTTTGTATCTCAAACCTTCTCTAGAGGGTTTAGTGTGCCGATAGATGATCTTGAGTGTCCGTTGCGAGTTTCAATCGCCAACGAGCATGGGATTTCTCCTTCTTCGGTCTACCGGGGATGCAAGTTAGAGATTCTTAGGGTGTCCTTCCCGATAGATTTGATTCCTATCTCCATGGGGGATGTATGCGTGATTGTAGGGATGGATTGGCTTAGCCGTTTTGGCGCCATGATCGATGGTGAGGGACAACCGGTGGTGGTTCAGACCCCAAGTGTGGGAGAACTTGTAGTATATGGTTAGGGCACCAGGTTGGGATCAGGGTTTTGTTCGACAGTCAGGGATCGACAGTATATTCAGCACGGGTGTGCCGGTTTTTTGGCGTATGTGGTAGATACGCGGGTTAGAGAGCAGCTCTCAGTTTCTGAGGTCCCGGTGGTGAGGGAATTCGCTGATGTGTTTCTGGAAGAGTTACCCAGAGTGCCTCCAGAGAGGCAGGTTGAGTTCAGGATTGACTTAGTGCCAAGTGCAGCCCCTATCGCCAAGGCGTCGTATCGACTGGTGCCGCCTGAGATGCAGGAGCTATCATCTCAGTTGTAGGAGCATCTGGGCAAGCAGTTTATTCGTCCGAGTTGTTCACCCTGGGGATCACCGATCCTTTTCATCAGGGAGAAGGACAGTTCGCATAGGATGTGCATTGACTATAGGGAGCTGAACAAGTTAACGGTGAAGAACCATTATCCACTCCCGAGGATAGATGATATTTTTGATCAGCTGCAGGGTGCGTCTTGGTTTTCCAAGATTGATTTGAGATCAGGATATCACCAGGTCAAGGTGAGGGAGGAGGACGTGGAGAAGACCGCGTTTCGGACTTGTTATGGTCATTACGAGTTCGTGGTGATGCCGTTTGGGCTCACCAACGCGCCAGCAATGTTCATGGATCTGATGAACCGAGTCTGCAGACCGATGCTCGATCGCTCGATCATTGTGTTCATAGATGATATCTTGGTGTATTCCAAGACTCTAGAGCAACATGAGGAGTATCTTAGGGAGCTGCTGGGGGTTCTAAGGCGAGAACGGTTGTATGCCAAGTTCTCGAAATGCGAGTTTTGGTTACAGGAGGTCCAGTTCCTCAGACATCTCGTTAACCGGGAGGGGATTTTGGTCGATCCGGCAGAGGTGGAGGCGATAATGCAGTGGGAGACTCCGAAATCTCCCTCAAACATCAGGAGTTTCTTGGGTTTAGCAGGGTATTATCGAAGATTCATTCCCGATTTCTCCAAGATTGTCGTACCCCTCAATCGTCTAACGAGGAAGGGGGTGGATTTCCGGCGGGGCCTTGAGCAGCAGAGGGCGTTTGAGACCCTCCGACAATGTTTATGCGAGGCACCGGTGTTGACACTCCCCGAGGTAATGGAGGATTTTGTGGTATTTTGTGATGCATCCATCACCAGCTTGGGGGCAGTCCTCATGTAGAGAGGACGGGTGGTAGCCTACGCATCACGACAACTGAAACTGCATGAGACGAGGTACCCCACGCACGATCTTGAGTTGGGAGCAGTGGTTTTCGCTCTCAAGATTTGGAGGCACTATCTGTATAGGGTCCGTTGCACTATATACACGGATCACAAGAGTTTGAGACACATCATGGATCAGCCGAACCTGAAGATGAGGCAGCGTAGGTGGCTGGATGTGGTAAGGACTATGATTGCGAGATCCTTTACCATCCTGGTAAAGCAAATGTGGTTGCGGATGCTCTGAGCCGCAAGTCAGCTGGGTCCTCGACCCCAGCCAGGTGTATGAGGATAGCGGTGGATTCCCCACTGGTGGGTTTGATCAGGAATGCTCAGATTGAGAGCGTGAGGCCAGAGAACTGGAAGTTGGAGAGGATTAAGGGAGAAAGCGCCCGGTTTGTTCAGGATAGCTGCGGGTTGTTAACCCGTTACGGTCAGGTTTGGGTTCCGATGTCCGGAGGGGTCTGGCAGACAGTGATGGAGGAGGCTCATAAGTCTCATTTTTCGATTCAACCAGGAGCCACCAAGATGTATTGTGATTTGAGTTCGAGTTATTGGTGGCCTGGCATGAAGCGAGATATCGCTTGGTTTGTTGAGAGGTGCTTGACCTGTAGGATGGTCAAGGCCGAGCATCAGAGGCTGCATGGTAAGTTGCAGCCTCTAGAGATTCCCATGTGGAAATGGGAACGGATCACGATGGATTTCATCACGAAGTTGCCGAAGACGGCAAGGGGTTTCGATGCTATATGGGTCATCGTGGATCGATTGACCAAGAGTGCCCATTTCCTAGCTATAAGAGAGAGTTCGTCGGCAGAGAAGTTGGCTGACCTGTACGTCAGAGAGGTTGTCTCTCGTCATGGGGTTCCGGTTTCTATCGTTTCCGATCGAGATGTCAGGTTCACTTCCCATTTTTGGCAGAAGTTCCATGAGGAACTGGGTACACGACTGCATTTTAGTATGGCGTTCCATCCGCAGACTGATGGGCAGAGTGAGCGAACCATTAAGACCCTCGAGGATATGTTGAGGGCATGCGTTATTGATTTCGGTGGGAGTTAGGATTCCCACCTACCGCTTGCAGAGTTTGCCTACAACAACAACTAGCATTCCTGTATTGGCGCCCTGCCTTTCAAGCTCTTGTATGGGCGGAAATGTAGGACCCCAGTCTGATGGGGCAAGGTTGGGCACAAAGTGATGGGTCGGACAGAGGTAGTTCTACAAACTACCAAGATGATACAGCAAATTAGATAGTTATGCCGACCGACGCCGATCTGAGCTGGAATTTCAAGTGGGTGACATGGTCCTCCTGAAGGTCTCACCCCGGAAGGGTGTGATCCGCTTCAGGAAGAGGGGAAAATTGGGTCCCCGTTACATTGGGACGTTTAGGATAGTTGCCAGGGTTGATAGGGTGGCTTATAGGCTAGAGCTTCCAGAGGAGCTTAGCCGGATCCACAACACATTTCATGTTTCGCAATTGCGAAAATGCATTATGGACCAGGAGGCAGTGGTATCGTTGGATGACATTCAGGTCGATGAGCGCCTGAACTATGTAGAGAGGCATGTGGCTATTTTGGAAAGGAAGAAGAAGATTTTGCGGAACAAGGGAATACCTTTAGTAAAGGTACAGTGGGAACATCGGAAGGGATCCGAGTGGACATGGGAGCCGGAGGCGGAGATGCGAGAGCATTACCCGGCATTGCTTACTCCAGCGGACTTCGAGGAAGAAGTCTAGTTCAAGTAGGGGAGAGTTATAACGCCACGATTCTCAGGTATTGCTTAAATAAGATTTATTGGGTTCAGCTCTACTCGACGAGTTGGTTGACCTACTCATCGAGTAGCAGCGGGGTGGGATCGCGTGTTAAGTGACCTACTCGACGAGTCCATGCTGGGACTCGGCGAGTAGGAGCTGGCAGTGGAAACCTTAAATCCCGGGGTTTTCACCTCTATTTAAAGGAGCCTTAGCCTCCTTTGGCCTCTTTAAAGTGTTTGAGAGCCCCCTTAAAACCCTAATTTGTCTGTGTGTGCCTTGGTGTGGTGTTGAAGCTTGGAAAAGAGGATCTTGGAGGAAGAAAGCTAAGAGTGCAAAGGAAATTGAAGCAAGGAAGGCGTGGGAAGAAGAATTTACCTCAGCTAGCATCCTTTGGAGGTATCAAAGTGCCATTTTTACTTCCTTTCTTCCATTTTGTTGAGTTTCTAGGGCTTTTTATGGATTTTCAAGTTGGTAGGATAAGCTATGGGCTAGATCTGAAGTTGTAACTTCAGATCTAGACCCTCCTTGGATTCTAGAAGCATAAAGTCACAATCTTGATTGTGATTAAGGTCCCTCTTGAGCATGAAGTTCCATTAAGAAATTAGAATAGACATTTAGAGCCTTTATTGTCATGCATGCACGTAAAGTTTGCAACTTTACGTGATAAGCATGCCCTAGAAGCTTGGATCTATGAGTTAGAGTCGTTGCATGGCTCAAATCAAGTATGTATGGAAAAAGGACTGAATGGACTCGACGAGTCACCAGGTTAACTCGGCGAGTCACATGAAGATGGCCGTGAACTCGACGAGTTGATGAACAACTCGGCGAGTCCGATGAAGATCGCCATAAGACTCAACGAGTTGAAGAACAACTCGGTGAGTCAGATGAGTTTTCTCTGGGATATGTATGAGTGTGTATCCATCGAGTTGCAAGGAGGGAACTCGACGGGTGATGGTATGTTGCATGTGGTTATGATCTGTTAGATCGGAATCGAGGTAGACAGTAAGCTATGCTCTTATGATCCGTAGAGATTGGTGTGTTACAGTGTTAGTGACCTGCTAGGTCGGTACTCTAGTTACAGGAGAATTATGTGATTGATGATCAGTGTGACAGATATGTTTGATGTTTGCATATGCCTGTATATGATAGTATGCGCACATGGTTATTCGCTTGTGGCTGGATTGAGGCGGTCCTGCTTTGTGCTGAAGGCGAATACACCCTATGAGCGGTCCGGGGAGACTATAGGACCACGTGGCAGACCAGTCATACCGAAGGCTCAGGATAGATTCAGACAGACTATAGGCCCGGTAGGGCGGTCCAGTCAGGCCGATGGCCCAGTATGCATGTTGATTGATTGATTATTACTGTTATGGTATTGTCAATGTGGTATTGGTATTTTGGGGGTAGCTCATTAAGCCCTCGGGCTTACAGTTTTTAGCTTATTGTTTCAGGTACTTCAGGAGATCATGGAAAGGAAAAGGCGTGACCGTATCGCTCCTCATCCTTATGTTATGATTTTTGGGACACTTTGATGGAAAATGATTTGAAAACATTTTGTAAACAATGCTATGTGGTTTTTATTTATGATTGAAAAAGTTTAAATTTGGCGTAAAATTTATGGTTGTTACAGTTCAGTTCAGAAACAAGCTTATCACCGTTTCCTTTGGTGATGAAGACTTGATTCGGATAAACAATATCTTCAGAATACTTGAACCTTGGACAAACCACTACATTGGGTTCGAAATAATGTGTTCATTTGTCTTTCAACACTTTCATGTACTCCTTTAAGTCTTCGAAAACTTAATCTTCCACAACACATGGATTTGGTTTCTCATTTGAAACTTCATCATCATCACTCACATAATCCTCAACAACAATAGTATCTTGAAAATCATAGTTTTTAATTGTCGAAGATTGATCATTGTTTAATTTCGTCATTGGATCATCATTATATTTTCCTTTAGCCATTGAAGTGACATTAATGACAGACAATTTTGAGAAATCAACACATTCCTCTTTCTCAATTTCACTAATATTGTCAAAATTATCTTCGATATTAGCAAATTTTTGTTAAGAACTAAGTGTCGACTTCTCAGTCATGTTCAAAATCTTAGCTTGTTCATTTTTGGTTAAGGTCTCATTCACAAATTTCATAAGATCATCAGCATTCAAACATTCACTAATATCAACAATATCATATGCATAAGAATCATTTGGTATTTTATCATAATCGACAATCTTACTTTCGTAATCATATGTGATGGCATCTATTTGTTCTCTTTTGAAATCAAGAAATCAAAGTGATTTTCGATGTTGTTCATCACATATTTCTGCGAAATGATACAATTCAGTTAGTTTTCCATACTGTCTTCTTGCTAAGTTACAATAAATGTTTCTTTGTTTTACTAGCATCATATTATCCATCCTAATTGTGTTTCTTTCAACCAAAAGATTTGTGATTCTTAAATATAGAGATTCAACTAATCCTTTCTTTTCCTTGAATTTATTATGAGCTTCATATAACTGGGAGTTGGATTTCCTAGATTCACTACTCATGGAGATTCATATGTCATCAAGGTAAGAATAAATATTATCAAAATCAGACAAAACATCATTATAATAAGTCAAAGGAATTTTAAATGAAGTAAGAAGATCACATACCTTTGCTGTCATCGGTGACTTTGTTGCATCTATCAACACAAAACACCTTCCAGAGACTCTTTCTTCTTCATATCCTCATTCAAACTCATTTCCCCATCGTCCTCCTCAAGCTTCACATGCAAAGCACCATGTATGGGGTGATACATTTCTTCATCACCTTATCCTGAAGACCAGATTTGATACGTACCATCCTATTCATCATTTCCTATAGAAATCAACGAAATGTTCTTCTGTAAAACTCAAAATAAAAAAGACCAAGAAAGGAAAGGAAAACCCTAAGTCAAAGGGGTCAACTCATCGAGTCCATAGGTGAACTCGACGAGTTGGAGCTGGTTCAGTGTCGGGATTTAAGTGGCCGACTCAGCGCGTCGGAGGGACTGACTCGGCGAGTCAGGTCTGGGTTGGGAAACCTTGATTTCCGGGCTTGGTGCCCTATTTAAGCATCATTTTAGGACTTCACCCCAGCCTTCATCAATCCCTTTACCTTCCCTCGAAATCCTAAGCCTCCATTGTAGTACTCTCAAGCTTTCTTTTTCCATTTGGGTGCTTAGAAGAAAAAAGGAAGAAAGGAACCTTGGGTGATTCAAGAAGTGGAAGTGGGCTCTGAGTTGGTGTCCTATTTCATATCATTGGAAGGTATGCAGCTCATACCTACGCTGTTATTCATTTAGATTCCCTTTCCTAGTTAGATTTTATCATTTTGGGCCATTTCCAAGGCCAATTCATGTATTTTGCCTTTGTGAGCAAAGAGAACTTCGAATATAGAGTTGTCTTGGCCCAGAAACCCATAAAGTATCAGTCTTTACTGTGTTGGTGAAGCATGCTTGTCTCAAACCCTAGCCCTAGAGAGTTTTAAGCCTATAGCTCCTTGGTTTCACGTA
This sequence comes from Lactuca serriola, assembly GCF_051521515.1. Classification (NCBI taxonomy): domain Eukaryota; kingdom Viridiplantae; phylum Streptophyta; class Magnoliopsida; order Asterales; family Asteraceae; genus Lactuca; species Lactuca serriola. The sequence continues at coordinate 229,449,358 of NC_136411.1, forward strand.
AAGTTTGCAACTTTACATGAAGGATGGGCCTTAGAAGAGTGGATCTATAGCTTGGAGCCCCTGCATGGCAAGAAAAGCCATTGTATAGATTAAGAACTGAAGCTACTCGGCGAGTCGGTTCTTGGACTTGAAGAGTTGTATGAAGATAGGCAGGAACTCGATGAGTTGAAGAGCAACTCGACAAGTCTGTTGAAGATTGCCGTGAACTCGGCGAGTTTGTTCTTGGACTCGACGAGTTGGATCTTAGAACCTCAACCTTTTCTGGTTAAGACTTAGATCGGTGAGTTGAGTGGTGACTCAGTGAGTTGGACAGGATGGGACTCAGAGATCGTTGAACTCGACGAGTCGACGGGGTGACTCAGCGAGCTGAGGTGTATTGTGAGAGTTTCTAAGTATAAGGACTCGACGAGTCAACGGGCTGACTCGGCGAGTAGAGTCGGTCAAGAAGGTTGATTTTGACCAGGACTTTAACTTTGTCAAGAGTGGACTTAGTTGGCTTCTAGAGTTCAGTTTGGATCTAAGTGATATATATATATATATATATATATATATATATATATATATATATATTGATATTGGTAGCTCGGGGAGCTAGTGGAGCAGCAGTTCAGAGAATTGTCGGTCAACAGCCAGAGGGTTACCAGTAAAGTTTAGTAGTGCAGGTGAGTTTCCCTTTGTGTGAATGGGTCTACAGCCACGATGCCGGCCCATGTAGTTATAAGTGGGTCGACCCGGGGGTTAGCCCTAGGCACTGTGTGCTATTATGCTATTCAGGACCAAGGTCCAATGTCGGACGGGTGCCCAAGGAGTGGTTTTCATGATAGACTTGTTGTCTGTGTGATGCATGTATGTGCCTGGTAGGGAGGTGACTGTGGGTGAGGTCCCGTATCTCACCAATAGCAGAGTATGGACGGTGTTCCATATCTCATTAGTAGCAGAGCAGGGGCGAGGCCCGAGACAGGTATGGAGTGAGTGTGTGCGGGGGGCCCATATCTCACTTACAGTAGGAGCGTGGACGGAGTTCCATGACTCACTAGTAATAGGATAGGGGCGAGGCCCAAGACATGCAAGGCCTTAGGACAGGAATATAGCAAGGTATGTTCATTTACGTGTTATATGCTATTTTGTATTATGTGGTTAGCGGGCGGGGCCCAGAGACAGGCGGGGGCTAAAAGAAACAGTTTGGTATCCGAGCGGGGCTAGAAGCCAGGCGGGGCCTGGAGCGGCCGGGCCGCTGTAGACAGCAAGGCCCGAGGTAGGGGGCGAGGCCCGAAATAGCGGGCGTGACCCAATATGTTCTATATGTGTTTTTGAAAGGTATTTGGTAGGTTAGGGATCTCACTAAGCTTCGTGCTTACGTTTTTCAGTTCTGGTTTCAGGTACTTCCGGTAGCGGAGGGAAGAGCTCGGGGTGATCGCATGGCACACACCATTAATTAGACAGCCTGGGATGCTTTACTCTGATAATGAGAATATGTTTTGAATTAATATTTGAATTTATGTTATGAATTATGACATGGCTTTTATAAATATGGTTTTAGTATTGTTTAAAGAAAATTTCCAGTCATGAGTTTTGGGACGTTACAAGTTGGTATCAGACCCTTGGTTTGAGGGATTTAGACATACTCTCGGGTGTGTTTGAAATCAAACTAAGGAATTGGTATAGAAGTTTTCAAAATGAAAAGACAGTTTTGTAAAAGAGTTTTGAGAAATGAAACAGTTTTATAAAAGCGAAAAGAATTCAGAAAGAAAAGAATTTTGATAACAGAAAAGAGTATGGTGCATGCAATCAGCCGAGCTCAAGTAAGTACCCCAAAATACCCATACAAGTTTTTGTTATGATTATCAGTTAGTAGAATAGCATGCTAGATTAGGACTTAGGATCTTGGGAGGATGCCTTATGTGCCTGTTATATGTGCTTTTGAGCTGCATGATGGTACTGGTTAGACAGTAATAGGGTAGCCTGTTAGGTTATGCCTGAGTATATGAGATTATGCTGCATGCTAGTACAGACTCTTGATATGAGATTATGACTGCTTGAGTATGTTATGGTTAGATTTTCCCTTGTCTGAATGCTGCTTTCTTTGTGCATTATGGGATTCTGAGTGATGGGAGTTAGCCATTAGGTGAATACGTCACGTCACATGTGATCAGGTTGAATAATCTCAGAGTGCTGGATTTGGCCCTATTGTGCAACTCTCGTTTGAGTCTAACCGTTGTAGGGACGAGTCTTTTACTCAAAGGATTATTTGAGCCTCGTCACATGTGATCGTATTCAGGTGGTGGCTAATTGGCATCGCAAAGAGGCCTTCAACAGTTGAGGACTGGTTTGGGTGGAGTCAGAGGTTTCCCTAAGGTAAGCCTAGGATGAGATAGTGCTGGGAGCAGTAGTAGTAGAAAAAGGGAACTGGTGGAGTCGAAGCAGTTCTTGAGGAAAGTACGGATAGATGTGGAAGGTAGTATGGGTCCGTACTACTGAAAGTAGAGGATCCGTACTAGATTTGAGAAAGGCCGAGATGAGACCGGGAAACTTGTAGTGTGTGTGTGTATGATCCCTCAGCAGTGATGAGTATTCTCATAGTCATTGTGATATGTTTTCAGCATGGTGACATTGTGTGAGAGACCAGTGGGCGGGTCAGGCGCCGGAGAGGGATCAGGCTCAGGTTCAGGGAAAGCTCGAGGAGCATATGAGAGAGTTTGTATCAGCGGAGGTTACGTGCAGCATACTAGACCAGACTCCTGTGATCTTTGGCACGGTCAAGGAGGGTATACTGGAGATCTTGGATGAGAGGCTGGGAGCCTTCCGTACCGAGATGATGGCCTTGATGGGAGCGTGTACCTTGACATTCCGAGATTTTAGAGCTTGCGGAGCACCAGATTATCATGGGGCCAGGGACCCCATTGCCAGTAGCAGGTGGTTAGCCGATGTCGCCAATGCATTCCGTACGAGCCGGTGTCCTGAGGGGGACAAGGTCAGACTCACCTCCTGTCCTCTAAAGGACAGAGCGCGGGATTGGTGAAAGGAGGTTGGACATGCCATTGGTGATGATGCCACATTGGACGCGATGAGATGGAGCGATTTCTCGGCCAGGTTCAGGGCTGTGTTTTCATTAATTATTGAGGTGCAGCAGCTTGCACGGGAGTTTCAGGATTTCACACAGACTACTGAGACTGTGGCGGAGATCGCCGCCAAGTTCAGGGAGAGTGCCCTTCTTGTTCCGCAGTATGTCGCGGATTAGGAGATGAAGAAGGCCCGATACCACGAGATGTTGAGGGATGACATCAGGCAGTTTATGAGCAGGTCCAACTGCAAAACGTTGGAGGATATAATCGCTTGGGGATAGAGAGAGGGAGATTGATTTGGAACAGATCCGAAAGAGGAAGCCGGATGAGGTTCAGGTAGCCACAGGTTCGGGCAAAAGGCCCAAGGGGTCAGATTCGAGATCGAGGGATTACCAGAGCCGCGACCGATGCGGGAGGTGCGACAGGAGGCATGAGGAAGCGTGTAGGAGTGGTAGTGGTGGAGATTCATGCTGCTTCAAGTGCGGCCGGACTAGTCATTTTAGCAGAGATTGTACTGCTACCACCACGCAGGGATCAGACCTGATATGTTTCCACTGCAGTCATCAGGGCCACAAGAAGGCCTAGTGTCCTAGTTTGATTCTGGCAGGACGGGTGATAGCACCTGACCTTGCAACTCTGAGGATCATAGAAGGCCATCAGGGCCGAGCATAGGCGCTTGCGGTAGGCGGCAGGGCTTTTCAGATGACTACCATGGAGACGCGAGTAGCTCCGGACGTTGCAAGTGTGTGTCTTCTGTTTTCTGTTTTTCTTTATTCATGATTATATTGTTATGGTTCTGCATCGTTATTGGTATAAGTATTTTAAAATTAGGCGGTGTGCTTGTGATTTAGTTATACGCCATCTGCATACCTTGGGTAATAAAATGGTAGTTAAGGGGTTGTGCTCTATGGGAGGAGGTTACCTAGGATGCAGTAACTATATCATGCTTGTGTGGAACTCAGTAGTGGTCCGCTGGATTCAGGAAGGTGTTATTGAGTGATGGATTAGTTAGAACCCTAGTTCTGGCAAGCTTGGGATTTTTAGCAGATTGACTGCGGTATAGTAGAGAAGATTGGGAATTTCTCTCAAGCATTGAGCAGCAAGGTATAAGCAGGATCAAAGTGGGGGAGAACCCTCTGAGTGTGCAAGAGTAAGAGCACGCAGATCCAGAATGAGTACACGACTTCTAAGAAGGAAAGGAAGTAGCACAGTGATTGATGGATTGAGGAGTTCAGCGTTGGGAGTTTGAGAAACTTCACAACAGTTTGTTCATGTAATCAAGATGGTTAGTATATGGTTCAGAATTCGGGTTGAAGGATTGCCTACAGGACTCGAGAGAGTTAGAATGAGGATTTTGAGAACGGTTGGCATGGGATGCTTTCGTATAAGTAGTCAGGGGCAGAGACAACATGTAGAGTATGGTAGAGCGGCGGGAGAGCCGCAACATTTTTCCGCCAGCGAGCCAGTGGTGGAAGGTGTTATAGGACTACGGGGTAGCCGTAGCATTCACCAGTGGTCAGTTAGCATGGAAGGTGTTGTAAGACTACGGGTAAGCCGTAGCATTCCCTATCAGCTTAGTTAGCAGAGAGTGGGCGGGGGCCCGTATCTCCTAGTTAGCGGAGTTTGGGTGAGGCCCTTACCTCTTAGTGATCAAGGTAAGGATAAGGAATGGGTAGTTGATGAGAATAGTATGGAACTAGCCTGCATAGCCTAGAAAGGCGAGGCCTTGGGAGAGCCCACTCCAGGATGTAGTTGGGTGAGACCCGTGGGCGAGGCCCGCATGTGAGTAGCCGTATAGGTGAGACCTTAGAGCAGGGTTGCTCGGTAGTATAGTCGGGTGAGACCCGTGGGAGAGGCCCGTGAGTTTTAGTAGCACAGGTGGGACATGGTAAGGACCTTAGGGTCAAGTTAGGGGACCGAGGATCCTAGGACTTGTAGCGCCAGAGTGGCAGGGTAGATGGAGCAGTATTAGGTGGCCAAAGTTTCTTTGGAAGTAGTTGGGAGAGACTGAGAGATTATGATGCGACTAGCGACCGGTAGGAGTCCGGTAATCCAGATATTTATAGAATAGTAGGGACCAGGGTGGTCTTGGTTCATCTGGAAGGCGGATAAGGGACAACGGAATTTTCAGTCAGTAGCAGTGATGGTAAGAAGACGATGGTATAAGACACCTAATTGATCGGGGAGTGCTATGCATCCCACAACAGGGTTGGATAATCTCAGAGGGAAGGGTTTGACCTTGTTGCGCAACTCTTTTTTAAGTCTAACCGTTGCAGGGATGAGTCTCTTACTCGAAGGATTATCTGAACCATTCGATGTGATGGGTGCTCAGCACTAAGATATAGTAGTAAGAAGTATCCAGTGAGTACTGGCAGTAATGACCCGCATTAGAAATAGCGGGAGTAATGGATTCGGTGAAGGATAGGTCCTTCACAGTGACAAGGGAAGTAGTTGGTTATGGAACGTTTCTTTGGGAAGGCTAGTAAATGCGCAAGGAAAAGGAGGTGAACCCCTAGGATGTCCAGCATAAGTACTCGGGGAGTACTGGAAGGATCGTCGGTTGAAAGAGTTGTATTCATAGGATTGTTATTTGCAAGATCAAGTGTCATTCTGAATGACCGGGCGGGAGGCCAATGGAAGTGGTCAGCAGGTGCTAGGCTTTTGAAGCAGAGTGTTGAAAGCAGATTGCAGGGCGTTTGGCCATAGAGAAACTTCGAGGACGACGTTTAGTTTAAGTGGGGGAGAGTTGTAACACTCAGAATCAGAAAGACCAAGAAAGGAAAGGAAAACCCTAAGTCAAAGGGGTCAACTCGTTGAGTCCATAGGTGAACTCGACGAGTTGGAGCTGGTTCAGTGTCGGGATTTAAGTGACCGACTTGGCGAGTCGGAGGGACTGACTCGGCGAATCAGGTCCGGGTTGGGAAACCCTGATTTCCGAGCTTGGTGCCCTATTTAAGCATCATTTCAGGCCTTCACCGCAACCTTCATCACTCCCTTTACCTTTCTTCGAAACCCTAAGCCTCCATTGTAGTACTCTCAAGCTTTCTTTGCCATTTGGGTGCTTAGAAGCAAAAAGGAAGAAAGGAACCTTGGGTGATTCAAGAAGTGGCAGTGGGCTCTGAGTTGGTGTGCTATTTCAGATCATTGGAAGGTATGGAGCTCATACCTTGGCTGTTATTCATTTAGATTCCCTTTCCTAGTTAGATTTTATCATTTTGGGTCATTTCCAAGGCCAATTCATGTATTGTGCCTTTGTGAGCAAAGAGAACTTCGGATCTAGAGTTGTCTTTGCCCAAAAACCCATAAAGTATCAGTCTTTGGTGTGTTGGTGAAGCATGCTTATCTCAAACCCTAGCCCTAGAGAGTTTTAAGCCTATAGCTCCTTGGTTTCACGTAAAGTTTGCAACTTTACGTGAAGGATGGGCCTTAGAAGAGTGGATCTATAGCTTGGAGCCCCTGTATGGATCGAAAAGCCACTGTATGAATTAAGAACTGAAGCTACTCGGCGAGTCGGTTCATGGACTCGACGAGTTGTATTAAGATAGGCAGGAACTCAACGAGTTGAAGAACAACTCGGCGAGTCTATTGAAGATTGTCGTGAACTCGGCGTGCCTGTTCTTGGAATCGATGAGTTGGATCTCAGAACCTCAACCTTTTCTGGTTAAGACTTAGATCGGTGAGTTGAGTGGTGACTCAGTGAGTTGGACAGGATGGGACTCAGAGATCGTTGAACTCGACGAGTCGACGGGTTGACTCGGCGAGTTGAGGTGTATAGTGAGAGTTTCTGAGTATAAGGACTCGACGAGTCAATGGGTTGACTCAGCGAGTAGAGTCAGTCAGGAAGGTTGACTTTGACCAGGACTTTGACTTTGTCAAGAGTGGACTTAGTTGGCTTCTAGAGTTCAGTTTGGATCTAAGTGATATATATATATATATATATATATATATATATATATTGGTAGCTCGGGGAGCTAGTGGAGCAACAGTTCATAGAATTGTCGGTCAGCAGCCAGAGGGTTACCAGCAAAGTTTAGCAGTGCAGGTGAGTTTCCCTTTGTGTGAATGGGTCTACGGCCACAATGCCGACCCATATAGTTATGAGTGGGAAGACCCGGGGGTTAGCCCTAGGCACTGTTTGTTATTATGCTATTTAGGACCAAGGTCCAATGTCGGGCGGGTGCCCAAGGAGTGGTTTGCATGATAGAGTATACTTGTTGTCTGTGTGATGCATGTATATGCCTGGTACGGAGGTGAGTGTGGGCGAGGTACCGTATCTCACCAATAGCAGAGTATGGACGGTGTTCCATATCTCATTAGTAGCAGAGTAGGGGCGAGGACCGAGACAGGTATGGAGTGAGTGTGGGCTGGGGGTCCCGTATCTCACTTACAGTAGGAGCGTGGACGAGGTTCCATGACTCACTAGTAACAGGATAGGGGCGAGGTCGAAGACAGGCAAGGCCTTAGGACAGGAATACAGTAGGGTATGTTCATTTATGTGTTATATGCTTTTTTGTATTATGTGGTTAGCGGGCGGGGCCCAGAGACAGGCGGGGCCTAAAAGAAATAGATATGTATCTGAGCGGGGCTCGAAGCCAGGCGGGGCCTGGAGCGGTGGGGCCGCTGTAGCGGGCAAGGCCCGAGGTAGGGGGCGAGGCCTGAAATAGCGTGCGTGGCCCAGTATGTGCTATATGTGTTTTTGCAGGGTATGTGGTAGGTTGGGGAGCTCACTAAGCTTCTACGGTTTTCAATTTTCATTTCAGGTACTTTCGGTAGCGGAGGGAAGAGCTCGGGGTGATCGCATAGCACACACCATTAATTAGACTGCCTGGGATGTTTTACTCTGATAATGAGAATATGTTTTGAATTAATACTCTGAATTTATGTTATGAATTATGACATGGATTTTATAAATATGGTTTTAGTAATGTTTAAAGAAAATTTTCATTCGTGATTTTTGGGACGTTACATCTTCGTTCGAGAACAGATTTCTTCAAGCTTCTTCATATAGTAAGATTTCACTTTTTCCTTCTTCCTCAACATACTGTCTTTTGCTAAGTGATTGTATCCATTACAATCGTTACAATTATAACCTGAATCACCTTTCAACTTTATTTCTTTCTTCTTCTTCTCATTCAAACTATCTACTTCCTTCTTTTCAACTTTCACTACTTCCTTCACTCCTTTCCCAAACGTCGACACTCCCTTACTCTAATAACTGTTTTTGAACTTTGCATTGAATGGCTGGTTGAAAAACTTCTTGACTTTTTTGTCGAAACTGTATGCAATGGCTTTGTCATCAGAATTGAACAAGAATCATTTTTAGCCATCTTTAGCTTCTTCATCAGATTCAAATTTCTTTGTAGAGACTTTTGACACCAATGTCAATGGTCCACCGAAACTTGATTTGTTTTTGTCAAAAATATCTTTAACCTCATTTTCATGAGCTTTCAAGATGTTGTAAAGATTTGATAGTGAGTAACCATCAAAGTTCTCCTATGTTTTAATCATCAAACTTATATTTCTATTCCTTTCTTAATCCCATAAGAAAGGTCACATTGAATTCTAGTTTCGAACAAGTAACTCCATAACAAGAACATCTGAAGATTAACTCATTCAATCAATCATAATATGATTCGATTGATTCACTTTCCTTCTGTTTGAACTCACCGAACTCCAACAAGCATGGAGTGACTGAACTCTTCTTCGTCTTCTCGTTACCTTTATACTTCTCTTTCAGAGTGTCCTAAATTTGCTTTGCAGTCGAACATCCACAAACATAGTTGTAAATCACTGGTGGAAGAGCTCCACGTAATTCACGCAAACACTTCTTGTCATTTGCTTTCATCTTGTTTCCTTGAGTAATCATGTCTTCAGCAGTAGCAACAGTTCCAATAGCAATTAACATCTCCGGAAGAAATGGACTTTTACTGATCGACTTCCTCAGATCTTTATCAATAACATTCAAGTAATCCTCCATTCTATCATCCTACTGTTCGTAGTATTTCAGAATCAACATCAGAATTCTTGTTGCAGATCCAATCAAATGAGAGAAATTTCTCATCATATTCAAGTTGAAGTTCACCATTGATGTACGATTTTTGAAGAAAGAAATGTTTTAATCAAATAGAAATCAAAGAGAGAAATCAATCAGCGAAAATTGATCTAACACACAAAATGCATAATCAATACTACTCAATCGATTGACACCAATTTCATGTTTCAATCTGGGAATATTTTGAACCGGAAAGAAGAATTCAAAAAGATGAAGAATACGAGAAAACTTCAATCGATGATATGAATCCTGCTTTGATACCAATTGAAGTGTGTTAAAAATGATGAATAAATCAATTGATTAAGAAAAAAACAACACAAGACACACAAATCTAAATAAAATTAGTTTGGCTTAATTTCACCTCTAAAGAGTACAAGAACGAGATTACAAAATGTGATATGAGAATATTCGAACCTCTACTCTGACCTAATTACTTACCATATTTATAGGGTACAACAGCCATACAAAAAATACACGGACTATACATGACGTATCGAAACTATAATGCATTGTAAATAGATAACATATGGAAAGTACTCAGCTTTCGACTCCTGCAGACACATAACGAATGATATAGCTTTCGACTCTCACTATCTACTTTCGACCCTACACTCCACAACGTCAGTATAACGTCCGAAACACCACCCCCGATTCCCGTTAAGGAATAAGGCATGGTAACGACAATAAAGGGAAACTCCCATTTTTTTCCTCATTGTTTCTTCTTTCTTGGCATCACAACTGCATTGAAGGCTTGGAACACCACCCTAAAAAAATGTGACGAAAGAAGAAGAATATTTATGCTGAAATGTCTTTCTAACGATGTTATTCTTTCTTGCTCATACCCGATAGCTTAAAAAACAATTCCAATGAATAAATAAATAAATAATGGAAGGTATATGCCAAAAAAATATAAATACAAATACAAATAACAATAGGAAAATCTCCAATAAAGTCCTAATATGTTAGACCAGTTTATGGTTTAGTCCCAAATTAAATTTTGTTTACAAAAAATGACAGGATACCAGCTAAAACTTCAGAATAACCCTCTGTGGCTGGTTTCTCAGATTTAGACAGTATTCCGACTTTTTTCGTTAATTCGTCAAAATATTGGGATTTTTTCGTTAATTCAGCTAAAACTTCGGAATAACTGTTTTATCAATATATCAAAAATGGTTTGTTTTTTAAATGAGTGTATTTTTTTTCATTTCTTTTTATACAACGTTATATATTCAGTTTTAAAGTCATTAAATTTATAAAAAAAATTATCTATACAATCCAAAAAACTAACAAACTTCATAAATTTTTCTGAAAAGCTTTACCATAGGTAGAGTGCTCCATGATTGCAAGATGAAATTCATACAAAAATATTGTATATTTTCTTTTGATTTAAACATTGGTTTAAGTATTGAGATAACCACAAAACGCACATAATAACACTAATCATGTATACTTAAATCTATGGGATAACCTTTCTCATTAATACTCATTTTCTTCTTCATTCTATTGGTTGTTTTAAACCTTAATCCATCTGCGATCTTTCTCCCTCTGTTTCTTTCTATCTATTGCAAAATTGGGAATGATGCGATAAGGGATACATACACACACTTCTCAGATAGATCTATGTCTTTTTCTTTTTATGTGCACACACACATAAAAGTTTCTGATTTGGAACATGTGTGTGCGTGTGTGAAACGAGATATCAAAGTTCTCACAAATATGTGTTTTGTGGTCAATCCAAGGCAAGACTAGCTGCTACCAACATATTGCTACCGTCCTTGGCAAATTGAGGTACAAGTTTAACATGAGCGTGTTGAAGTGCATGATTCAACTCGTTTATTTTCAAGTCAATCAATTTATTTTCATGTCAGGTTGATTGGTTTAGAGTATAGACCTTAAAAGTATGTCGTTTTCTACTAGATTAAAACACTAAATAAATTGAAAGAGTACAACTTGGAGAAGTGGATAAGAAAAAATGAAAAACAGAAAGGAGTAGTAGTTTGAGACGCGGATGAGTGAAATTCATAATAAGTTTAAGGGTAATTGATCAACTAATGAAAAAGCCCCAAAATTTTGATCAATTAATGAAAAAACACGGAATACTTGCTAAATCTGTGAAACCGGCCACGAAGGGTTATTCCGAAGTTTTAGCCGATATTCTGTTCTTTTTTATAAACAAAATTGGGATTAAATCGTAAATTCGTCGAAATATTGATACTTTATTGGGAAAATGACTTAAAAGCCCAACCAAGTTTTCAAACCGGTCAAAAAACCCCAATCATGTTTTGTCTGTTCAAAAAAACCCAACAAACTTAACATTTTTTTCTAAAAAGCCCAACGAAGTTACACTTTCCTGAAAGTCAAATAAGAGAAACAGATGACGTGGCTTATTACCGTATCGGAAAAGTGACATGTTAGGCCAACGAAGTTTCCAAAACGTTTAAAAAACTTCAATCATGTTTTGACTGTTTAAAAAAAAAACCTAACGAACTAAAACAAAACAAAATTGGGATTTTTTGTACGGTTTGAAACTTTGTTGGACTTTTTAGACAAAGGTTAAGTTCGTTATGTTATTCTGAACAACCAAAACATGATTGTGGTTTTTTTGAATGATTTAAGTCATTTTCCCATACTTTATTTGATTTCCAATATCCATATAACAAATTTTTATTCGTCTTTTTCTATATATAAGATGGTCGTATGTCCTCACACATGCAAACACTCAAAAATGGATTCTTTATCACTTAATTCCCCGGCCGCACTCACCACCGCTGCCCGCCGTGGTACGGCCCCCTCCGAAAAGCAATCCATCACTTCCCCAACTCTTAGCGAGGTCAACACCTCTACTGATCGTCCTCTCCGTGACATCCCAGGTTCCTATGGAATTCCATTTTTCGGGCCAATCAAAGATCGACTCGAGTTTTTCTATGGCACCGGCGGCCGAGACGAGTTCTTCAGGTCCCGCATCAAGAAATTCAACTCCACGGTGTTCCGTGCAAACATGCCACCTGGCCCTTTCATCAGCAGCAACTCAAAAGTCATCGTCCTCCTCGACGCCAAAAGCTTTCCTATTCTCTTTGATGTCTCCAAAGTCGAAAAGAAAGACCTGTTCACCGGAACTTACATGCCTTCCACCAAACTCACCGGCGGCTACCGTATACTCTCATACCTCGACCCTTCCGAGCCTAGACATGCTCAGCTTAAGAACCTCCTGTTCTTCATGCTCAAATCTTCAAGCAGCAGAGTAATTTCTCAATTCGAAACCACTTACAACGAGCTCTTCGTGAGTCTCGAAACAGACTTAGCCAAAAACGGTAAAGCTCCATTCAACAACGCCGGTGAGGTAGCAGCTTTCCGGTTCCTATGCCGGGCTTACTTCAACTCCAACCCGGAAGAAACAAATATCGGAAAAGATGGTCCAAAGCTGATCACCAAGTGGGTGTTATTCAATCTCAGCCCGATCCTCACCGCCGGACTTCCATGGTTCTTGGAGGAACCTCTCCTCCATACTTTCCGGCTACCGTCATTCCTGGTAAAGAGTAGTTACAAGAAACTTTACGATTACTTCGAGTCAGTTGCCACTACTGTTATCGAAGAAGCTATAAAATCAGAGATTCCAAAAGAAGAAGCATTACACAATATCTTGTTCGCTGTGTGCTTCAATACTTTCGGTGGTGTCAAGATCCTATTCCCCGATACACTCAAATGGATCGGGCTTGCCGGTGAAAATTTGCATACCCAGTTGGCGGAAGAGATCAGGGGTGCTATAAAAACCTACGGCGAAGGTAAGGTGACAATGGCAGCGATGGATCAGATGCCATTGATGAAGTCTGTCGTGTACGAGTGTCTTCGGATTGATCCACCAGTGCCTCTCCAATATGGCAAAGCTAAACGTGACTTTACTATTGAGTCACATGATGCTGTTTTCAATGTGAAAGAAGGTGAGATGTTATTCGGGTTCCAACCTTTTGCGACTAAGGATCCGATAATATTTGAACGGCCGGAGGAATTTGTCGCCGATCGGTTCGTCGGAGATGGAGAAAATCTGCTGAAGTACGTGTGGTGGTCTAATGGACCGGAGACGGAGAGTACAACGGTCGGAAATAAGCAATGTGCCGGAAAAGACTTTGTTGTGCTGATAACGAGGCTGTTCGTGGTTGAACTTTTCCGGCGATACGACTCTTTCACCATCGATGTCGGTGCATCTGCTTTGGGTTCGAGTATCACTTTGACGTCGGTGAAGAGAGCTAGTACCTGAAGAGTAATTTGAAACCTAGGGTGAGGGTAAATTTGGAAATAAGAATAAAAAAAATTTCTTTGTTTAGAAGAAAAGAATAATTACAAACAAATAAAAGTAGTATGAACTATATGATCGGGTAGTTATATATACACGAAAAAAATCCAAATGCACGATGATGATGTGATTGATTGTGCTTATTTAGTCAAATCTTATTTTTAGAATTCAAGAGGCTTACATAATTTGAATGTTTATTTGTCACCATTCTATCATTCTATTTGAGTATGTATTTCAGGAATTTATCTTTTACTTTTTAAAAATCTACTCCACACACCTATTATTTAAATGTTATTAACATAAAATTATAGGGGATAGGATGATTTATGAAGGTAACCAATTGATACTTTTATTTATATTTGGTCAAATTTTCTTTTGTACACCGTTAATAATGAAATTCTTATTTTATGTTCAAGTTATATATTTACGATCGATTATAGGAGCTTAACGTCTAATTGTCATATATGTATCATATACATAGTATCTACATGACACATGAGATTGAAAAATGACTTAAAATGTAACCAACGACCACTTTTATTCACATTTAATCTTTTTTTATACCATCGACCATTAAACTTTCATTTTGTGTTCAAATTGAATCCTTATGACATAGAATAACCTATATTGTCAATTTTATATATTCAAATCGTAAAATAAAATTGTTACAACCAAGCCATTATTAAATATGACAACCCTTAAACATGATATGACCATTTTTTATAACCAGGTAGTTGTGTTGTGTTTTAAGTTGACAGATACAATATTTTGTATATAACATGCACATGACACAACACATCATGATTTCATATTTTGTTTTACTAACACGAAAATGATGAGATTAAAATACGATAAAAACCATTAACACGACAAACACAAAAAATGTAAAATAAAATAAATACTTATATTAGTTAAGTCATAATTAATGTTACAAATTAAACACGAAAAACACATGTTAATAATATGTCAATTTCGTGTCAAAGTTTGAACCGAGCATAACTTCATGTTTTTTATATTTGACAGGACACAACATAAACTCTAATTTCGTTTCATTTTTATGTTGTATATTATTTTAGACGTAGTGACAAGATCTTTTTTACTTCAACAAAATTATTTTGTCAATTTATTAGATATAAAACAAACACGAGCAATATACAACATTAGTATCAGTTTTGACACAATTACTATATATTTTTAATAGTATAGTTAATAAAGTCAAATGTTTATTTTTTATTCGTTATTTTTTTTAAAAAAATCAATAAATATATAAGAGTTTAAAATATAAATTATAAAAGTTAGGTATTCTTTTGAAACATTTAATTAAATTAAAAGACAAAACTTAATATTAATAAATTTGAAAACCAACCATTATGTCATATCAAGAAATTTCACCAAGGTCATAAAATGATAAATTCTTTGTGGGCTCCACAATTTTATTATATCATTTTATTTTGATCCGCGATTTATTAAGGCTGTGTTTGTTTTTTTAAAAAAAGATTTTATAACCTCTTAGTGTTGGGTGGCGCAACACACGCACAACACTTTTAAGTTCACAACAGTTTGTTTTTTTTTGCAGACTTCGGGCTCAAAAACCTCTTCCCGTCCTCTTCCCCATACAACATTGGGCTTGGCTCTTCTAACCACTTCTAACCTCATCTAAATAAAAAAAAACACCCTACGCCCTAAACTAAAAAACGCCGCTCCACACCTTCTTCGTTCGTTCGTTCTTCTTCTTCTCGGCACCCTTCTCATCGATCTGAAGACCGACTCCAGCCGCCGCTGCCCCTCCGTCGCCGGTCGCCGGCAGCGGTTCACCCTCCCTCGCGCGGTCGTCGTTGTTGTTGCCATCATCTTCAACATCATGTGCGATCATTGCTGCCATCGTCTTCAACATCAGGTAAATTTTTTTTCTAATTTCTTATGCAATTGAGTACCGCTACTGATTTCTTAGAGGACACCAGTGAATCGGTGATCAACAAATAAAATACAAACTTTTTTTTCAACAATTCTTAAATCTCCATATGATTATGCAGGTGGATCAGGAACTTAACCAAAAAGAAAAAACTCATTCTATAAATATGATAGTCTGATTATTTTATATGTAAACCGGTTGCAAATTATAAAGCCTAGCCTAGCGTCTAGAAAACAGTTTACTACTTTACCTGATCTTGAAATTGAAAGCATATTCAATATTTGTATAAAGTAAAAGCAAGATATAAACTATAAAGAAAAATTAGAGATAATAAATTAGATGTTTAAATTCAGCATATAAACTTGCTCAAAATTATATTTAGGTTTATGAATTTTTGTGCTGAATTGTTATGAATGTTCGGTAAATCCATAATCCTTGCTGAAATCATATACTTATATGCTGAAATCATAAACTTATATGCAAGTTTATATGGTGAAATCATAAACTTAATTACTGAATTGTTATTACTTGTATTTCTTGAATGGAGATCAAGTTTATGTTTATATGCAAGTTTGTGCTTAAATCGTTAAACTTATTTGTTGATCGTGTTGTATAATCTTTGCTTATATCGTTTTTTGTTCATTCATGATGTATTGTTGTTGAATATGCTAAAATTATTTGTTGATTATGTTGAAATATGATTAATTTTTGTACCTAAAGTATGTATTCTATATTTTTTTGTTATTAACAATAGGAGATAAACATACAAGGACTAATGAGCAAACAAAATGTTTATTGCAAACTTGTATTGAATAAGTGCAAACCGTGGGTAGAAAAGGTTTGAGTTTGCACAAACAATCATGACACAAGTTAGGAACAACCATTAAGGAAAAGTTTGGCGTGGATTTGAATCAACGACAATTAAAAAACACCTATGATAACCTTAAAGTGAAATACACAGGATGGTTATACTTAAAAAAACAAAACTGGAAACTTTTACAATCCACAAACAAATACTTTTAACTTAACAAATGAGAAGTATGAGGACTTTAAAAAGGTATATATATATATATATATATATATATATATATATATATATATATATATATATATATAAACACATAACAATGCAGTCGTTGATAATGATGAATATGAGATTCCAATACATGGTATTACAGCATACCGTGAATATATGACCCAGTTATGGGATGAAATTGCCGAAAAATTGATGCAAAATATGGAATGAAAATTATTTAAGTTTGGTTGTGTGAATTTTATTTAAAAATGTTATTGTAAGATTAATTTTGTTGTTTGAATTTTATTTCAATATTTAAGACTACAATTATTAAATTTTTGTTATTAAAAACTATTTTCGGTTTATTAAATTACTTTATTTTAAAATTTTTAATATCTACAGCAGCCTGCAGACGTTAAAAAAACAAACATGCTTTTCATTACAGTCTGCAGCACTTTGGTCCACCTCTTCTGCTGCAGAGGTCTGCAGAAATGGTCCGCAGACTTCAGACAGTTTCACTTCGAAAAAAACAAACATCTTAGTGTAAATAGGAGTAGGAGGACCCTTTCCTGAACCCTGGCCATGTTTTCAGTCTATAGGATATGAAGTTGGCCGGAGTACGGACTCGCGACCACATTATCAAGTATCAACGTTGTTTTTTATCTGATGATCCTGGCTTACGTAAATACAATATAAACACGGAAACTTGCTGAAAAAATAATAATATATGAAGTTAATTATGTTGACAATAGTAGAGTATTTATAATTGGTGTTTTACAATTTTTATATTTTAGTTCTATAAAAAAAAACCTTAAAATGTAATGTTATCTTGGAAACTACAAACAAAACTAACAGGTCGTGTTTTTCTAAGTATTTTATGAATGAAAGGGCTTAATATTTAAATATTGTTTATATTTACAGTTATTTTTTTGTCAGAACTAAATAAATTAACTAGATTATTATATTTCAACAAACAACTTTCATTAGTCATCTAAGTGGCAAGGAAAAAGAAAAGGAAAACAAATAGGTAAAGGATGGAAGTCTTACTATATTAACCTTAATTTTCTTGGTTTAAGCCATTATATCTTTTCAGATTAAATAAAGATAAACAATCATAGTTCTCCATATTAAGTGTATAATCATTAAATTTAATAAAAACGACCTTAAACCTTTCGTTTCTAAATTAATATGATCTATATAAAAAGTCAACAACTTTCAAGAAGAACTATTAAAACATTTCTCATATGGTTGAGTAAAGTCAAGATAACATAACTTGCAACCCTAGAAATTTCGTCCTTGCCTTTAACTTCTTCTATGTATGAGTTAGGGATTTCTAGAGTCGTACTATTTATTATAGATAAACCACCTATGATGACTTTTTGTTGATTCAAAATGTTAATCATTTGAAAAGAAATGGGAGCAAGTTCATATATGGACTCAAATACATCACAATTCACAAAGAGATATATTAGTAGTAGCCCCCACCCACATAATCTAAATAATTTGCCGGATTTCAATACTCTACTTTGGAATTTGTAGGGAAAATTAGGGTTTATGGTGGAGATCTGGATACCAACTTGGATCGTGATATCAATTTCCGAACTGATATTTCTACCCTATGTCAGGGTTACAAGAAATTCAGCCTAGGATAATCCAAGTGGATATTTACGATTCTAGGCACAGAAATCATAAGCCAATATGCTAGAGGATTCTGTGAAAATGTGATAAAACGAGAGCTTAAGATCGTAACCCTCTTCTGAAGAGGAAGAGTTGTTTATATATTAAACGAGATTAGAGTTTCATTAGGGTTGGACCGTCATTAGTTGCTTTGGAAGCAACTCAAGATAATCCGGATTTAATGAGGATTTAGGGTTACCAAAACTAACGAGTTTCGTTAGTTTTAGCATAATCACCCTCAAGAAATTAAATTTTCCACTATGTTCTCATATGTAAAATTCGGTGAGGTTTTGGGGCGCTACCCTCGACCCCTAGCCAGGGGCTCTGCCCCTAGACCCCACCAAAGGGGCGCTGCCCCTTTGGAAACCCCGGACCCCCGACTAGTCGTCGAATCGACTTCTAATTCGATCTTATACATGTGTGCACTCCGCACAACCCCGTACATATATTAGTGTACAAATTATGAAGCCCCTTAGCTCACATGTTAGTTCTAGTTACTTAAAATGACATGGTGACACTAAAATCACCAACAATCCTCCCCCATTTTAGTGTAACCCTTTAACAAACATAACCTTATCAAACAAACCAAACTAGTACATAATGAAAATATCGAAACGATTGAATTTCCACTTAGTATCATACGTTTGCAAATACTCGAGAATCAGGGTGTTCTAAGAATTAAACCCATTTACCCATTTGAATACCATAAAGTAAAATGCATGCTAGTTTATTGAATTTCTGGCATAATACAACTTGACACTATTATAAAGCCGTGTGTCCCAATCCTCTCATGATCGTATCAAGGTCAAGTCCACAACCTCTTAAAATGCGGCTACACTTCACAATCACGTACGTAACTCCTTTCCATGTATTTGCACATACATTTATCAAAGGTATTATTAAGAAGTTAAACTTCAACCTGGCTAGCTTGCAGAACTGAACACATACCTGGGATGAATACTTCATGTGTTCCAATCTATAAGTATGAGCTTTCCACATTGAATTCAAATCCTAACATTATATTAGGAGGGAATTGGGTGTCTCATCATTATAGAATTAAATGGACTTTAATCCCATCCCGATTACATACTTGTGCACTAAGTCTCTTGTCAGACCTTTAGTCAAGTGATCTGCCAAATTTTGTTGCGATTTCACAAACTCAACTGAGATCACACCATTCATGATTAATTCTCTAATCATACTATGACTAACACCTAGGTTTCTAGACTTTCCATTATAAACCTAGCTATATGCCTTAGCCAAAGCGGCAACACTATCACAAAAGATATAAATAGGTGCTATCGATTTAGACCACAAAGGAATCTCATAGACTAAATTCCTTAGCCACTCTGCTTCTTTACCACCAACTGCTAATGCAACAAACTCATATTCCATTGTCGAGTTTGTAATGCAAGATTGCTTCTTGTAAGCCCACGAAATGGCACCTCCCCCAAGCAAGAAAACCTAACCAGAAGTTGAGGAATGATCCTCCATGTTGGTTATCCAACTTGCATCTGAATGACCTTCTAAAACCGAAGGACTCCCTAAGTAACTCAAACCATAATTCATGGTTCCCTTGAGATACTGAAACACTGTATTCACTGCTTGCCAATGTTGAGCACTAGGATTGTTAGTGTACCTGCTCAACTTACCCACAACAAAAGCAATATCAGGTCTGGTAGTTGTCATGGCATACATCAAGCTACCAATAGCCTTATAGTATTCCAATTGTGAAATGGGAATGCCATTATTTCGCATTAATTTCACACTTGGGTCCATAGGAGTACTCACAGGAGAACAATCGGTGAAATTAAACCAATTGAGAACTTTCTCAGTATAATGACTTTGAGTCATTACCAATCCTTTTTTCATTTTCTTAATTCTTATTCCAAGAATTACATCAGCCTCTCCTAAATCTTTCATGGAAAACTTGGATGATAACAATTTCTTTGTTTCATCCACTTGATTTTGGTCAGTACCAAAAATCAACATGTCATCTACATAGGAGCAAATGATCACTCCAGCTCTAGTAGTATCATCAAATCTACTATAAACACATTTGTCACATTGGTTTGTCTTGAAACCAAAAGAAAAATCACCTCATCAAATTTTTGATGCCATTGTTTAGGCGCTTGCTTCAGCCCATACAAAGATTTGACAAGTTTACTAACCATATGCTTTTTACCAGGCATAATGAAACCTTCTAGTCGTTTCATGTAAACTTCCTCGTCAAGATCACCATTTAAAAAGGCTGTTTTCACATCTATTTGGTGAATAACCAGATTGTGGATACTTGCCAAGGCAACCAACAATCTAATAGTAGAAATACCTGCAACTGGAGCATACGTATCAAAATAGTCAATACCGGGTTTTTGTCTAAAACCTTAAATGACTAACCAGGCTTTGAATTTTTCAATAGTCCCATTAACATTCATTTTCTTTTCGAAAATCCATTTGCAACCAAGAGGTTTAGAACCTAGAGGCAAATCCAACAACACCCATGTGTTGTTCTCAAGAATTGATGACATTTCATCATCAATTCCTTCCTTCAAAAAGGCACTATCACGAGACTCCATGGCCTCTTGATAAGTCTTAGGATCATCTTCAATACTATAGAAGTATTCAAGATTAATTTCATCCCTTGAACCTTCCACCAAGTACAATTGGAAGTCGGATCCGAAATTTTTCGCAATTTGGCCTCTTTTGCTTCTACGAATATCTTGTGGTTCTTGCACGATACCACCATCTTGACTTCCAGAATTTTGCTCTTTATTAGAACCAAAAGTCAGATCCTTAGGCATTTGAATCGATGAAAACCTCATCTCATAAAAAATTGCATCCCGCGATTCGATAACAGTGTTAATTGAAACTGAATCATTAGGTTCTATTGCATAAACATATATGCCTTGGAATGTTCAGTGTATCCAATGAATATGCAATCAATTCCACGTTCTCCCAAAATTTTCTTTTTGGGCTCGGTAAGTTTTACAACTGCCCGACATCCATAAACCCGAAAATAACTCAAATTCGGCCTTTTCTTGAACCAAAGTTTGTATGTGATTGTTTTGTTCTTTTTATTTGGAACCCTATTTAACAAATAACAGTTCGTTAACATGGCCTCTCCCTAGAATCCTTCACTCAATCCCGAGTATGATAACATTGAGTTTACCATTTCCTTTAAAACTCAATTTTTGCGTTCAACAATACCATTTTGTTGGGGCGTGTAAGGTGTCGTGGTCTCATGAATGATACCCACTTATTGGAAGTATATGGGATCCATATATTCACCTCCCCTATCAGTCCTGAGATATTTAACCGAAATGTCCAATTGCAATTCCACCTCGGTTTTGTATATTTAGAATTTATCTAAGGCTTCATCCTTGGAATATAACAAATACACATAGCAAAACCAAGTGCAGTCATCAATTAAGGTGACTACATACTTTTTATTTCCCAAAGAAGGAGTGGAATGAAAATCACACAGATCACTGTGTACAAGTTCCAAAACAGCTGAATTTCTAGTGACACTAGGAAAGGGTTGTTTTGTCACTTTTGTAAGCATGCATGTTTTACATTTATCAAATGTCATATCAAAGGCTGGAATTAATCCATCTTTTGACATCTCATGCATCCTTCTAAAGTTGACATGACCTAATCTTACACGCCAAAGCATAGATTTATCAACATTAGAAGCAGAAGATACAAATGCAGAATTTTGAACAGATAATAACTTGTCAACAAGTTTTAAACGAAACATTCTATTATTTAAATATCCAAACCCAATAAACATTCCACCCTTAGACAAAACAAACTTATCTGACTCAATAACTTGTTTAAAACCAGCTGAATTCAAACAACTAGAGCTAACAAGATTCTTGCGAATCTTGGGAACAAAGAAAACATCAAATAACTTAAATGTCTTTCTAGAAGTAAAT
Organism: Lactuca serriola; assembly: GCF_051521515.1. NCBI lineage: Eukaryota > Viridiplantae > Streptophyta > Magnoliopsida > Asterales > Asteraceae > Lactuca > Lactuca serriola. The sequence goes on from NC_136411.1 coordinate 229,471,302, forward strand.
TCAAGACACACGGCACCTAAACCACAAAGAGGAATAAAAGAAGCATCTCCCATTTTCAGCACCGACCCATCTTCAAGCGGAGTTAATGTTTCAAACATCCGTTTATCCTTGCATACATGGTTCGTTGCTCCGGAGTCGATCCACCAAGCAACATCATCATCCTACACATAGAATGATTCAGGGATAAATGAAACATAATAAACATAATTCTGATTAGAATTATCAAAGTTAGTCAAAAACTGACCTCCTTTAACTTGGGACGAAGACCCGTTCACTTTCCCATTGGCTCCACTGTTTCCAACATGATTGTTGCCCAAATTCACACGACAATCACGCTTGCAATGCCCAACTTTATTGCACCTCCAACAAACTAGATCCTTTCTCTTTTTGTTGGAGTTGCTTGGGACATGTTCCTGCTTACGTTTTCCATGTCCTTTGTGGTTGTGGTTCCTTGGTTCGTTTTCAACCATATGAGTCGAGGGCTGTCTAGGTTCAACTTTTCCTTTGGGTTTATCAGATTTGTCACTTTCCTTCGCACGAAGAGATTCTTCAATACGAATGTGACTAGCAAGTTGAACCAATGGCAGTTCCTCCTTTTTATGTTTCAAGTTATGTTTGAAGTCTTTCCAGGATGAAGGTAGATTGTCAATGATAGTGGACACAACAATGGATTCATCCATATTCATACGGTGCAGTTTAAACTAACCGTATATGCCAATGAGTTCATTGTATTGTTCAGTGATAGACCTTGAATCTTCCATCTTATAATTATTAAAGTCACTGACCAGAAACTTCTTCTAGAAGCATCCTCAGTAACGTATTTCAGTTCAAGGGTATCCCACAACTCGTTAGCACACAAGGCTTCACTATGGATATCAAATAAAGTATCAGACATACTGTTCAGAATGTGACCTTTGCAGATGTAGTCATCATTGTCCCACTTCTGTCTCCTTCTTGTCTCTTCAGCCGTCTCAGCAACACCTTCAGCAGGCTTTGCTGGTTTTGGAGTAGTCAGCACGTAAGCTGCTTTCAAAGTGGTCAGCATGAAGTGCATCTTTTTCTTCCAACGCCTGAAGTCAATGCCTTCAAACTTCTCCAGCTTGGCAAACTTAGTGGTCATCTCGCGGATTGAGTCACCCATCTCCAGAAACAGAAGATATCAGTTTCAATGTTGGGAAAATTCGGTTTTATGGTGGAGATCTGGATACCAACTTGGATCGTGATATCACTTTTCGAACTGATATTTCTACCCTATGCCTGGGTTACAAGAAATTCAACCTAGGATAATCCAAGTGGACACTTACGATTCTAGGCACATAAATCGTAAGCGAATATGCTAAAGGATTCTATGAAAGTGTAATAAAACGAGAGCTTAAGATCGTAACCCTCATCTGAAGAGGAAGATTTGTTTATATATTAAACGAGATTAGAGTTTCATTAGGTTTGGGCCATCATTAGTTGCTTTGGAAGCAAGTCAAGATAATCCGGATTTAATGAGGATTTAGGGTTACCAAAACTAACGAGTTTTGTTAGTTTTACCATAATCACCCTCAAGAAATTGAATTTTCCACTATGTTCCCATATGTAAAATTCGGTGAGGTTTTGGGGCGCTCCCCCTCGACCCCAGCCAGGGGCTCTACCCCTTGGACCCCGCTAGGAGCGCTGCCACTTTGGAAACCCCGGGTGCCTGACTAGTCGTCGAACTGGCTTTTAATTCGATCCTATACATGCGTGCACTCCGCACAACCCCGTACATACATTAGAGTACAAATTATGAAGCCCCTTAGCTCACATGTTAGTTCCAGTTACTTAAAATGACATGGTGACACTAAAATGACCAACAGAATTTCCCACCTTGACCTTACACTACATGGCTTAGCTGTGAAATGACCCTCAACATTCTACCATGCAGCTACAACTAAGGGACCTTGCTATAGCCAATATATGATCTTGCTAAACCATAGTCACATAGTTTGCGGTACGCTCCGGTACGGGAACGAGGATCGGGAATGCAGTTCTCCATTTAGGTCGTATCGAATACGGTGGGAGTAGGTTTATTTAGGTACAGCCCGGTATGGTGTACCATAGAATCTGATACGGTGTAGACATATTCAAAACATAATTCTAGCAATAGTTAACTTAAAAACTGAAATTCAAGTTTACTTATAAACAATTTTATACCTAAAAATAGAAATTCTAAGTTACACTTAAAAGACTTACTAAAAACCATTTCCAAAGATGAAAAACAATAAAGAAACAAAATATAGGAGATGATATGAGGGCTTAAAATATAAGAACGTAGAACAGAAGTGGAATCATGATGAAGTGATATATTTAGATAAGTGGCATAGCTATTATATTACTACTAAAAGTGATAAAATGAATCAGATATCGAAGTCTAAAAATCTAACATGGAATCAACGACTTGAACAAAGAAATTAAGCATCGATGACTTTTCCCCAGATGAAATCAATTTCCCGCCAATTTCACAAATCGGCGTTCCAGAACCAAAATTGTCGATCCCAATGGTGTTTCTATGCAATCCGATTCGCCAATTTCACGTTTTAGGTATCGATTTAGAAAATTGGTGGGATTGCAAGCAAGACATACCCCAGGGCATTTCTGTCGGCGATCTGTACGGAATCGTACCGCATTTGGGATCGGGTCATTCGGAACATGGATCGTGACTACTTTGGCGAATCTTGTGACTATGTGCTAAAATCACCTAACGAGATAGCACAATGGATTGAAACTTGTTGATTTGCTCTCACATTCTTCTCACCAAATACATTAACATTTATTTGAGCATCGGAGCGTAATCCTAGATGTATCCCGTGAATGGCTAACCATATATTCTTTTTCAATGATTCAGAATGTTCTTCATTTGAAAAAAAAGAAGCGGGGTTATATAGGTTATGTTTGGTAGGTGGAACATAACCGAATATAATGGAACAAAGTTGTTTCAGTAAGTGTTTGGTATAGATAGGAATGAGACAAGTCGAACAGTTAACAAAGTGTAACGGGACTAATTCCTCAAAATTTAGTCTCACCCAATTAATTAAAAGATGAAAAACACTGAAACATAAAACAAATGACAAAAAATACTCGGTGGAGTCTAAACAAAAGTTGTAGATCACGTCGCTACCTACGCGTGGATATAAAGAACGAAAAAAACGGAGCTCGTATGTGAAAGTTATGGAATTTAGAAGATAATTAATTTTTGGGTTAAGCTCTGAAGCTGACACGTGGCAAGATTTGGACCATAGCTTCCTCCTCATGCCTTGCCACTTGATGCTGACACGTAGCCACATACGCCATGCGTAACATACAATACGCCCAACAAGGTTATTACTCCTCGCGTACGCCCAGGCCCCAACCTATAAATAGAGGCACAAATCACCTCATTTTCTCACAACTTTCTCAAACCTTCTCTCCCAAACACCCCAACCCTTCTAAAATTTTCCCTAGTACTTATTAAGTTCTAGAAGCGAGTCCCGGAGTGCTAGAAGGCTCGGAGGAGAAGAGCTTTTGGCTGCAGAATTTCTACCTGCGCTGAGCCCGGTTCTTCGCTGAACCCCCTTGTAAGTGAGTTATGTGTCACACCCCCAAACCAAGATGGCGGAAACATTCGGGGGTGGAGGAAGTCATGTGCAGTATCATAACAATGCACAATAGTAAAACAACAACATCCATTGCGTTAATAATATAGTTAATACATGTGTGTTCTTTGTATAGTTGTATGACACCAAAATGTATAGCAAAATAAAAGACAAGTCTTTAACATGCTCTGTCTTCTCAAAACCTGTGCTAGTGTACCTGTCTACTGGTTCCCTGAGAATACAAGTTATTTTGAAAGAGAGTATCAACATTTAAGTTGGTGAGTTCATAAGTATTTAGTATCAAATGTTTGTATTTGTTTCATGAAAATGATAGTATATTTCCCAGAAAATCTTATATTTTATGCTTAAAATGAAAAGTAGTCTTTTACCCAAGACCCAACTGTTTGTATGTTTTGTTCTCTTGTAATAGCGTAAAATGTATGTTTGTACTTGAAATAATGCAAAATGTATGTTTTCCATATTTGTAAACTATCTTTACTAGAAAAATAGTATGTATTGTTCATGTGTGAACATCATTGTATGCATGTAATGGAAAATGAAGATTTACAATAGTATTGTTTAAAATAACACTACTGAAGAAATATATGCCTTGTAACCGAATTGGTTAGTTAAGGTTTTAATGTGATTAAGGTTATAACCATACTTGATTTACTAGTATAAAACACGACGTTCTTCAGGCGTCGAAAAATATATGAAATTTGTCACCCGTAGACCTGGAGGTCTCAACTGTAGCTAACAACCAAGGTGCGGGATTGTCAATCCCGTATAGATCTATACACAAACTCACGCTCTCCCTCCAGGAGACTCTGGTTATAAAACATGACTTAGCAAGAATATTGCTAAGTACCATGAAATAGTATTTCACATTCTAGTTAACTTGCTCTCGTATAGTATGTAAGTTGCTTCTTGTTCTTGTAAATGAATAGTATACTTTGTAATGAAAAGTAATAGTATGTATGTATTGATTCATGTAATGTTTTTCTGATCTAGAAAATAGTATGAATTAATTCTCTAAACTATACCTATTATAGTTTACTAGTATGTTTGTTTGAACTGTAAATGATTTGGAGAAAAGACTCATTTCCCCATCATATGCAATTGAGTTAAGTATGTTCATGAAAATGAGATTTATTATTCATGTATATATTTAGCATGTATAATTATGATTTAGCTTACAGTTGGACTAGTGATCCTACCCTAAGCCCACAACCAAACAAGGAATATGAGTTACAGTATTTAGCAATAGTCCTAAGTCCGTTAAAGCATGATTATACATAAATATACAAACGAATATGATTTTTATATAAACACAAATTTAAAATAGTTTAAAAGAGTTTGAAAATGATTTTAACAATTTTTATAAGCATAAGAATTCCTTTGTTTGATTGTTTTCACATGTAAGTGTTAACACAATTCTATTGTGTTTTACTTGTATTCCCCCCCCCCCCTAAAAGACATTTGAAAAGGGTAAATTTTAGGGGTATGAACTCACCTTATGTGAGTGATTCGATTGAAGGTTCGATATAGGATGTTTTTCCACAAGTTAGATCCCGAGGCAAAAACGAGTCCTAAAAGCATTTCACGTAATATATATGTATACAATTAGTGAATATAAACATAAGTATGATAAGGAATTTGACCAATTTGTAAGTTTCACTTATAAATAAGAGTGTTAGAAGGGATTTCGGAAGGCTGCTATGCGTTTTCGACTAGCCTGTGGGTTTTCGGCCACATGAAGATCTTGGTGAAACCAAGGAGATTCAAGGGTTATCGGTTGATGATCACCAAAAAGGAAGGTGATAGCTAGAAGAAATGAAGAACACTCGATGTTCTAATCAAGATCTGAAGGAGATTCAAAGGATTTTCGGATGATAGTTGAGAGAGAATAGGGGTTTTTGGTTGAAGAACTTGGGAGAAAATTTTGTGTTTTCAGTTAGAAGTGTAGAAATGAGGAAGTGATTTCAGTCACCCCATATGAATAGGGCCGGAATCATGATGGGATATGTTCGTTGGTTTGAATACCGAGAGGATAAGATCGAGGTTTGCGGCTTCGGACGTTTGCGGTACGAAGTTCGTTTGCATCCCTTGCGAGGGTTTTCGGTTCTAGCGAGACTTCTCAGATTCATGTACTTCACTTCTAATTTAAGCAACACTTCTAATAAAAGGGGGTTTTAAACACATATAGGTTATTATTCTAACCTTAATTAGATAGATCAAAACAAGAAGTTTGACTTTTACAAGATCGAAAATAACGGGTTGTCACATCATCCCCCCGTTAGAGGGAATTTCGTCCTAAAATTAAATCTAAAGTGATACCCATGGACTAAGGGAAAAGATGTAGGTATTTCTGTTTCATTTGATTTTCCTGCTCCCAAGTGAATTCAGGTCCCCGCTTGGCATTCCAGCAAACCTTCACTATGGGTATACGACTTTGTTTAGTTTGCTTGATTGCCTTATCCATGATTTCTACTGGTTCTTCCACGAAGTTAAGGCTCTCATTGATCTCGATTTCATCGAGTGGGATAACAAGAGTCTCATCAAATAGACACTTCTTTAGGTTGGATACATGGAAGCTAGGGTGTACGTTGCTAAGTTCTTGGGGTAGTCGGAGTTTGTAAGCTACTGGGCCGATTCTTGCGAGAATCTCAAAAGGCCCAATATACATTGGATTTAGTTTGCCACGCTTTCCGAAGCATATCATGCCCTTCCAGGGTAAGACCTTCAATAGAATGAGGTCACCAACCTGAAATTCCAAGGGTTTTCGTCTTTTGTCTATGTAGCTTTTATGTCTGTCTCTAGAGGCTTTCAATCGTTCACAAATCTGAACACTCTTTTTAGTCATCTCTCTGATGATTTCCGAACCAGTGAGAGTGCTGGCAGGAACTTGTCCTTTAGCTAGTTGCGTGTCACCCACCTCAGCCCATCATAGAAGGGATCTACACATACGGTCATAGAGGGCTTCGAATGGAGCAACTTTGATACTGGTATGGTAGCTGTTGTTGTATGAAAACTAGACCAATGGCAAATGGATATCCGACACTTTAACATAGTCGATCACACAAGCTCTCAACATGTCTTGTAATGTTTGTATAGTTCTCTCACTCTGTCCATCATTTTGTGGGTGGTAGGATGTACTCATGCCTAGCCTCGTCCCCAAGGATTTTTGCAGTGATTTCCAGAATCTTGAGGTGAATCTACTATCTCTATCAGAGATAATCGATATGGACACACCATGCAGTCGTACAATCTCTCTAATGTATGTTTTGGTCAGTTTCTCCTAGGGTTGAGCAGTTTTTCCCAAATCCCGATCCCGTACAGGTACCGTACCGAAATTGGTACCCGAACCGGTACCGAACCGTACCAAATTTAAAAATATGGGACGGTAATTGGTACTCTAAATACACAAAATTCGGGATTCGGTACTGCCGGTACCGGTACTAGTACCGAAAACTGGTACCATTCCCGGTACCGGTGATTTTAATTAGGTTCGGTACTCAGGATTAACTTTTGATCAAATTTGGTTTTAGGGAAATCGGGAATGGTACGGGTCGATACCGGTTCCATCCCACGCTCATCCCTAGTTTCTCCATCTTGTTAGTTTCTTTGATTGGTAGGAAGTGCGCAGACTTGGTTAACCTTTCAATGAACACCCAAATGGTATCGAGACCACCCGTTGTCTTGGGAAACTTGGTTATAAAATCCATTGTAATCCGCTCCCACTTCCACTCAGTTATCTCTGATTGTTGTAGTAAACCTGAGGGCTTTTGGTATTCTACCTTAACTTTGGCGCAAGTATGAAACTTGCCTACAAACGTAGCAATTTTTGATTCCATGTTAGGCCACCAATATAACTTTTTGAGGTCCAAATACATATTGTTTGAACCTGGATGAATGGAGTATCGAGTATTGTGTGCTTCGTTCATGACAATGTCTCTGAAAACACAGAGCTTCGGCGTCCAGATCCAATCTATGAGGTAAAAGACTTTGTCACCCTTGACTTCTAAGTTCTTATCCATTCCTCTTAGGGTTTCACCTACCACATTATTAAGGTTTCAAGGCTTCCTGTTGAGCCTTCTTAATTGGTGTGGACAGATGTGAATGGATGGTCATAGTCAATGCTTTGACTCTACAACCTGAGTACTCCTTCCGACATAGAATGTCAACTACTACATTGGCTATACCGGGATGATAACGAATTTTGTATTCGTAGTCATTTAGTAGGTCATCCCACCATCTCTGTTTCATGTTGAGCTCCTTCTAATTAAATATATGTTGAATACTTTTGTGGTCTGTAAAGATAGTGCTTTTCATACCATACAGGTAGTGTCTCTAGATCTTCAGAGCAAATACTAATGCTCCTAACTCAAGATCATGAGTAGTGTAGTTGACTTCATGTGTCTTAAGTTGTCTTAAGGCATATGCCATGACCTTTCCCCATTGCATAAGAACATACCCAAGCCCTTGGTTGGATGCATCACAGTATACCACAAAGTCTTCTATCCCCTCAGGAAGGGATAGTATTGGTGCACTACATTGAGCTTGCTTTAGCATTTGGAACGCCTTTTCTTGTTCTCTTCCCAATCAAAGGTCACACCTTTCTGGGTCAAGGTGGTAAGTGGTTTTGCAATCTTTGAGAAGTTCTGAATGAATCTACATAGTAACCAGCTAGGCTTATGAATTGATGGATTTTCGTAGGTGTCCTTGGTGCCAACCAGTTCTCGATGGCCTTGATTTTGGAAGGGTCCACATAAATTCCCTCTTCGCTAACCACGTGACCCAAGAATTCGACTCTTCAAATCCAAAATTCGCACTTAGAGAACTTCGCATAAAGCTTCTTTGCTCATAGTGTTTCCAAGATCTGTCATAAATGCTGACTATGTTCCTCCTCACTGCGTGAATAGATAAGTATATCATCGATGAATACAATCACGAACTTATTTAATTAAGGATGACACACCTGGTTGATTAATTCCATGAACACTATGAGCGCATTGATTAATCCAAAAGGCATCACTACAAACTCGTAGTGACCATAACGAGTTCGGAAGGCTGTTTTGGGAACATCTTCCTCTAAAACTCGTAACTGGTGATACCTGGATTCCAAGTCAATATTTGAAAATTAGCTTGCTCCTTGAAGCTGGTCGAACAAGTCGTCTATCTGCGGTAGAGGGTATCATTTCTTAATGGTCAGTTTGTTTAGCTTGCGATAGTCGATGCACATACGAAACGATCCATCCTTCTTCTTCACGAACAAGACCAGTTCTCCCCAGGGTGAGAAGCTTGGTCTAATAAATCCTTTGTTGAGTAGTTCGTTCAGTTGACTTGATAGTTCCTGCATCTTTGCTGGTGCTAGTCGGTAAGGCGATTTGGCTACAGGGGTAGCTCCAGGAATTATGTCGATTCTGAACTCGACTTGGCGTTCTGGTGGCACTCTAGGAAGATCTTCGGGAAAGATGTCGGGAAAGTCGCAGACTTCTGGAATGTTCTTCATGTCTTTCACCTTTTGGCTTGCATCAACTACATGAGAAAGGAACACATGACATTCCTTTCGTAAGTACTTCTGGGCTTGGATACTCGAGATGATTCGAAGGTTCGTGCCTGGTTTGTCGCCATAGATAACTAGGGTTTCACTATTCGGTAGATTAAGTTGAACGGCTTTCTCAAAACACAGAATGTCAGCATGATGAAGACTCAACCAATCCATGTCGATGATGACGTCAAAACTTTTAACTGAGACATGCATGAGGTTGTTGTTTAAGTAATTGTTTCCGTTAGCTATTTCTACGGTGAACGTTTCTTTTAGTGCTTGTAGTTGTTGTTTAAGTAAGTGTTTAAATTTTTGATTCACGAAACTCTTCTCCGCTCCACTATCAAATAGTACACATGCATAAGAGTTATCGAGGAGAAACGTACCCGTGACCACCGTGGGATCTACCACAGCTTCCTCATGACCTTTTTCCAAAACTCTCCCTACTCCACCTGTATTCCCTGCTTTTGGACAGTTCCTTTTGTAGTGCCCAACTTCACCGCACCCGTAGCAGGATTGGCCTACTCCAATATCGGGGAGTGCTTTACAGAAACGGCAAGTGTGCCCCTTCCTATTGAATTTAGCACATTGCATCTCTTGGCAAGGTCCATTATGATGGAAGGTGCACTTATTACATTTCGGCAGACTTCCAACTTACTGCTTTGCTGGTGCAGGGACAACATGGGTTGTTGCAGCATGAACATCCACTATCTGTTGTTTCTTGGTGGAGTTCTGTGTTGATTGGTTCTTCATTCTGTCCCAAAACTTTCTCTTGTTGTCAATCGCTTTGGCTAGTTCTGGGACAAGGGTTGTTACTTGTGGATGGACTCCATTGTCAGTGAGTCTCTATGCCAAGCGTTTGGAACTATTGAATGTAGAGGGGTTTGAAGACAATATGTTCCCCTGAAATGGAGGTAACAGTCCCCATATGTACCTCTCAATCTTCTTGCTTTCCGTAGGGGACCATCCCTGTACATAAAGCCGCAAGATCACTAAACCTATTAGTGTAAGCTACTATGTCAGAGCCTTTCATAGTAAGGCCCCAAAGTTTATGGTCTAGTTTCTGTACTTCACCCCTCGGGTAATATTCCCCTCTCATCAAATCCTTCAGTATCTCTCAGCCCATAGAGTTAGCCACTATGAGTGTAAGTGACTTGACATGGCCATTCCACCATGTGAGGGCCCTGTCGGAGAAGGTGCAGGCAGCAAGTTTCACTTTGCTTCCTATAGGGCAGGAGCATATCTCAAAGATAGACTCCGTTTTCTCAAACCATTGCGATAGAGAAATGATTCCTCCACTCCCACTAAAGGCTTTGGGTTTGCCATTTGTAAATTCCTTGTATGAACACTCGCTAGGGTGTCCATGACTATCTCCTTGGGTAGAGTTGATACCCGTTCCACCCCCACTAGTGCCACTAGTGTTGATCTGAGTTAAGGCTGCAGTCATAGCTACGGTCACTGCACCTTGAAATACTACAAGATCGAATTGTGGTGGAGGTTGTTGTGGTTGAGTTGGAGTTAGATGCCAATAGTGAGTATAAGATGCCCTAGTTCAACATGTATTTGTTTAAGTGTTTGCAATAGAGATCTATCATTAGAAAAATGAAAGAATTTGGTCAAGAGAATTAGATGCATGTCAATTCCATTGGTATTATAGATGTATAGAGTTCGGGAGAATTTGACCTTGTAATAGGTCTACAACATACCAATCATAGAGAAAACTTTGACAACATAAAGACCTAGCGAAACTGAATTTTCAAGGTCTAATCATAAATAGGAAAATAACACTAGAGTCTAAAAGTAGACTTAATCTATATCCAAAAGAGTGAGTAGAGTATGCCCTACTCGCGAGGAGTGTTGTTCTGCTTAGTACTAGTTCCAGCCCTGGATTCAGCCAACTGGTGTTCTATTTCCCACACACGCCTTTCCAATGCCACTTGGCTCTGCCGAAGTTCTCCGACTTCGAATCGGCTGGCTTTTAGTTCCCTATGTAGTCCATCAGTGTGAGTCCTTGTTAAATCCTGGTCTTCGTTCAGATGGCGGATGCGAACTATATTTACTCCTGAGTTAGCACGAATGTCCATGACTGGTTCTGTGTTGATTGGTTCAACATTGCGAGAAACACGACGAACAAAGATAGGGAGGATTCTGTCAGCGGAGCCTCCTTCACTCAGGTTGCAGAAGCTTCGGTCCCAATTATAAGGAGGAGGTTATCCCTATTCGTGACTACACCTTCCCAAGTTTATTGCCCACAGAGGCGTCGGCCCTTGAAAATCCTGTCGGGGGTTAGGATTTTGGGCAACTTGAGGTGGATTATAGACCTCTGGTTCTGAGTCGGAGTCTTCTTGAACTTCCTCTTCGTTATCTTCCTCAGGGTGTTCTTCTACTGGGACTATCGGGTTATCTTCTTCTGGTTCAGCTTCGAGACATCCACCGTTCCCTTGATTGGGAAAGTACGGGTCTCCTGGCAGATGAAATCCATCCATGTTATCTATGCAAAAATAGGGGTGTAAAAGACATATAATAGATGTATTTATAAAGAGATTTATAGTGTGATCCTTACCAGTTACTTCTATACTTACATAGTGCATACCAGCTATATATAACTAAGATAGAATAGACATTCGAATAAGTGATCCAACTCTAAAACCACAACCAAACAAGGAACATGAAGTAAAGCAAAGATCACAGATTCTAAGTCTATAACATCTTGGTCAGATATAACCTTAGCATATCCACTCAGCAACTATAGACCTACTAGTAAGGGTCATTTTTAGTTTTTACATCAGTAAATTATAGTACCACAAAATACTCCTATAGTACTTTAAGTTTATGTTAAGTTCTAGTATTTATTTGTAGTAACAGTTGGTAAGTTTTTAGACTTGTTGCAACACTACAACCATTCCTAGGCATATGATAATCACTTCCCAGATAGATATAGTTGATCATGCTATATCAATCCCAGACTTGATTATATATCCCCCAAGCCTACTCGTGCTGTTCAATAATCACAATACTTTTGTTCTGTTCTAGTATGACACTATTATGGTATGTATGCATGTATGTATACTTTAGTAAAATATTTGATATATTTAAAAGTATAACTCTTGGTCAGAGTGTTTTAATCCAATTGTATTTATAGTTGTATATCTTTTATGGGTTCATATACATAGTTCACTATAAACAATGCTCTGATACCAATCTGTCACACCCCCAAATCGAGATGGCAGAAACATTTGGGGGTGGAGGACGTCATGTACAGTATCATAACAATGCACAATAGTAAAACAAACAACATCATCCATTGCATTAATAATATATTTAATACATGTGTGTTCTTTGTATAGTTGTATGACACCAAAATGTATAGAAAAATAAAAGTCGAGCCTTGAACATGCTCCGTCTTCTCAAAACCAGTGCTAGTGTACCTGTCTACTGGTTCCCAGAGAATACAAGTTATTTTGAAAGAGATTATCAACATTTAAATTGGTGAGTTCATAAGTATTTAGTGTCAAATGTTTGTATTTGTTTCATGAAAATGATAGTATACTTCCTAGAAAATCCTATATTTTTTGCTTAAAATGAATAGTAGTCTTTTACACAAGACCCAACTATTTGTATGTTTTGTTCTCTTGTAATAGTGTAAAATGTATGTTTGTACTTGAAATAATGCAAAATGTATGTTTTCCATATTTGTAAACTATATTTACTAGAAAAATAATATGCAATGTTCATGTGTGAACATCACTATATGTATGTAATGGAAAATGAAGATTTACAGCAGTATTGTTTAAAATAACACTACTGAAGAAATATCTACCTTGTAATCAAATTGGTTAGTTAAGGTTTTAATATGATTAAGGTTATACCATACTTGATTTACTAGTATAAAACATGACGTTCTTCAGGCATCGAAAAAGATATGACATTTGTCACTAGTAGACCTGCAGGTCCCAACTGTAGCTAATAACCAAGGTGTTGGATTGTCAGTCCCATATAGATCTATATACAAACTCACGCTCTCCCTCCAGGAGACTCTGGTTATAAAACATGACATAGCAAGAATATTGCTAAGTGCCTTGAAATAGTATTATTTCACATTCTAGTTAACTTGTTCTCGTATAGTATGAAAGTTCCTTCTTGTTCTTGTAAATGAATAGCATACTTTGTAATGAAAAGTAATAGTATTTATGTATTGATTCATGTAATGTTTCTCTGATCTAGAAAATAGTATGAATTGATTCTCTAAACTATACCTATTATAGTTTACTAGTATGATTGTTTGAACTATAAATGATTTAGAGAAAAGACTCATTTACCCTACATATGCAATTGAGTTAAGTATGTTCTTGAAAATGAGATTTAATATTCATATATATATATATATATATATATATATATATATATATATTTAGCATGTATAATTATGATTTAGCCGACAGTAGGACTAGTGATCCTACGTTAAGCCCACAACCAAACAAGGTACAAGAGTTAAGGTATTTAGCCATACTCATTAGTCCGTTAAAGCATGATTATACATAAATATACAAACAAATATGATTTTTGTATAAACAAAAAGTTAGAATAGTTTAAAAGAGTTTGAAAATGATTTTAACAAATTTTATAAGCATAAGAATTCCTTGATTAGATTGTTTTCACATGTAAGTTTTAACACAATTATATTGTGTTTTACTTGTATCCCCCCTAAAAACATTTGAAAAAGGTAAATTGTATGGGTATGAACTCACCTTATGTGAGTGATTAGATAGACGGTTCGATATAGGATGTTTTTCCACAAGTTAGATCCCGAGGCAAAAATGAGTCCTGAAAGCATTTCATGTAATATATGTATACAATTAGTGAATATAATCATAAGTATGATAAGGAATTTGACTAATTTTTAAGTTTCACTTACAAATAAGAGTGTTAGAAGGGACTTTGGAAGGCTGGTATGCGTTTTTGGCCAGCCTGTGGGTTTTCGGCCACATGAAGATCTTGGTGTTCTTGGTGAAACCAAGGAGATTCAAGGGTTTTCGGTTGATGATCACCAAAAAGGAAGGTGGTAGGTTGAAGAAATGAAGAACACTTGATGTTCTAAGCAAGATCCGATGGAGATTCAAAGGATTTTCGGATGATAGTTGAGAGAGAATAGGGGTTTTCGGCTGAAGAACTTGGGAGCAAAAGTTGTATTTTCGATTAGAAGTGTAGAAGTGAGGAAGTGATTTTGGTCCCTCCCCCCATATGAATAGGATCGAAATCATGATGGGACATGTTCGTTGATTTGTGTACTGAGAGGATAAGTGTCACACCCCTAAACCAGACGGCGAAAACGTATGAGGGTGGTGGACTTCATTTGTAGTATCACAACACATGCATCATAGTAATCAAAGTACAAACAACCATTGCATTTAAATGTAAAAGTATTTACATGTGTTCAATCACTGTATATTGACACCAAAATAGTTATAGCAAAATACAAAAGATATGACTCAAAATGGCTCCATCTTCTCAAAAATCTCGGGGAGTACCTGTTTATTGTTTCCCTGAGAATACAAGTAATTTGAAAAGAGAGTATCAGCATAAAGTTTAGTGAGTGCATAAATATTTATGTTTAAAAGTATGTTTTCTGTTCTTTGAAAATGTAAAATGTTCCCGAAAATCCTATATTTTATGTTGTATATGAAAAGTAGTTTCAATCCCATAAAACCATTGTATTTGTAAACCTATTGTTCTGTATTTGTAGTTTGTAAAAGTGAGTGTCCCTGGCTCCACCAGTTGTTATTGTAAACTGTACTATAAACTGTATTTATGTAAAATAGTACTTTGGAAATATACTCTTGTTTAGTTAATTATACACTAACATACTGTTATTATCTTTTTAATGAGTTATTATAACCATACTGAGACTAGATGGCCTGAAAAAATGATTTGAAGGCGTTAAAAATTGTTGATAACAACTGTCACTCGTAGACGTGTATGCCTGGCTGTAGCTAGCAGTCTGAGTGCGGGGTTGTCAATCCCAATATAGATCTATAAATACTTGTTTCGATCCCCAACTGGAGATTCTGGTTATAATATCAGGACTTTAACTATGTTGTTTAAATGAATAAACAACTTGAACATGTTGTCTCGCAAAAAGCATATAAACGTAATGTGTATAATAAAAACCTAATCATTCTGAAATAAATGATTGATAGTATTTTCCTTATTTAGAATACTCTAAATGTATAGTCCTGTTTAGTTCTGAATCAAAATCTTATTCTTGTACGATAGTATAAATCCATGTTTTTGTAAAATAGTATACTTTAGTATGATTGACTTGTGACTTAGTGTTCTTGAATCATAAAGTATACCTATTATAATTTATATGTACTTTCTGTATTGTTATTAACTGTTCATGAGTGCAACCCCTTGCTCGACATGCTTACAAAGGGTATTGAAATAACCTATATATATATATATATATATATATATATATATATATATATATATATATATATATATATATATATATATATAAGATATATATAACTAAAATTGAAACGACAGTCGGACAAATAACCGATACCTTAAATCCACATCCAAACAAGGAAAAGGAAATAAAGTAAGTTATCAGTCCTAAGTCTTTTAAATCTTATATATATATATATATATATATATATATATATATATATATATATATATATATATGATTTTGGGGGAAAAATATAAGTTTATAAAAGAGTTTAATATTTTGAAATACTTTTGATGATTTAATGTTATTTTATCACAATTTGAAATCATTTGTTTGTAACACAAAATCTTTATGTTAGACTTGTATTCCCCCCTTTAAAATAGTAAAATCTATGTATATACTGGGGGGGGGGGGGGGTATGAACTCACTTGATAGGTTATGAATTGGGTAGCACTTTGTTGTTAGAAAAATAAGGCTTTATTGTTGGAAATCAAGCTTTGCGAGGGTCCGGTTTAGATACCGAAAGACTGTATTTTTGCTGACTCTTGGCGTCTTGGCATGTTATTTGAGTGTTGGATATGATATCGGGGCTTCGGGGGGTGGGGGGGGAGTTGTAAGCAGGTTTATGGGAGTGAAATATGTGAAAAAGGGTGAAAAATGGTGTAAAAGTGGTGTAGGAACTAGAGAATATCGCACCCTTTATATAGGTGCGAGGGTTCGGTCCGAAGAAAGGAGAAGGCGACACATGCTCGGACAGGTGGCGACTTCGGAAGCCAGGGGGCACGCATCAAAAGGAGAAGAGAAGCACACGACGGCCTCGGATGCGCGTCGGAACCAGGTTGGGTGAGACTTTCCAAGAATATCATGCCCTTCCAGGGTGATACCTTTAACAAGACACAATCACCAACCTGGAACTCCAAGGGTTTTCTCCTTTTGTCAGCGTAGATTAATAGTCTATCTCTGGAAGCTTTAAGTCGCTCCTGAATTTGTACGATTTTCTCCGTAGTTTCACGAATGATTTCCGGACCAGTGAGCTAAGAAATAGTAGTACTCCTTGAGAAGGTACTTTCGTGCCTTAATGCAAGAAATGATCTGAAGGTTCATTCCGGGTTTGTCGCCATTGATGATAAGAGTTTCGTTAGTTGGAAAATTCAGGTGAATGGCTCTTTCATAACATAGGATGTCAGCATGGTTAGAGCACAACCAGTCCATACCAATAATGACATCAAAACTTTTGATAGAGACCGACATAAGGTCTATTGGGAAAGAGAAGTCATTCAAGGTAAGGATACATCCTAGGTATATGTCGTTAGCGTAGTCAGATTTCCCATTAGCCATTTCTACCGTGAATGTTTCATTTAGTGGTTGGGAGTTTTGATTTAACAGGTGTTTGAAATTATAGCTCACGAAGCTCTTCTCAGCACCACAGTCAAATAGAATGCATGCATAAGTATTGTTGAGAAGATACATACCCGTGACCACCGCCGGGTCTGCCACAGCTTCTTCGTGACCTATTGCTAGAATTCTCCCAACTTCACTGGCATTTCCAGCTTTTGAACAATCTCTTTAGAAATGCCCAACTTCCCCGCATCCATAACATGCTTGACCTACTACAGCGGCAGGTACTTGGTTGATCGGTTGGGGTGGTGATTTGCAAAATCGGGCAGTATGCCCTTTTCTGTTGTAGTTACGACACTGCATTTCCCGACAATTTTCGTTGTGGTGAAAATTGCACTTGTTGCATTTGGGGAGATTACCAACATAAGGCATAGCTGGTGCAGGATTAGCAGGACCAGCAGCAGATACAGTAGCTGCATGGACCTCCACTAAGTGTTGCTTCTTTGAGGGTTCCTGAGAAGATTTTCCCTTTCTCTTATTCCAGCCTTTCTTCTTGCTGTTGTTGTTGTTATTGTTTGTGACAACCCGAAATTTCTATCTTGTACACCCATTCAACTTAATCAAAGTCAGACTTGTTTCTGCTATCTTTTAGCATTGTCTAGGGTCTGTTTGAGCGTTCTAAGCATAGTACATCCATGGAATAAGTGTTAGGAAGTATTTTCTGAAGTTCAAAACCATCAAACAAGCCATAAACTCAACATCACATGAGTTTACGGCCGTAAACTCATGGCCTTAAGTATGATATTCCTTCCCTTTTCCTCATTATTCACCATTGTTTAGATGATACATCTCCTTAACTAGTATCCCCCTTTAATTTCATCTATGAAATTCATCTTTTGGATTAGATCTTCAAGAACACCAAGAACACACACTAGTTCTTTGGGTCGAAATCAACCCTTTTTGCTTCCATATTGTAAGTATCCTTTTCCTATACTTGCTATCAAGTAGAAGATCTTCATTTACACACTTAAAAGCAACCTTTTCCAAGAACAATGAGAGTTTACGGCCAGGAGCATCTCCCTTGGCCGTTAACCCTTGTTAAGGCTACTAGTTTGGCCATAAACTCTTCTTAAGGATAGGATTGGGTCTAGAACACTTCCTTGAAGCTTGAGAGGACCTTAAAACACCCTTTAGCACAAGACTTCATGAGTTTACGACCATAAACTCATAGGGCCGTAAACCCATTGGCCGTAAACACCTTGGACCGTGAACATCATGGTCGTGAACACCAAGTGTGGCCGTAAACTCCCTTTAAGTGCAATCATATGTGATTGTAGCACTTCCATTCAAGTGTTTCCTAGTCCCTAAGGTGTTTCCTTGCATGATTAGTTGTATAAACACTAATTATATACATATATGTATAATTATATGCTTGATAGGATCTGTTTGTGCCCGAGATTTCACTTAGCACTTAGCATCCTACAATCAATCTTACATTCGCATCACTCACTAAAGGTGAGTGCATACCCCTTAACTTATCTTTTAAATGATTTTAAATGCTTTTATTGATGGGGGGGGGAGGAATACAAGTAGAAACATTATAGTTATTATATCAATCACATGTGATTAATAACTATCAAACAAGTGGATTTTCTTATACATCAAACTGTTTTATCAAGCAAACTCTTCAAAAAATTTTATAAACTAACATCAAGTCATCTGTTACCATTCAAATGGTTAAAACTCTTTATTAAACTCTTTTAAACTAATTTATATTGTCAAAATCATGTCTATATAGATATAGTTATATAAGTAAGATTGAAAGGACTTAGGACTGATAACTCACTTTATTTCTTGTTCCTCGTTTGGTTGTGGACTTAGGGTATCCGGTTATTTGTCCGAATGTCGTTTGAATCTTAGTTATATATTATGTATATATGTATAGATATAAAAGTTCTTACATAAGTTCAGCACCTTTGGGTAGCAAAGGTGTACAAACATACTTAGACATTCAAACAACATTACTAGTAAAGTATAATAGGTATAGTTTAGGGATTTACTACTCACTACTTCTAGTACAATGACACATACAAGAGTCAGTTCATTCATGAGTCAATACAAACTTACTACTATGAGAAACATAAAGAACATACTATGATGAGAAACTCAGAGAACATACACTACACTATACAAAGAGAACATACTATACAATAGAAAAGAGATGACATACAATACAATAAAACATACTATACAAACACTGGAATACTATAACATTAATGTGAGCCACTATTTCATGGCATGACAACTTACCGTTGTGTCACGTTTTGTAACCAGAGTCTCCTGGATGGAGAGCATGAGTTTGTGTATAGATCTATACGTGACTGACCGTCCTACACCTTTTTGCTAGCTATAGTGGGACCAGCAGGTCTACGGGTGATAAATGTCATACCATTTCGACGTCATCGAGCATCGTGTTTTACTAGTCGATCAAATATGGTTACAATCATATCATATTTTTCCTTAATTAACAAACTGGTTTAAGGTAGTTAGTATATTGGTAGTTACTTATATACAATACTACAGTACATCGTTATTTTCCCATTGCATTCACATTGTGATCTTCTCACATAAACGGTAATGTAAACTATATTTTGGTAATGATAGTCATACTTGGGGAAGATACGCACTTTTACAAACAAACAACATGCAGAACATTCGGGCCTTGGTAGAAGGCTAGTTTTTAGTAGAAAATATAGGATTTTCTAGGAGATACAAACATTTACTACAAGCACTTACAAACATTTTCATACAAACAATGAAACTAAAATACTTATGAACTCACCAGCTTTAACGCTGATCTACTCTTTCAAAATAACTTGTATTCTCAGGTCACCAGTAGATAGGTACTGATGACCAGGTATTTGAGAAGATGGAGCTTTCAAGACTCGTCTTTATTTTGATTATCAATTTTTGGTGTCTTATAAACTATACACTTAACACACTTTTATTAAAATTATTATTAATGCAATGGATGATGTTGTTGCTTGTTTACTATTATGCATTGTTGTGATACTATACATGACGTCCTCTGCCCCAGAACGTTTCTGCCTTTCAGGTTTTTGGGTGTGACAGATTGGTATCAGAGCTTTGTTTATAGTGAATCGAGTATATCAACCCATAAAAGATATACAAACTATAAACACAACGGGATTTAAATAATTTGACCAAGATTTTATACTTTTAAATAATAAAATTTTTAACTAAGTATACATACCTGCATTCATACTAAAATCAGTGTCACTAGGGCAGAACAAAAGTATTGCGATTGTTGGACAACACAAGTAGGCTTGGGGACATATGATCAAATCTGGGAGTGATATAGCCTGATCAACTATATCTTTCCGAGACGTGATTAGCATGTGCCTGCGAATGTTTGTGGTGTTGCGGCAAGTTTAAAAACTTACCAACACTACTACAATGAAAACAATAGAACATAACATAAACCTAAAATACTATAGAAGTATTTTGTGTTACTATAATTACTTATATGAGAACTAAAGGTCTTTATTAGTAGGTCAATAGTTGCTTGGTGGATACGCTAAGGTTATATGTGACTAAGGTGTCATAGACTTAGAATCTGTGATCTTTGCTTTATTTCATGTTCCTTGTTTGGTTGTGGATTTGGAGTTAGGGTCACTTATTCGAAGGTCTATCCTGTTTTGATTACATGTAACTAGTATGTACTATGAAAGTATTGAAGTAACTGATAACGATCATCCTATAATTATCTTAATTAGTGCATCTATTTATTATTTCTTTAACCCATATTCTCGCGTAGTTAGTATGGATGGATTTAATCTCCCTAGCGACCCATACTTCCCCAACCCAGGCAATGATGGATGGCTCGACGAGGAGCCAGAAGAGAATCATCCAATCCCTTTGGATGATGACTTTGTAGAGGACTTTCCAGAGGATTCTGACCCTGAACCAAAAGTCAATGATGTACCTCTGGTGGCTCCGATCCCGAATCCTAACGCTCGTCCGGCTTTTCAAGGCCCGACGCCTCTGTGGGCGGAATATTTGGGAGCATGGATCCAGGAGCAGGGTTAGCCTATACCATTCAATGGTGACCGAAGCTTCTACAACCTGAGCGAGGGAGGCTCAGCAGACAGATTCCTGCCCATTCTGGTCCGTATGGTTTCTCGTAATGAGGACCAAGGTAGGACAGCCATCCATCGAATCATGGAGGTTGACGCCAATGCGACAGTTAATAAAGTCCACATCATTCGTCTGGAGGATGCTCGTGTGAGAGCTAAGAGAGACAATAAAGCTCTACAACAATAACTGGCTGCAACTCGGGCTGAAGTCATAGAGCTCCGAGTACGCCAAAGGGTTTATGAGCGACAACTCCTTGATGTGGAACGTCAGCTGGCTGAATTGAGGGTTCGTCCAAGGGGTACCCATCGCCGGTAGAAGACGCTCCACTTATCTTTCTTTTGGGTTAAGAAATAGCCTTCGTATCTATGCTCTAAGTAGCACTTTCCCTTGTAAATGTTCCAATCCATCTAGTACTGTTGCTAGGTCCCTATGTTGTCAAAATTTCCTGATTATGGTTTGATGTAAGACCTACTTCTAGGTCATTTTCCCGAACTTGTTACATCATTAATGCCAATATTATTAACAACCATCAAATCTTTTGGGAAATCCATATTCAAGTAATTTCAAGTTTCTACTGCTAGATCTCTATATCAATCATACTCTCATTTGTTTTGTTGGACTATGGAGAGTTAGTCCATGATCCATTTTCATTATTCTTACAATTGATTCTTACTATCATCTTCATCTTTGTAAACTTTTAGTCGAACTATGCCTCCACAGAGAGTGAGAAGGAGTAACCCTCTGATAACTTCTATGCAACCTCCACCTCCTCCATAATACAATCCGGCGACTATCTAAGCTGCGGTGAATGCGGCTGTTACGGCAGCCCTAGCTCAGTTCAGTGCTAGTGGAACTAGCGGGAGTGGAACAACTGTGCATTCCACTTAAGATGATGCTCCAACGTGCTCTAGGGAGTGCTCGTATAAAGACTTCACCAACTGTAAGCCCATGTCCTTCAATGGGACTGGCGGAATCATTGCCCTCTCGCAATGGTTTGAAAAGACGGAATCGATCTTCGAGATCTATTCCTGTCCGGAAGGAAGCAAAGACAAATTTGCTGCCTGCACCTTCGCAGACAGAGCCCTAACATGGTGGAATAGCCATGTCAAGTCACTAACTCTAATAGTGGCTAATGTTATGGGCAAGGAAGCTCTTAAGGACCTCATGATTGAAGATTACTGCCCGGGGGACGAAGTTCAGAAGCTTGAACAAGAACTCTGGAGCCTGGCCATGAAGGGCTCCGACATAGTGGCCTATATTGCCAGATTCAGCACTCTGGTGGCACTATGTTCGGGAATGGTCCCTACTGAGGGAAAGAAGATATAGAGGTATATCTAGGGGCTGGTGCCTCCATTTCAGGGGAATGTTTTAGCTTCAAACCCCACTACCTTCGATAGTGCTAAGCGATTGGCACAACGGCTCATTGATCATGGAGTCCGTGCCCCAACTACAACAACAACCCTAGCCATCCCAGAACCTTCCAAAGCCGCTCACAGCAAGCGGAAATTCTGGGATAATAAGAGGAAGAACGTGGCGCAGAACTCTGCCAAAAAACAGCAGGTCGTAGCCGTTCATGCTGCGATAACCCCTACTGCTACTAAACTGATGAAGAAGTATGTTGGGAGCTCTCCAAAGTGCAACTTCCACCACAAAGGACTCTGCCGGGACATGCAGTGCACTAACTGCAACATGAAATGGCACACTGCCCGTTTCTGCAAAGCTCCGACAAGGCCGATCAACCAAGTCCCTAGAGTTGGTGTGGACCAGGCTTGCTACGGATGTGGCGAGGTGGGTCACTATAAAAGGAACTACCCGAAGGCAGGGAACACTGGCGGAGTGGGAAGAGTTTTGGCTATAGGCCACGAGGAAGCGGTTACCGACCCTATACTGGTCATTGGTATGTTTCTCCTCGATAACTCATATACATGCATACTGTTTGATAGTGGAGCGGAGAGGAGTTTCATGAACCAAAAATTTGCTCACTTACTTAAGCAAATATCACGTGCACTTAAAGAACCGTTCATTATAGAAATGGCTAATGGAAAGACTGAGAGCACTAGCAATATATACATAGGATGTAGTCTAACTCTAGATAGCCATTGATTTTCAATCGACCTCTTGCCGGTCTCAATTAAAAGTTTCAACGTCATTATCGGCATGGACTGGTTGAGTCTACATCGTGCCGACATCATATGTTATGAAAAGGCCATTCGCCTTAATCTGCAGTCTAGCGAAACTCTAGTTGTCTATGGCGACAAACCCGACACGAACCTTCGTATCATCTCGAGTATTCAAGCCCAGAAGTACTTGCAAAAGGAATGTCGCGCATTCCTTGCTCATGTTGTTGATGTGAGCCAAGAAGTGAAGGACTTAAAGAACATCGCAGTGGTAAGCGATTTTCCCGACATCTTTCCAGAAGAACTACCAGGATTACCCCCACAGCGTCAAGTCGAGTTCAGAATAGACTTAGTTCCAGGAGCTACCCCTGTAGCCAAATTGCCCTATCGTCTAGCACCAACAGAGATGCAGGAGCTATCCGGTCAACTTAACGAATTGCTCAGCAAGGGCTTTATTAGACCAAGCTTTTCACCTTGGGGAGCACCGGTCTTATTCGTGAAGAAGAAATACATATCGTTTCGTTTGTGCATCGACTATAGAGAACTAAACAAGCTTACCATCAAGAATCGTTTCCTTCTCTCTCTTGCATAAGCGATTTGTTCGACCAACTGCAAGGGGCGAATTACTTTTCAAAGATAGATCTGAGATCTGTGTATCACCTGTTACAAGTGCTTGTGGAGGATGTTCCGAAGACAACCTTCTGAACTCGTTATAGACACTACGAGTTTGTTGTGATGCCATTCGGATTTACTAATGTGCCCGCAGTGTTCATGGACTTAATGAATAGGGTATTCCAGCCTTACTTGGATCAGTTCATCATTGTATTCATTGATGACATACTTATCTACTCTTGTAGTAAGGATGACCATAGTAAGCGTCTGCATCAGATCTTGGAAACATTACGATCAGAGAAGCTCTACACGAAGTTCTACAAATACGAGTTTTGGATTCTTTGTTAGTGAAGGGGGAATTCATGTGGACCCTTCCAAAATAAAGGCCATTGAGAACTGGTCAACACCGAAGACGCCTATATAAATTCGCCAATTTCTAGGCCTCGATGGCTACTATCGTAGGTTCATTCAGAACTTCTCTAGGATTGCGAAGCCACTTACTACATTGACCTAGAAAGGTGTGGCCTTTGACTAGGAAGAGAAACTAGAGAAGACATTCCAAACGCTAAAACGAGCCTTATGCACCGCACCGATACTATCCCTCCCAGAAGAGATAGAAGACTTCATGGTTTATTACGATGCATCCAACTAAGGACTCGGTTGTGTTCTCATGCAATGAGGTAAGGTCATCGCCTATGCCTTAAGCCAACTAAAGACACACGAGGTCAACTACACCATACATGATCTTGAGTTAGGAGCAGTTGTGTTTGCTTTGAAGATCTAGAGACACTACCTGTATGATACGAAAAGCACTATCTTTACAGATCACAAAAGCCTTCAACATATATTCGACCAGAAAGTGCTCAATATGAGGCAACGATGGTGGGTCGAGCTACTCAATGACTACAAATGTGAAATTTGTTATCATCCCGATAAAGCCAACATAGTAGCTGACGCCCTAAGTTGGAAAGAATACTCTGGTCGTAGAGTCAAATCATTGACTATGACTATCCATTCACATCTGTCCATACAAATTAAGAAGGCTCAACTCGAAGCCTTAAAACCTGAAAATGTGGCGGGTGAATCCCTGAGAGGGTTGAATAAGAGCTTGGAAGTCAAGGGTGGTGGAGCCTTATATCTCCTGGATCGAATCTGGACACCGAAGCTCGACGGCTTCAGAGACTTGGTCATGACAGAAGCGCACAACACTCGATATTCCGTCCACCCAGGTTCGGATAATATGTATCAGGATCTTAAAAAGCTATACTGGTGGCCTAACATGAAAGTAGAGATTGCTACCTTCGTGAGTAAATGCCTTACTTGCGCCAACGTTAAGTTCGAATACCAGAAACCATCAGTTTTACTTCAACAACCGAAGATACCTGAGTGGAAGTGGGAGCGGATCACGATGGACTTCATAACCAAATTGACCAAGACAACGAGTGGTCTCGATACCATATGGGTGATCGTAGACAGGTTAACCAAGTCCGCACACTTCCTACCCATCAAAGAGACTGACAAGATGGAGAAACTAACTAGAACCCACATTAGGGAGATCGTGCGACTGCATGGTGTTCCCATATCCATTATCTCTGATAGAGATAGTAGATTCACTTCAAGGTTCTGGCAGTCGCTACAAAATTCCCTAGGAACTAGGTTGGACATGAGTACAGCCTACCATCCGCAAATGGACAAACAAAGTGAGAGGACTATTCAAACCTTAGAAGATATGTTGCAAGCCTGTGTGATTGACTTTGGAAGGGCATGGGATATTCATCTACCCCTTGTCGAGTTCTCCTATAATAATAATTATCACACGAGCATAAAGGTTGCTCCATTTGAAGCCCTCTATGGCCGAAAGTGCAGATCCCCTCTATGATGGGCTGAGGTGGGTGACACCCTGTTAGCTAATGGACGCGTTCCTGACAGTACTCTTATAGGTCCGGAAATCATTCGGGAAACAACAAAGAAGATCGTTCAAATCCGTGAATGATTGAAAGCCTCTAGAGACCGACAGAAAAGCTACGTAGAAAAGAGAAGGAAGCCTTTGGAATTCCAGGTTAGCGACCATGTTCTATTGAAGGTCTCACCCTGGAAGGGTTTGATATGCTTCGAAAATCGTGGAAAGCTAAATCCAAGATACGTAAGGCCTTTCGAGATTATCGCTAAAATCAGCCATGTAGCTTACAAACTCAAACTACCTCGCGAACTTAGTAACATACATTCTACCTTCCACGTCTCAAACTTGAAAAAGTGTCTGTCCGACGAGACTCTTGTAATTCCACTCGATGAGATCGAGATCAACGAGAGCCTAAACTTCATGGAAGAACCAGTAGAGATCATGGACCGAGAGGTCAAGCAAACCATCGTATCCCGATAGGAAAGGCTCGCTGGAATGCCAAGCGAGGACCTGAATTCACTTGGGAGCGCAAGGATCAAATGAAACTGAAATATCCTCATCTTTTCGCTAAATAATTTGTAATTGCTTAAACTCTAATTTCGGGATGAAATTCTCTCTAATGGGGGGATGATGTGACAACCCGAAATTTGTATCTTGTACACCCATTCAACTTAATCAAAGTTAGACTTGTTTATGCTATCTTTTAGCATTGTCTAGGGTCTGTTTGAGCGTTCTAATCCAAGTACATCCATGGAATGAGTGTTAGGAAGTATTTCTGAAGTTCAAAACCATCAAACAAGCCATAAACTCCACATCACATGAGTTTACGGCCGTAAACTTAAGGTGGCGGTAAAATCATGGCCTTAAGTATGATATTTCGTCCCTTTTCCTCATTATTCACCATTTGAAGTCAAGAAACTCGAATTCTCTCTCAAGTATCATAAGGATCTTCATTTTTATCTTTGAAAATGTAAGTGTTTCATCCATTGTTTAGATGATACATCTCCTTAACTAGTATCCCCCTTTAATTTCATCTATGAAATTCATCTTTTGGATTAGATCTTCAAGAACACCAAGAACACACACTAGTTCTTTGGGTCGAAATCAACCCTTTTTGCTTCCATATTGTAAGTATCCTTTTCCTATACTTGCTATCAAGTAGAAGATCTTCATTTACACACTTAAAAGCAACCTTTTCCAAGAACAATGAGAGTTTACGGCCAAAAGCATCTCCCTTCGCCGTAAACCCTTGTTAAGGCTACTAGTTTGGCCATCTAGGATTGGGTCTAGAACACTTCCTTGAAGCTTGATAGGACCATAAAACACCCTTTAGCACAAGACTTCATGAGTTTACGACCGTAAACTCATAGGGTCGTAAACCCTTTGGCCGAAAACACCTTGGGTCATGAACATCATGGCCGTGAACACCAAGTGTGGCCGTAAACTCCCTTTAACTGCAATCACATGTGATTGTAGCACTTCCATTCAAGTGTTTCTTTGTCCCTAAGGTGTTTCCTTGCATGATTAATTGTATAAACACGAAACATATACATATATGTATCATTATATGCATGATAGGATCCGTTTGTGCCCGAGATTTCACTTAGCACTCAAAATCTTACAATTGATCATACATTCGCATCACTCACTACAGGTGAGTTCATACCCCTTAAATTATCTTTTAAATGATTTTAAATGCTTTTATGGGGGGGGGGCAGGAATACAAGTAGAAACATTATAGTTATTATATCAATCACATGTGATTAATAACTAACAAACAAGTGGATTTTCTTATACATCAAACTGTTTTATCAAGAAAACTCTTCAAAACATTTTATAAACTGACATCAAGTCATCTGTTACCATTCAAATGGTTAAAACTCTTTTAAACTTATTTATATTGTCAAAATCATGTTCTATATAGATATAGTTATATAAGTAAGATTTAAAGGACTTAGGGCTGATAACTCACTTTATTTCATGTTCCTTGTTTGGTTGTGGACTTAGGGTATCTAGTTATTTGTCTGAGTGTCGTTTGAATCTTAGTTATATATTATGTATATATGTATAGATATAAAGTTCTCACATTAGTTCAGCGCCTTTGGGTAGCAAAGGTGTACAAACATACTTAGACATTCAAACAACATTACTAGTAAACTATAATAGGTATAGTTTAGGGATTTACTACTCACTACTTCTAGTACAATCAAACATACAAGAGTCAGTTTATTCATGAGTCAATACAAACATACTATTATGAGAAATAGAAAGAACATAGTATGATGAGAAACTAAGAGAACATACACTACACTATACAAAGAGAACATACTTAATGTGCACGGAAGTACCCACTAATTTTAATATTTATAACCTAACAAACTTAGACTAACTATACAAAGAGAGCATAATTAATGTGCACGGAAAGGATATGTCCCTTCAGCTCGAATGTGGCAGTGGCATGGATTGCAGGTTGTACTAAGTCTGGACCAACATCATCTCAAATTCTTTTTCTGTAAGCTCCCATGGACATTTCTTCAATATTTGCCATCTCGTTCCTTGGCTCGTTCTCGGGTTCGCTCGTATGTTCTTCAAATTCAGGCTCGGTATCATATTCGGATTCGG
Organism: Lactuca serriola; assembly: GCF_051521515.1. NCBI lineage: Eukaryota > Viridiplantae > Streptophyta > Magnoliopsida > Asterales > Asteraceae > Lactuca > Lactuca serriola. The sequence goes on from NC_136411.1 coordinate 229,499,650, forward strand.
TTTGGACGGGTATTTGATCCAAGTGTAAAAGCTTGCTCTTGTTCTTTGAGGATGAACTTGACTCCCCTGTTTTCTTCCCCGATTTCTTTGAGAACACTGATTTGAATTCTTGTAAGGGCGTCTTCTTCTTGTAAATTGCAGACTCGGGATCTTCAAGCGGTATTACCAAAGGGGTGTTAGAGCCTCTAGTCATGAACTCCTGCAAACTAAACAACAAGGATAAAAACGTAAAACCGTACTAAGAAAAATAAACTGAAAACTACAAAAAAACTAAAATCACAGTTCTCACATCGTGAATCTATATACTCACGTCGTGAGTTCTGTAATAAAAAAAAATTAATCAAACCTTCTTAGAAACGAAAAACTAAGTGAATTAAAAAATGAAAACAGAGAATAAAAACTAATGCTAAAAAAACTTTTGCTGGAAAATTAACTTTTTGCAGGTTTTACCCCACAAAAAGTGTCGATTAACTTCAAGCAAATAAATAATAAACTAAGTCGTTCCTCGGCAACGGCGCCAAAAACTTAATGTGCACGGAATTACCCACTAATTTTAATATTTATAACCTAACAAAGTTAGACTAACTATGCACTTATAGGAAGTGTACCTAGTCAAATTACAGTATAGCATAGGTAAGTCGGGTGTCGATCACAGGGAACGGTGTTATCAATTACTTTATTTACTACTAAATTAATCTAATTATTAAGAAGCTAAAAGGGTTTTTTTATCTAATTTTGCAAGTTTAGATGAACTTAATTCTTTAACAATAACTTAATCAATAAACAAAACACTTCTGTTAGTTCGAATCCACTTTCACTCAATGGTTATACATTAGCTATAACTATTACTATTGGTGACCAATTAAGATAGTATTAGTAATTTAGTTCTAAATTTACTAATTATTAATCAATTCGTGTAATTCTATTTATGTTCATACAATAGTTAACACATAACCAATTATTAAATAAGATTGGAGCCATGAAGATTGATTAATCAAAACACAATTACAGTCATAATATGAGTTCTCTAACACAACTTAATTTAATTTTTCAATTACTAATATAAGATTGGTTTGATCTTAGCTCCAATAACTAGTGTTCACTATATTATTAGGTATTCAAGTTCATGCATAATTGTGTTCACTAACTGCACAGAAAAGGAATTCAAAGTAATCAAATAACTAATTCAAGCATGCTAGGTAAAATTAATAAACACAAGCATATCACCAACAATTAAAGTTAAATCTAATGCATTAAAACCATGAGTTCCAACTTCATCTAGCTAACTGAAGTAGCTAGATTTAGCTGGACATATTAACAGCTAAAAAAACGATTACTATAATCCAAAACATGTTAAAGTGTACCAAACTATGAATCAACTTATGTACTTCTACTTCCTTGGTGTTGAAACCAGCTTCCAGGTCTTCTTCTCCTCTGAATTTTCGTCTCCAGGAACCCCTCTCAGCTACCAAAAAAATCTCCTCTTTGTAATGGCCAAGAATATATATATATATATATATATATATATATATATTCTTAAAAATCCCATGCCACGTCATGGTTATCCCTGCCACATCGTGGTTATCAAGTTATCCGTATCGGGCAAGGACTCCTTCTTCACATAATCTTTTCTTCTAGAATACTCATGCCACATCGTGGTTGTCTCTGCCACGTCGTGGTTTTGGTAATTTCCGTGATCTTCTTTACCTTTTGTACTCCAAGCCTCCAATGTTCCATAAACTGTCACTTTTGGTCCCTCTCTTCAAAAATGCTTTATTTTGGCTGCAAATAATATTTTATCCTTATAAGTATCAAAATTTTAGATAAATGACCAATATATATATATATATATATATATATATATATATATATAAATGTACTTAAATATTGCCTTAAAATATGCATAAATTTGGCAATATCAAAATACCCCACACTTAGGCTTTGCTTGCCCTCAAGCAAATCTACTTATTTAAACTCCAACCTTCATCACTAGCATTTCATAAAACAATCCAATTCCAGCTCAGCCATTATGCCAAGACCTCAACGAATGCATTTGTGTCTAAGTTTTTCCTAAAATACCCCCCATAATTTAAATACTCACAATCTTCATAAACACTCGCCCACTTCTTCCGAACAATGCTCATTTTATGCATCCCTCCGAATCCATCCACATAAAAACTCCTAACCTCAATGTATTTTTGGTTGAGCAACCCAAGCATACATAATCTAGACAATTACAATTTATGATTCCACTATGGAGCCCTTTTGGAATTCCTCACTTCTTTGATATTTGATCTTCTATTTTTGGGTATCTTCAACTTCTGAATTTCTTTGGAATTTTGGTTTTTTGTTCTTCATACTTTGACTTTGATGCTCCAAAAATTCTTCAAACTTTTCTTGTAATTCTCTCTCTCTCTCTCTCTCTCTCTCTCTCTCTCTCTCTCTCTCTTTTTAACATGTAACTCACTTTTTTTCACTCAAAACCCTACATGCTTAAGCAGGGGCGCTCAACTTCAACCTTTATTGGTTAAAGATAATAATTTTCCTAGATACATTTCTGGTACACGATGCTAAACATATTGCATCCTTCAAACTAAGCAAGGTCGTGTTTTTGTTCCATGATTTCACTAAAATAAGGGAGGCTACAAATGCACTATAACGTGTATTGGCTCAACTAAACATTTGAGCTCTTATCGGATCATCCCATATAACACTGGCATCTACAGTTCAAATTATTATTACTAGATTTAATTATTAAAAATTTCCAAATTTCAAAATTTTACCATTATCTAGCAATTTACTTTTTCTACCCCCTACCCCACACTTATTTCATACAATGCCCTCATTGTATGCTTAAAATAATATAAAAATTAAGAGAAGGGAGAAAAAGGAACAGACTCCGCTGGGATAGTGGCGTGATCATCTCCAAAAGTGCGGATGGAATGTGCATCTCGAACATGGACCTCTCCAAAAGATGAACTTGGGGTTGAACTGGATTATAATATAAATAAGCCACGAACACGACTCGAAACTTCAATTCTTCAATAAAAGTGGGTGCAAATATGTAGAAAAATGTGGGAAAGAATACACCACATTATATGTAGGAGGAAACGAGGCAAAATAGTCTTCATAATGATCCCAAGAAGAAACATGACAAGCCTCAAGGTAAAACACACTAAGGATCTTCAAGATGAATATAAAATCAGAAACCACGTCGTGGTGCAGAATACCACGTCGTGAAAACTGGACTTCATAAAAAAAATTCCTCATTGCTTTATTCATCCTAGCAGCTTGACCAATGTCTTAATGGGTTAAGACTCTTCTATGTAAAGATACTTTTCTAACGTTATCCTCTCTCCCTTCAACGTACCCCACACTTATTTTTAATTGTGGGTTTTGACTTATGATTTTAGACCTTAACCGACCCTCGATTTGACTAGACAAACACGACTCTCGACATAGCCTTACGTCCTTCTGAAAATTCCAACGCTAATCTGAAAAAGGAAGAACCCAATAGAAAGAAAAGAGAAACATAATAGTGTAACAAAGTCCAAATTCAAACATAAAATAACACTACTTAAAATAAATTAAAAAAAACTAAATAAAACTAAATAAAGAAGACATCAATCATCATCTTCTCGCCCCTGCACTCCACTCGGTCCTTCCCCATCATTTCGCAAATTCCAAAGCTCCTCCCATGTTGGATAATAAGGGTAATGAGGTGGCATAGATGGTGGTCGAGTCACACCCAAATGTGAATAAATACCCTCAACCAACTGGGTATGATAAATAGCATTCCCCCGGAGGTTATCCAAATAGGTTCCCACCCGACTCTGAAAAGGGTCAGTGGGTACTCCTTGTACATGCTGTCGAACAACACGCTCTCTCTCCATCTCTCCCCGAGCTCGAACATTTCTACGCCGAGGTCTAGCTGGTGGTTGTTGCTCTGGTTGCGCCTCCTCCTGCTCCCTATCTACCGGTGGTATAACAAACCCGCCCCCGACATTGACTACGACCCGCATAAGCCCCATAACTTGACGCGACAATTCATTATCGGGAAAACATGTTAGATTTCGCATAAACTCTGGAGACAAAATATCATATGAACGAGCAAGACGGGTGACCAAATGTCCTCCCGTGATTGGACTCCCTTGCCGAGAACTAACAGCTTTCCTACTCATGAACCTTGCAAGCATGTACGGCAAGTCACAACAAACTCCGGGAGTAATGATACTCCATAAAAAGAACAAATTCTGAATTGAAACTTTGTCACCATGATGCCTGTGGTTAATGGAGAAGGTAATAAGGCGATGCAGGAAACGGTATACAGGGCTTCGAATTTGCGACTCACTAGAATCACAAGCATTGTACTCGTGATTGGAAATAGTTCTCGAAAAGTGAACATCCAATAGGCTGGAAGTAAAATCCCGAGCACACCCAAGTAAGAATGGTACAAAGAACGGAGATTGGGTTTCTATTTCAATATAAAGTCCCATTCGCCAAGCAAACTCTCAAAGGTTGCACTCCCGATAAACTCTGCCTAAACGGAAAATCAGTGCCCTGTTATAGTCAAAGTCGACAGTCCTCTCTTCAAAACCAACCGTAGCAAAGAACTCTACGGACAATTCCCGGTAAACGGGTTCTTGGATGGCAAAAAGATTCCTCCACCTGTGACAAGTAAAAGTAAAATCTAACCCCTCATACACTTTTGTCCAGTAACGTTCCAAGTCAGAGACCAGACCCACTTCACCCAACCATCCCCAATCTACAATGGGCGCGATTGCAAATTCTATATTATATAACCACCCCAATCGGTTCTCGTACGTAGTCAATAAATCCCGAGAAATATTTTGAGGAAATCGATATAGAGGATGAATGCTTGCCAAATTAATTTGGGCATCTTCCTGTGGAGCATTGTGTCTTGGAGCCATTCCTGAAAAGAAAAGAAAACCAAAAGAAACAAAACACCCAAAGTAAAAAAAATAAAACAGTTTATGCTTGACCAGGAACCACATCGTGGCTAATAACGCCACATCGTGGTTTCTGAATCGTGACGTGGTGCGCAGATCGACTTCACATACTCAATTTTAGCCAAAATTAACAGTTGGGGTTTGTTCCTAATGATAATCTAAGGTATGTAAACTAAAATACATTAACCAATTTCATCCAAATTCGGAATTTTGTTTTACACATAACCCTAACTATAAAAATGTGTAAATTGAAAGTACCATCTGCAATGAATGGGTGAAACACATACCGTATGGAGTTAAAGGACAAGAAATGCGAGAAAAATTTATCGGCTGTGGGGCACTTGGTCTCCGTTCGTGAGGCAGCAACAAATGAGAAAAAATTTAGTGGTCAACAAGTTAAAGAACTGGTCCCCCCCCCCTTTTTGTTTTTTTTAAAGGCCACGTCGTGGCTGATAATGCCACGTCGTGGGTTTTAAAAGAACCTCATATGTTACACTTTTCATATTATCCTCGTAATTACCTGGAACCACGACGTGGTATTGCCCCACCACGACGTGACTTTTGTCTGGACACAAAAAATGAGTAAAATAACGAGTTTATCTATTTACTTTGTATTCCATTTATTAATTAAAGCACCCCACAGCTAATTCTTACTAAGTATTAATTATTAGACGATAAGTTGATATCTTTCCTAATTAAAAATCAATAATTAAAAAAAATGCAAACCAAGCTCGAGTTGCCTCCCGAGAAGCGCTTCTTTTTTATGGAGTCATGAGCTGGACTCCGTGCCTCCTACGTTGAGTCCTCTGAAGAATCCACCACTAGGATCTTTTGTTCCTTGAAACACTTTTTGTAAGCTTGAACTCGTCTTTTGTATGCCTTTTTCGAATTTTACTTTTTAGCTTTGACCTCGTCTTCATCAAGCTTGCGTTTGGTCCCTTTAGTCTCTTCCATGCACTTCATAGAATTCTTTCCTTCTTTCACCACTGGCTTTGTCACCTTTGCAGTAACCTCCTCTTCATCACTTGTCATCTCATCATCTTCCTTGCTCACCCAAGAAGGTGGACTCTTGTAAGCAATGACTTCAACTAAACATGAAACAGACGCTCTTGGTTTTGTTCTTTTAACTTGATGAATTGTTTTGATTTCCTCTTCCATGAGTTTCTCTAATTCTTCAAGTTCATTGTTTTCATCAACGGTGAACACCTCTTCTTGAGCATGATACTCTTGAAAGCCATCTTTTATCCCAAAAATTTCCTTTTCATCAACAACCCTCAAAGTGAGTTTAGACTCGCGAATATCAATAAGAGCTCCAACAGTGTTTAACAGCGGCTGACCAAGAATAATTGGTGCATCAGGATCTTCCTTCATGTCCAATACCACAAAGTCTATTGGAAAAACGAATTTCCCAATTTTCACTAAAATATCTTCCACAATGCCCCGGGGTTGCGTCACTGAACGGTTCGCAATGTGAATAGTCATTCTTGTAGCCTTCAACTTCTTAATATCCAACTTCTGATAAAATGAATAAGGCATCAAATTAATTCTAACCCCAAAATCGGCTAAAGCATCAACCTTCATGTTGTTAACCAACTCACATGGAAGAGTAAGGCATCCAGGATCCCCCATCTTTTTAGGTATCACAACCCTTGAACGTTGCTCACTTAGAATAACTCTAGAATTCTTCTTTAGTTGCTGCCGAGTGGCTAACAGGTCTTGTAAGAACTTCGCATATTCTGGAATTTTTGCAATTGACTCAATAAAAGGAATGTTAATAGGAATACCCTTTATTTGTTGGATAAATTCCAGATGTTCCCTTTCCAGTGGACTGAGATGCGCTCGAGACGGGAATGGTAAAGGTGGTCTGTAAAACAAGACAGGCTCAGAAACTTTCTGTTCGGACAGGGGCCACAACGTGGCCCGATAAGTGCCACGTCGTGGTGCAGGTGTTTCAGCAGCAATTTCATTTTCGAGCTTTGGCTTTTTCTGCTTTGGATCGGGCTGTTGTGGTTCTTATTCTAATGCTTATAGGAACTCAGAGATTGCCTCTTCTTCAGTATGTATGGCCATTATGTGAGATTGAGTCTTGTTTTCAGGATTTTTCGGGGACAACTTCTAATGAACCAAAGTGGTTAGTTGGCCAAGTTGCATTTCAAGATTATTGATGGAGGCTTGTTGATTTTTTATCAAAGCTTGTTGTTCTATCATCAATGCGTGATGATTATTTATCAAAGTTCTTTTTTCATCAATAGCAGAATCAGCAGCCTCGTGTCTCTTTTCTGAAGCTTCCATAAACTTAACTAACATGTTCTCTAGATCGGGTTTTTTCTCAATTGGTGGTTGTTCTTTTTGGTAGAAGCCTCTGCCAGTTTGTCTATATTTTTCTTCCTTTTGCTTCTTGTATTCATCATAAGGGAGCCACTCTTTCTTTGGTTTCCTCTAATCTTCATCATACTTGTCCCCACTCGAATAGCAAACTTGGGCATTCTTGTTTGCATATTCGTCCAAGTTGCAATCTTTTGTAAAATGTGGACCACTACATCTCTCACAACCAACTCTAATTGCATGAATTGATTGGTCCATTTGTGTCAATCTCCTCTCCATAGTGTTAAGCATTGCCATCACCGTAGCCATCTCTTCAGGTTATGCACCCCCCAACTCCTTTAATGCCTTCATTCCTTGGATTATGATATTCACGGGAGTGTTTTGCGAATTCTTCAATTGATTCCTTGACTTCGCCCGGATTTTTCTTTGTAAGTGGTCCTTGAGAATCAAGGAGTTGTCTTGTCATTACATTTACCCCGTCATAAAATATTGACACCTCTTGTTGAATGTTAAGGTCATGTTAAGGACAATTCCTTAACAACCCCTTGTAACGTTCCCACGCTTCATAAAGTGACTCTCCTGGGTTTTGCTCAAAGTTGGCTATTGCCTTTTAAAGTTTAGCAATCTTGGATGGTGGACATAATTGGTCTAGAAACTACTCACGCATTTGAGCCCAAGTAGTTACTGTACCGGGTGGGAGTGCTTTTAACCAATCCTTTGCAGCTCCTTTAAAGGTAACGGGAAGCATCCTTAGCAAAACGGTGTCTCTGTTAACATTTGGGACATTGAAGTAATCGGCAATGTCATTCACTTCATCTAAGTGTTTGAGCGCATCCTCATGATCCTTTCCATAGAATGGGATATCCTTTAGTTTGGAAAGGATATGTCCCTTCAGCTCGAATGTGGCAGTGGCAGGGATTGCAGGTTGTACTAAGCCTGGACCAACATCATCTCAAATTATTTTTCTGTAAGCTCCCATGGACATTTCTTCAATATTTTCCATCTCGTTCCTTGGCTCGTTCTCGGGTTCGCTCGTATGTTCTTCAAATTCAGGCTCGGTATCGTATTCGGATTCGGTTTGGACAGGTATTTGATCCAAGTGTAAAAGCTTGCTCTTGTTCTTTGAGGATGAACTTGACTCACTACTATAAAAACAGCCTTTTACGACTCGCAATGCGTGTCGTAAAACGCTCAGACGACGCGCAAATGTGTGTCAAGGAGGGCCCTAGCATAACGAGAGACGACACGCTTTTGTGCGTCGTCTATTTACGACGCGCATTTATGACATGCATTTACGACGCGCAGTTATGACACACAATGCGTATCAAGGAAGGCCTTGTCATAAAGGAAGAAGACATGCATTTGCGTGTCGTAACCTTACAACGTGCGTATCGATGACACGCAATGCGTATCATGGAAGCCCCTGTCATAAAGGAAGACGACACACATTTTTGCATGTCATAATTTTAAATGTTTTTAAAATTATATATTTTTGATAGATTTACTAATTTTTAAATTAAATAACACATTAAAAGTCTCATAATACAAAATAAAATACCATAAATAATAAAGATAATTCATTGAATTAATATGTCAAATACAAATAAGCATTCCAATAGTAAGTAAATGTAACACATTGCTAATATTGCATAATATTTATTATAGAAAACAAAACATGTATAACATTTAAAGAAACCCATGACTAAATTCTCATTTGACATCTCCTTTGACAATTTCCTTTCTGAGAGAATAACCTGAATGCATACAGGAACTTTGAGAGGCAACAGAGCATGGAAGGAGGTTGCTAGAGCTGACGAACCTGCACAAGGCAAATCGGTAACTTGACATGCTATACAATACAAGATGATATGAAAGAGAAAAGAGAAAAGTGAATACACACCTGAAAGTTTGCACCTTCAAAAACCGGATCAAGGGTACTAAGGTCAAGCAGCCAATCAATGAATAACCTGAAATACGGTCTCAGGTTGAATGATGATTTCTTCTCCTCTGGATCCTTTTGAATGAATCTCACAGTCACTGCAAACACCTATTACAAAAAATGTTAAATAATCTATTGTCCAACATATACAACTAATCACAAGTCTTGATTGTAATTCGTGATTCTAACCTTTGACAGAAGAGACAACTTGCTTACTCCATGGTCAACAGAGGAGAACTAGCCATACAAAGAAGAAGCAATTATGTTGATGAAAAGCATATATATATAATTGAGTGAATTTTCATATTATAATAAGAAGAAATGAAAGTGTAATGCTATAATGAACAATAAAAAAGGGAAGTGTGTTGCTATTTGGCATTACCTGATCGGGTGAATTGTTCTTGCAAAGAATTTTAATGGAAAATATAGAATGTTGCATTCAGGAAGTGGTGCAAGGGATGAGTTTCTAGTTAAAAGTGACAAGTATTCTAAAGCACTTCTCTTTCCACAACAACTCTTGGTTCACAACAGATCAACTGTGAATGCAGAGGTGCTTTAATGGTCACCATTGGGACAAGTTGATGAAAAGACACTAATAAAATACTTACGTCTTAAGCTCTTAATCTGGCTCCATGTGAGGCTGAATGTATATATTCCATTTCCAGATTGAAGCTCAGGAACACTGGATGAAAGGTTGCCAAAAAGCTACTCCATCACTGGTCATCTGAACAGGACGATTGATTATATCTGCTCCATCTAAAACAGCTTTTCTGTATGCTAAATCACTACACCCTGGAAACTCCCCAATTGCTCCTTCAAATGAGATAATTAAAGGCTTTCCTTTTCCTAAAGCAATAAGGGATTTAATTAATGATTTATGATGAACATATATAAATGTCAAATGATTGTGTATAAAATGACACACCTGGCTGAGAATGTTTTTTCCCAATATGAGAAAAACAACCTGCATGGTTGTAGAAATATTAGCTTATGAAAATAGAATGTTATTTCTTGCATTCAACCTTTTTCAATATATGCAAAATCATATTATGAGATTTAAAGGGTTCAAAACTTACTAAAACCTGCTGATGGAGTCACTGGATTATCGGAAAGCACACCATCCATAGAGAATCTGCCATTATCCACAAAATACAGATACGCTTCTACAGGGTCATAACTGTAATTATATGCAAGTAGCACATCATTCATGAAATCTGAACCAAATACTTGTAAACCCTCTTTGTCGGCATCCAAGATCAATGAGGTAGATGGTTGTAAATAGAAGTCATTGTCCACAGGCCATATGTATGATTTAGGGAACTAAAACACCAGAAGCAAATGTATTCATAAATGTCAGATTTCTTAAAAGTGAGCCATATGTTTGATTGGTTGAGGGCTCAGTCTTGTTCACTTCTAGAAATCTGAAAATTAGTTTTTCTAGTAGCACACATGTGCTTAGTTTAACTTTAACAGTATGTATGTGTGTGTGTGTGTATATATATATATATATATATATATATATATATATATATATATATATATATATCACAAACAATAAAAGGTCTCTCACCAAGTTCATATGCTTTGGCTGCCACCCTGGCAGCAATATGAGCGGAAATCTTATGGATGTTAGTGAACATAGGGTATATCAGTCCATTGTCAAAATGCTCCTATGTAACCTGTTCCGCCAGTGCCTCAGTTGTTTGTTTTACAACAAAGCATAACATACCCTTTTCTTAGTAAATGACTAAAATATCCTTTCATATACAGACATTAATTACAATTTACATACACACAACTGTAGTGTTGAGAAAAATTAATATTTTATGAAAATAAAATATTTACAGCCTTACCTACAGGAGCACTAAAGAAGCGTCCGGGTCTCAATCTTATGTTGTATGTTTTGCAATTCTTAACATCTATTAATCACCGCATCTAAAGCTTCTCGACATTCCACCCCATCTGCCTCTAAAGTTCTGAATACCTCCAGTGGGGTCTGAACCACATCACACCTTACATGATCCCAAGCATCAAATATCTTTCCATCTTCAGTTTCATGAATGACCATAATATCACCTCCATAACGTTCAGATTCTTTGAGAATATCTTCTTTCAATCGAGCTTCCATTATCTCCACTCTATCACAGTCAATTCCCTACATTAAACCACTTGACACTTGATTATATTTAAATAATAAACATTAAAAATGAGAGATGATTATTATTATATACCGTATACTCGAGCATGTTTTTGTAGGGTCCTTCAACCTCACGAAGCACAAAGGGCTTTCCATTAATGTAAATAACAGGTTCTTCTCTCTTGGGCAAATTCGGTTGCTGACAGCCTGGACAATGATCACTTTTTAAAACAGTTTGAAAGTTTTGATGTTCTTACTATGTATACATATATACATAGTAAGATATCCTTTTAGTAAAGGATATCTTCAAAATCATATATTAATAGATGACATAATGGAGAAAAACAGAAAAATAAACATCATTCAAATCACAACACCATTTACAAAGGTGACTTAAAGGTGAGAACCAGAAAAGAAGGGTACTGGTGTTAATGTATCTCAAGAAAATAAGGATAAAAGTGGAAGAGTTTTGGAAATATTTAGGTTCTTGTGTGCAGAAGGATCTGTTTTGTGTGTTTGAAAGAATGGTGGAAGAAGCAGAGATGAATGAAGAAATATTTTTTGTGAGGCTACTTGTAGTTTCTATTCAAGTGGGTTGCCTTTTGGGAAAATCTGTTGGTGTAATCAAGCGAATGGCTTCTGAAAGCAGGGAACAAATAAGGATTCTTCCAAGGGATAAACTTCTTGCATGTGCATCTTCTTCTGACGAATTGGTTCAGGTAAAGCTTATTTTTGAATCAGGATTTATCTAAAAACCCATGTTGACTGCCATCAAACTCACAATTTTTTCTTTTGTCTTAAATAACAAACAAATTTCTGGGGAAGTGAGTGCAGTTAGGAAAGGGCTTGAATCTGTTTCACAACAGCTTCTGGATCATCCAGCTCCAGCTGGAGCTCGGGACAAGAGTGATTCTTTGGCTTCCAACAATGTGATTGTGAATAATAGCAATATTTGTGAGCAACATCCACATCATCCAAATGGACGAGCAGGGCATCATGAGGGAGGGCGTTTTGGTCCTTTCACAGACATGCTAACGTACCGTTTGATATGCTCCGATGAGAAGGTGGGAGGTGTAATTGGAAAAGGAGGGGCTACTGTGAAGGAATTGAAGCACGAGACTGGATGTGACATTAAAGTCCTTGAGAGAAGTGGTGGGTCAGATGACTGCATCATTACCATATCTGGACCAGCGGTACCCAATTATATATATATATATATATATATATATATATATATATATATATATACACACACACACACACCATTCTAGTTTGCAAATTTCAATTGAAAACTTGAAGTTTATTATATCAAGTATCAAATTACATTGAAGAAATGGATTGTAGGTCCCAGATGAGCAGATATGTGCTCCCCAAGATGCAGTTCTTCGTGTACAGACAAGGATATTTAGGGCTGCACCTGAGACCAAGCCAGTGACAGCAAAAGTCATTGTGTCTGCACATCAGATTGGATGTATCCTTGGAAAGGGTGGTGCAGTTATATCTGAAATGAGAAACTCAACTGATGCTTTTATTCGTATTTTACGAAAGGATCAAACTCCACAGTATGCTGCTGAAAATGAAGAAGTAGTTCAGGCATGTTATTGTTATTTCTCTCTATCTCTCTCTCTCTTGGTGACAGGTGGAAATGAACATAGAGAAAATAACAAAGCTTGGCTGGATACATGTGCAAAGATAGATAATGTGACCAATTTGGTTAATAGTCTTTGTATCAACAACTTGATACTTGTACTTTTCCTTGTCATGTCCCAAGATAGCCTTATGGTAAACATGATTTTCTCTTTATAAGTGTTGGATTAAAAGTATTTTGTTCAAAAATAAAAGCAGTAGGTCCGTACTCTCGAACGAAACCTTTTTTTTAGTTCGAGTTTTTTTTAACAGCTCCTAAAAACTCTAAAAACTTGGTTACCAATACACCCATTTATTATTTTGATAACTAAATATGAAACTTCACTTCGTAATATGCTAGTTTGGGTACACTTATTATTTTAGTAGTTTGTTATCAATCGCGTCAAACTTATTCATTTGCATCTTGTGGTTGATGGTGAAACCAAAATTAAGTCGAGATACATGAATTTCTGGCTGAGAGCGATAGCTAAATATGTGAAAAAACAATCATATAATGGTTATTAAGATCTAAATGCTAAATCATAAGCTCCCCCACAGGTCCCTGCCTATCCTGTTGTCTTGATAACAACTTTTAGTGTGCTTGAAAAATATAGAAGATACAGTTGCTCGTAGGTTATTTTCATGTACTCCATTTTTACTTTTAAGGAAAAAGTTATATGATTTCCAAACTTAAAACTAATATGTTTTAGTGTGGTGACAAAGTACTTCATGCCAATATGTTTCATTGTTTGCAAGTAAACTGATTATGTTCCAAATCTTTCAGTTTTTGAACCCAAGATGTAGATGTTGAACCAAACCACTTCTTTTTTTTTTTAAAAAAGAGTTTAAAAGTTTTATGTGGATCAATTAAATAGCCAGTTCTTACCACTTCCAGAAGGAACTTCTCATATACAACGACCCCTGAAGAATCTTAGGCTGAATCTGACACCCTGACAGCATGGAGGTGGTATAGCACATCCATTACAAGCTCATGCCCCTGGTTAAGGTGCAATCATGAAAATGTGTATTAAAACACAAAAAAAGGGTTTGAAGTTAGTTATATAATGATATTATGAAAAGAATACTATATATATATATATATATATATATATATATATATATATATATATATACCTTCGGATGCTGGTAGTCTGAGCCAATATGCCTTTGCATCATTAAAATTACATCATCATCAGCATCAACCTACAGGCAGCACAACAAATGCACAAATTATCTACTGCTCTCTGTCAACAAAATTTAGTTGTCACCCTTTGTATTGAAAGAAATTTGGTCAAAGATATTGATTTAGATAACAAGAAAGAAATTCATTCTGCCTTATGATGTTGCCAACATGTCACAAAAGCAGTTTCACGTTATAATTGTTTTCTCTATTAACCAGAGCCAATTCTATTCCTTTCCCCAACATATCAAGTAACAATCACACTTGCATATCCATCACCATTGCTCTCACCTCTTGAGCATTTGTTCCTTCTAATATCCTGCATTTTATCCTGTCTAATCCCTGTATTTTTTTTATTTTTAATTAAATCCAACAGAAAAAGAACCATCCATAAATTAGAGAAATAGCTTAAACAAACATACAGGCCCATATTGTTGTCTGTGCTAAGTGGAAGGAAGAGAATGCAAAATCCGCATCCAGAACCGCAATCACATTGTTCAGTGAAACTGAGTAACAAGATAACAACCACAACATCAACACATGTTCTTGAAATGACAAAATTGTCCTTCACTAGCTAATTTTTTAGGCCTAAAGTTTTTTTGGATTACAAACATTGCTAATTAATATTATTACCAATTCCATCCTCAGTAGCACTTTGTGTACAACCAACACCATGCCACCAACCAACTCCAACCATAAGACTCCATCAAAATCTGGGATGTATTGATACAAAATGCCATGTCAGCATTTCTTATAGCTTCAAATGTCACGAGCTCTGTAGAAATTAAATTAGAATACCTTTCTGCAATTGCGCGTTCCCATGTTGAGGAGTTTGCTTTCACTTGACTGCTAGGAACAGCAGGGGGAAGAACACGAATAATCTTCAACATAGTACAATCCTTGGTTGTATCATGCCAAACAGAGCAACAACTTGTAGAAGAAAATACTGGAGAAGCAATTGCAGAAAAAACATTGATCTAATAGTTATCAACATGTGTAAAACTAGAACCAGAAAAAATATGGATGCCACCTCTTAGAAACGCAACAGCAACATCACCACCATGAGCATAATAGACTATGCGATCAAGGATTATAACATCACTTGGCAAATTAAAATTGGATAAAAAAAACAACCCTTTTTGCCTTCTCTATGTCAGAATCTGACATGTTTATACCCTCAGAAGTCGATGACCAGAGCATCTAGGGATCCAATTTAATGGTGTCGGACTGTCGGTAGGATTAGCAGAAAGAGGCCGTTTCAGGAGTTTGACATTATGGGAGATGGGAGCGTATTCGCAGGGGAAGGCAGAGGGATAACAATCATTCCGAAGCTTGATCGGTGGGAGAGGGGACATGTATTCAATATCACGATTGCTTATAAAAAATCCAAAGAACGCATCAGGTGCAACATACGCACGCATCACGCATCAGGACCTAGGGTTTGTAAGTACATCAAAAAATCATGAGAAACCTTCATCGCCAGAAAGAGATTGTAGATGGAAGAGAAAGTTAAGATAGAAGTGAACAAGAGATGGAGACGGAAACCCTAAATCGCCATGGCGGGGTTTTCAACTTTTCTAATTATTTTGGGAATTCCTTCTCCCGCTGATGAAGATGCGCGTTTCATTACAAAAAATATAAAGTGACATGATTTCACGATACGCATTTTAAGACAGGTGCCCTCCGCCTTTTTTGACACAAATTTTAGGGGCACGCAAAAATACGCATCCTAAATCCTTCACGATTGGAAGAACTGATATTATTTTTAGGGTATACACTTTTGCGTATCCTAAAACAGCGCGTGTCATGGTTTGCGCGTCATTAAAGGGTATTTTTCTAGTAGTGACTCCCCTGATTTCTTTGAGAACACTGATTTGAATTCTTGTAAGGGCGTCTTCTTCTTGTAAATTGCAGACTCGGGATCTTCAAGCGGTATTACCAAAGGGGTGTTAGAGCCTTTGGTCATGAACTCCTGCAAACTAAACAACAAGGATAAAAACATAAAACCGTACTAAGAAAAATAAACTAAAACCTAAAAAAAAACTAAAATCACAATTCTCACGTCGTGAATCTATATACTCACGTCGTGAGTTCTGTAATAAAAAAAAATTAATCAAACCTTCTTAGAAACGAAAAATTAAGTGAATTAAAAACTGAAAACAGAGAATAAAAACTAAAGCTAAAAAAACTTTTGCTGGAAAAATAACTTTTTGCAGGTTTTACCCCACAAAAAGGATCGATTAACTTCAAGCAAATAAATAATAAACTAAGTCGTTCCCCGGCAACGGCGCCAAAAACTTAATGTGCACGGAAGTACCCACTAATTTTAATATTTATAACCTAACAAACTTAGACTAACTATGCACTTATAGGCAGTAACCTAGTCAGATTACAGTATAGCTTAGGTAAGTCGGGTGACGATCACAGAGAACGGTGTTATCAATTACTTTATTTACTACTAAATTAATCTAATTATTAACAAGCTAAAAGGGTTTTCTAATCTAATTTTGCAAGTTTAGATGAACTTAATTCTTTAACAATAACTTAATCAATAAACAAAACACTTCTGTTAGTTCGAATCCACTTTCACTCAATGGTTATACATTAGCTATAACTATTACTGTTGGTGACCAATTAAGATAATATTAGTAATTTAGTTCTAAATCTACTAATTATTAATCAATTCGTGTAATTGTATTTATGTTCATACAATAGTTAACACAGAATCAATTATTAAATAAGATTGGAGCCATGAAGATTGATTAATCAAAACACAATTACAGTCATAATATGAGTTCTCTAACACAACTTAATTTAATTTTTCAATTACTAATATAAGATTGGTTTGATCTTAGCTCCAATAACTAGTGTTCACTATATTATTAGGTATTCAAGTTCAAGCATAATTGTGTTCACTAACTGCACAGAACAGGAATTCAAAGTAATCAAATAACTAATTCAAGCATGCTAGGTAAAATCAATAAACACAAGCATATCACCAACAATTAAAGTTAAATCTAATGCATTAAAACCATGAGTTCCAGCTTCATCTAGCTAACTAAAGCAGCTAGATTTAGCTGGACATATTAACAACTAAACAAACGATTACTATAATCCAAAACATGTTAAAGTGTACCAAACTATGAATCAATTTATGTACTTCTACTTCCTTGGTGTTGAAACCAGCTTCGAGTTCTTCTTCTCCTCTGAATTTTCGTCTCCAAGAACCCCTCTTAGCTACCAAAAAATCTCCTCTTTGTAATGACCAAGAATATATATATATATATATATATATATATATATTCTTAAAAATCCCGTGCCACGTCATGGTTATCCCTTCCACGTCGTGGTTATCAAGTTATCCGTATCAGGCAAGGACTCCTTCACATAATCTTTTCTTCTAGAATACTCATGCCACATCATGGTTATCTCTGCCACGTCGTGGTTTTGGTAATTTCCGTGATCTTCTTTACCTTTTGTACTCCAAGCCTCCAATGTTCCATACATTGTCACTTTTGGTCCCTCTCTTCAAAAATGCTTTATTTTGGCTGCAAATAATATTTTATCCTTATAAGTATCATAATTCTGTATAAATAACCAAAATATATATATAAATGTACTTAAATATTGCCTAAAAATATGTATAAATATGGCAATATAATTACTATACACTAGAACGGAGAGAACATACTATACAAACACTAGAATACTATAACGTTAATGTGAGCCACTATTTTGATGGCATGGCAACCTACTGATGTGTCACGTTTTGTAACCAGAGTCTCCTGGAGGGAGAGTGTGAATTTGTGTATAGATTTATACGAGACTGACGGTCCTACACCTTGCTGCTAGCTATAGTGGGACCTGCAGGTCTACGAGTGACGAATGTCATACCATTTCGACGTCATCGAGCGTCGTGTTTTACTAGTCGATCAAGTATGGTTACAATCATATCACATTTTACCTTAATTAACAAACTGGTTTAAGGTAGTTAGTACATTGGTAGTTACTTATATACAATACTACAGTACATCGTTATTTTCCCATTGCATTCACATTGTGATCTTCTCACATAAACAGTAATGTAAACTATATTTTGGTAATGATAGCCATACTTGGGAAAGATACGCACTTTTACAAACAAACAACACGCAGAACATTCGGGCCTTGGTAGGAGGCTATTTTTTAGTAGAAAATAAATAATTTTCTAGGAGATACAAACATTTACTACAAGCACTTACAAACATTTACATCAAATATTTTCATACAAACAATGACACTAAAATACTTATGAACTCACCAGCTTTAATGTTGATCTACTCTTTCAAAAATAACTTGTATTCTCAGGACACCAGTAGACAGGTACCGATGACCAGGTTTTTGAGAAGTCGAAGATTTCAAGACTCGTCTTTATTTTTATTTTCGATTTTTTGTGCCTTATAAACTATACACAGAACACACTTGTATTAAAATTATATTATTAATGCAGTGGATGATGTTGTTGCTTGTTTACTATTATGCATTGTTGTGATACTGTACATGACATCCTCCGCCCAAGAACGTTTCCACCGTTTAGGTTTTGGGGTGTGACATTGTTTCCCTTGGGTTGTTCTGGGGCCGCAACCACTGAGTCTTGACGGGCGTTGTGGTCAATAAGGGACTGTGCCAGCTCTTTGGCACTGTCAAAGGTAACAGGCGTGGAAGCAATGACACTTCCTTGAATCTGGGGAGATAGCCCCCAAATGTACCTTTCAATCTTTTTGCTCTCCAGAGGAACCATTTCTGGACAAAGGATCACTAAGTCGTAGAATCGATTTGTGTAGGTTGTTATGTCTGAACCAACTATAGTAAGACCCCACATCTCTTGCTCGAGCTTCTGAATTTCACCCCGTGGGTAGTACTCCCGCATGAGCATTATCTTCAAGTTCTCCCAACTTATTAAATTAGCCGCTACCAGAGTTATTGACTTAACATGGCCATTCCACCATGTTAGGGCTCTATCAGCAAAGGTACAAGCAGCGAACTTAACCTTGCTACTTTCCAGATAGGAGCATATCTCGAAGACTGCCTCTATTTTCTTGATCCATTGCCTTAACGCCATAACACCTCCAATCCCGTTAAAGATCCTGGGTTTGGCGTTTGAGAAGTCCTTATAGGTACACTCTCATGAGAGCCCGTGATTTTCGTTGTGGTTGGAGGGATGCGCACCAACTTCTGTTCCACTAGTGACAGTGGTGTTATATGACACATAGCAGCTGCGATAGTTGTCGTGACCACCGCCTGAAACATGGCAGTGTCAAACTGAGGAGGTGGTGGCGGAGGTGGTGTTGGCGCTTCATTAACATTGACACGCCTTGGGTTTCTCTATGGAGGCATCTTTTACTATAAAAGTTAAAAGATGAAAAAGACAATTGGATATCAAGAATAAACATGAATTTGATATCTCTGAACTAAAACACTTAGTTCAATATGAATCTCGTAATGAATTGGTAATAGAAGTCTATTACAAGTATAACTTGTAAAAAGATAACATGAACTTGATTGGTTATTTTTCGAAGACTATGAAAATGCATGTCGATTGTATTGGTATATTGAGTACATATAGTCTGGAAAACTTGACCTTAAAGCTAGTCTACAATATACCACAATACTGGGAAAACATCGACATCAAACCGACCTACCGAAAATGAAATTTTCATTGTCATACTAAAAAACATGAAAAATAGCACTAGAACATATCCGTAGATTTACACTATAACCAAAATTTATGAAATAAGATGTTTATGAAAATTGTAATAACTCTTGCTGAAGTAAAATGCTTATCATTTTATTGATATATGGTTTTGTACATGTACATTCGATATCTTGGATACAATATGTTGTTTGGAAAGTTGGACCTTTCTAAAGGTCTACAATACACCAGTTTACTGAAAATAAAACATTTAGCCAAAGTCCTAATCTATAACAAAATTGGAAATAGCATAAACACTACTTGCGTCGCGTACTATGTCGAGTACTAGACTCTGCTTCCTGGTGTTTAATTTCCATTAGCTATCTGATGCTCCCTTAATTCTCTTATTTTCGTTAGGGCAACATTCATTTGGTTTTGTAGTCTTTCTGTGTGGGTTTGGGATTCATCTTGAATTTCGTCCCGACGACGAATATCCATAGCGTTGATTTGTGTCGTTGCATTGACTTCCAGGATCCGGTTTATTGAAACCCTTGCCTGATCGGTTTGGCGAGCTATACAATGAACAATGACAGGAAGAGCCCTGCCGGCTGATCCTCCGTTACTAAGGTTCTAGAAATCTCCGCACATTCCATAGGGTGGGCGTTGGCCCTGTTGTCGAATCCAGTGGTATATGTGATCTCCCTAAACTGGCATTGGCCCTTGAAATCCTTGCCTGACTGTGGGAGGTGGGATGACTGGTGGGGGATTGTATACTGTGGGTTCTGTGTCGGTACCCTCTGAATATTTATCTTCATCTTCTTCGTCCTCTTGTTCTGGATCCTGTTCTTTTGGATCCTCTTCTTTTGGATCCTCTTCCGGATCCTCTACTATCCATCCTTCGTTATCGTGGTTCGGAAAGTAAGGGTCCCCTGGTAAATGATATCCGGCCATTGGATCTGTGCGGGAATAAGGATAAGAGATATAGAACATAATTAGTAACGATAGATTACAAATACAAGTTTCCACGAGAGAAACTAATAGTTAACAGATAATGAATTATGTATGACTTGTCCTGAGTACTACTATAACTACAAAGTGTATACTAATTATATATAACTTGGCTATAATTGACCTTCGATTAAATGATTCGGCTCTAAATCCACAACCAAACAAGGAATAGGAATGAAGCTAGATCACATATTCTAAGTCTATATAACTTTAATTATATATAACTGTAATATACCCTTAATATTTATAGCACTACTTACAATGGTTCTTTTGTTTTCACATGTTTGTTATTTGTATATAGTGCCTAAAATACTCTTATAGTATTTTAACTTTATGTTTGTTCCAGAGCTCTTCTGTATATGTACAGTCGGTAAGTTTTAGACATGTCGCAACACTACCATCACTCCCAAACACATGTTAGTTGTATCTCAAACCAATATAGTTGATCAGGCTATATTGATCCCAGATATAATTACATAACTGCCCAGGTTTGACTGCAATTTCCAACATCCAAATACTTTTAAGTTATTATGATTGTGATACTGTACTTGTATGAATGAGTGTTAGTATACTTCTATTAAAAATACTTTAATTTTTAAAAAGTATACTTTTAGTCAGAGCTCTCAGCCCCATTGTATTTATAGTTTGTATGTCTTTTATGGATTGATATACTGAGTTTACTATAAACAATAATCCGATACCAATCTGTCACACCCCCAAACTAGACGGCAGAAACGTCCGAGGGTAGAGGACTTCATTTGTAGTATCACAACACATGCATCATAGTAATCAAAGTACAAAACAACCATTGCATTTAAAAGTAAAAGTATTTACTATTGGATTAGTGTCTAAGTCCATAACTATTTTGGTATGTACTTGACCCGATGGTGCATGGTCCTTTTGGGTTGCCTTCACCAAAGCAACTTGATTGGAGAAATAAATAAAGAGAGAGGTTATTATGATTTATTAATATGTTATAAGAATAATATATTAAAGCATAAATCATATTTGTTTAATTAATATTGGTCAATAATTAATTTTGTGATCAAGTGTAATTAATTAAACTAGAGGGGCTGAATTGTAATTATGTGATAGTTACAAAATAAGGTAAGGATTATCTTATATATATGGTGAACGAATTTGAGGTGTAAATCCCTTAGAATTCGACTAGGATAAGGATTTCTAGGACTTATCTTATGGTTGCTTGGTGGACAAGCAACTAGATAAGGATAAGGACTAAAACCCTAATCTTTACACCTATATAAACCCCCTAAGGCTTATGAATTCAGCCAACCCTTCCCAAGAAGTCCTAAGGACGAATTCTAAACCTCTCTCCTCTCTCTTTATACCTTCTCCATTTGCTCTTGGTGTTTGTAAGCCATTAGAGGAGTGTCACTTGTGACTCTAAGCCTTCCAAAGCTAATTCAAGGAGGAATTAGGATTGTTATTGCTACATAACAATCAAGGTAATATCTTAAACCTAATTATATGTTAATATTGATTTCCATATACTAGAATTAGGGTTTATAGTCTTGGATTCAAAGCATGTACAATAGAGAAACCTAGATCCAAGCATTAGGGTTTGTATGAGCACATAGGATGTCTTATGACCAAAACCCATCAGTGGTATCAAAGCCAGGTTGGTTTCAATTGTATTGATGCATTGTATATCTGAAAAATTCGATTTTTTGCATTCTGGAGGCTGGACTCGCCGAGTCCATAGCTGAACTCGTCGAGTCCAAGGTGACTCGACGAGTCCAAGGCTGACTCGACGAGTCAACGCGTCAGAAGGAGGGTACTTCGGGATTTCTTGTTGTTTTTGCTTATGGATAGTTACCTTATCATGTTAGATCATTATTAATCCGATTATATGATATATTTGACTATAATTTTGATCTAATTGAAGATATTTATCAATTAATAAGATAATTGTTTCCTTATAAGATAATTGATTATTTATTTTGAGTAAATTGATAAATTGTTTTGCAAGAAATCATTAAACAAATCAAATATGGATAATTATGTAATTAAATGTTAATTTGAATTATTTGTTATTTGATCCTTGTTGTTGTGAAAAGTTTCATATATGGCCCTTTAGGTTTTATAGTTTAAATTTGAACCCCAAAAGTTTGTAGTTTTGAAATTTAAATAGTTAAAACACTAATGTTTTGAAAAAGGTTTCAAAACTTGCCCTCAAGTTTTGGAATTTAAATTTTGATTAAATAGTTTAATTTTGATGTATATTTAAATTCGAAAACCTAATGTGTTGAAATGTTTCAAAACTTGCCCTCAAGTTTTGGAATTTAAAAGTTGATTAAAAGTTTAATTAGGAATGTTAAATTCTAAAACCCTTGCATAGTTTTGAAAAGGTTCAAATCACACCTTTATGGTTTTATTAATTAATTAAGGTGTATAATTAAAAGAGGTTTAATAAATCCATAAAAGTTTAGGTTTACAATTTAATTGAATTAAAAGTATAATTGTTAAATTAAACCACCTAGTATTTTGAAAGTATAAAATACACCCTATACTATATATAACATTAAAAGTCTAACATTATATATATGTATGAGTAAAAGCCAGTCTTACCGTTAGTAGGCCTCATTCACAAAGCTGGTCTATAAGGGGTGTTTAAGGAAATTGCCTATAAAATGGCGATTGAATGGGTATCCACTCTTACCCACCGCACTCTTGACTAGTGGAGGGTCATTAGCCGAACGGGTAGGATAGGACGAAACCTTCCATTATAAGTATAATGAATTATCAAAGTAACTAAATGTTTTTATAAAATTCCCAATCTTAGTTACTTAGGCAAAAGTGAATTGATGCAATTCCATGAAATTACACTTTGTGCCCTTGCGAAGACGTTAGTGGAGCGTGTGTGGTTAACCGACACAATAAATGGGTCTAAGCAAAGGTAGCAAAGGGTGACTCAATGTTTGTCATAGTTCGGTGGAGCGTGTGTGGTTTACCGGCACATCGAATAGGTGACTGTAACATGTGAGTGCACCATGTAAGTTTGCATGGTTATTCACACCCGCTTTGTGATCCTCGGCATCCCAGTCACAAACAAGAGGGGCATATCGAGATTTAAACATGCCATTGAAAGTTCAATGAATCTCAAAGGATCTAGGAGTTTTCATAGATTTAAAACTTAAATTTCTTTTTCGTTTTTCGTGGTGGAAATTAGTGAATCGTCATTCACTTACCTTCAAATATTCTGCAATTAGGGTTACGGCATCCCTCTCCCGAGTTGTAGAATATTGTGTTGGGTCCTAGCCTTAGTATCTCATTTGGGTGATTTACTAAGGACTCAATCAATCAACTAACTTGAATTTGTTTTCTCCCATTTTGTAGATGTCAAAGTTCGACAACTATGGTCTTCCCAAATCCCATGGAACAAGTATTCCACATGAAGATGGTATTCCACGATTTAATCGAGGAACGAGAAATCATGCTTCAATTCCTCCTCCTCCTCCTATTGTTCTCCCTAACCCACAAGATCGAAGAATTGAAAGGTTCAATATCACTAAAGCCCTATTGGAAATGAAACATGAAGATGGTAAACCCGTGTGTGCCCATGTTCTAGGAATGAAATCACACATCGATAGGTCGATAATGTTGGGTGTGTCATTCCCAGATGAGTTGGCTGTGAATTGGGTTTTGCAGTCACTTCATGAATCATATAATGAGTTCAAAAGAAAGTATTATATGATGAATCATGAAGACAACCTCATTGACCTAACTTACATGCTCATTGCTGCTGAATCAGAAATGATTTGGCGAAGCAATGGAGCGTATTTGTTGGGAAAGTCAACCGACCATGCTTCCGAAGACGTTCTAGGAGAACCGACCTGCGTTTGCTGCCAAAAGAAAGGGCGTTGGATACAAGTCTGCCCAAAGAGCCTGAAGAGTCCAGAAGATGGGAGAGTCAAAGAGTATGGCTGCGCTTCAGGTAAAATCCACTATCTAACTCCATTAAGTTCCTATTCATTAATTCTTAATACATAATGTAATAAGATTGCATTTGAATGTTTTACAGGATTGGTGAAAAGAAAGGAAGCTTGGTGAAAGAGCAAGATGAATCTAATCACAAGGAATGGATCTTGATCGCATGGACTTGAAGATTAGATTTTGATCTTAGATAGTTATGATAGAGTTGTTAGAATTTTTTCTTTCGAAATACATAGTTTTCAATGGATTTTGCATTGTAAGGACATATGTTTTCCGCTGCTTTTATAAATAAAATAAATTTTCGTTTGACTTATTTATTTATTTATTTCCTTGCAATGAAATCGTTATGAAAATTGGTGTTTGCATATTTCTACAACAAATGGATATGATTCTTATTTATGGTGTTTATGTAAAAGTCGAGAATTTACCAAATAGGGAGAGTTTCTCATCGCCCAAGTTTCAATTGGACAGAAATTTGGAATCATGCAACTTGGTTGCACGATGAATGAGAAATTTCATATTTGGAAATTAGACAAATTCATTGACAAAGTGTCAAGCGAAGGACTAAGAGATCGAGCACAAAATGTTGCGTGTTGATCAAGACCACCATAAGAGTAACAAAGATATTCGTCATGATTTACTAAAGGTTTAGTAAATATGATTATACTTACAATATTAAGTGTAATTTTGAATTGATTAAAGGGTTTAGATCAACAGCAGAACGAATAAGAAGAATCAAGTAGGCAGAAAGATAAAAGTTTCTCCATTCTAAGAAGATGGGAGAGTACCTTTTATGCTTTATGGTAGGTCTTAATGATTAAGAACCATATCTCAATTGATCCTCTAAGTGAGTCTTAGTACAATTGTATGTCTAAGAAGAGGAATCAAGAATTGAAGAAATGGTTAAATCAATAAGTCAATCATACTTCATTCCAATAACAAGTCTTAAAGTTAAGATTGTGACATTGAGTGAAAGATTTTAAGAAGGTTTGTAACTTTCATTAAATGTGGAAAGTTGTGATGTCTTGGATAAGACAAAGACCAACTAAGACCAATTTATGAAGTGTTTTGATAAAAACTACACTAACTCTTGAATATTTGTTTGTCAAGAAATGGTTTTTGACAAGAGAATCTTATATGTCAAGGAGTCAGTGGGAGTCTTAATGGTCTTGAAAAGTTTCAAGAACAAATCAAATAAACCTTATCAATCATCTCTAGCACACGAGTTGAGGTTTAAAACCTATCGTGTTGACATTATTTTGATTATGTGCCAATCCAATCGAGTTAATTATGCATGTGAGTTCTATGAGTACTCATTTTGAACGCATAAAAGGCAAAGCACCTTGATCAATGGAAAGTACATTGATAGGAAAAGGTGAGCTGCTTAACTACTTGGAAGATGTGGTGGGCAGCTGTGCTACCATAAGGCAAGAAATCAAGATTAAGAAAGTTCGATCCATATGAGTTTGAATTCGTCGTAAACTTTGGTTTTGACAAATTCACATGGATAGGAACATATACACCATTTAAATCTAAGTGTCATAAGATTTCCTCCTTCATGAAAATGATTGTGAGGAAATGCTTTCACTAAGACTGATTTTAAGAAGATAGTGATTGTAAAATTGCATTCTCGAATTCAATTATGGTTTCGGCATCCCTTTCCATAATTTGAATTGTGAGGTTTGGCAATTAGTCTTAATTGTTTAGACACACATATGAACTATCGAAGGCAAATGTGTATAAGTTCAAGAAACCTTGATAAAAGATTATCAAAACACTAAGTATTAGAAACATGAACTTAAGAAATTCAATAAGCATTGTTTTTCTGAAAGTTAAGATGTTTATGAATACATGTCGAAGCTAGTGGGAGCATAAGTGTTATGTTTTATAATAATCATCAAGATAGTGGGAGCATAAAAGTTATGATTGTATGATTATTAAGGAAAGTATTGCAAGGTTAGCAATATTAATTATAGAAAACAAGAGTCATACTTTGCAAAGTCGCAATAGTTGAAGAGTTGTTTTGCTATAATTAAGGGAGAGAATATTATGCTTCATTTCAAATCTAAAGGTTTAGGTTGAGAAATGTTAATAAAATTTAGTCAAAGGTACAAAGTGTGCTCTTAAAATTTCGATTATGATTACGGCATCCCTCTTCACAATTCGAATTTTGAGAACATAGCAAATAAAACATTATGCGTCGTGTCCCATACGCTTCGGGTATAGGATCGATTGCAAATGCTTTAATGTTTGACCATTCTAAAATTTTTCCAAATTTCGAGCACATTTAGAGGGAAAAAGGACTAGAATCGGTTTAGACTAAAATAATTAAACAACTATCAAAGGTCAATCCAAGTTCGACGAGGATTGGTCGCTTGTGAGTAGTTGGAAGTGTAGTATTGGAAAATATGGAAATGTTTCCATATTGGATGGACCATATCGACATCATTACGAATAGATAAGATTCTATTAAGAATGAGTTGTCATATGAAACATATGGAAGTGTGTCCATATTGGGAATTGAATATTGAGAAATCTATGACTAGATTAGAAACTTCTATGCAAAAGGATGTTCAAAGAAAGTACTTTGAGTGAGAGACATCACATCTATGGAATTGTCTTGTAACAATCTCCGAAAGAAGACTTTGTAATATCATTGGCAATAGTCTTAGTGACTTTGGGGCAGTGGCATTACGAAAGGATAGTTGCATAAGAATGTTAGAATCTAGCATATTCTGTAAGTAGTAAGAATTTGATATTCTTTTACTTATGAAAAGGATTTGGAGTTGTGAAATGAGAATGATTGGAAATGTGTTCAATGTGATCTATTTCACAAAGTAAGAACCATAGGTAAACATTGTGTGCATGCTAAGAGCATGGGACAAGTGTTGTAATTCAAGTAAGAAGTTGATTACCCGAAACTACAAATAATGAGTAATCAATATGGTGATAAATAAAAGGTGTTTTATTTATGCTCAAAGGGTTGAGGCCATATGGGATTAGTATTATTCTTGTGTTTCACATTTGCATGTTTTGACTTCCAGAATAATTGAGTTTATTAAGAATAATCGAATTATTCAAACGGGCCATAGTCGTTCATATGTTGGAAGTAGATATGAATGAAGACTGTTGTGAATTGGTGTGTGGATTGTCTAAAAGTGTATTAGACATAAGAAAATGTTTGTTGCAACGTTCATGAGTGCTTATGAATGTGATTTGAGCATTGGATTAAACCCACGCT
This sequence comes from Lactuca serriola, assembly GCF_051521515.1. NCBI lineage: Eukaryota > Viridiplantae > Streptophyta > Magnoliopsida > Asterales > Asteraceae > Lactuca > Lactuca serriola. The sequence continues at coordinate 229,527,701 of NC_136411.1, forward strand.
CACTTGAATCGCTCCATGGATTGTATCACGAGTGATTGGTGAGACGATAACATCTTATATTCTTCAAACTGAGATGTGTGAGTTGTATCTTGCAAATCGGTTGCACATTGATCATATGTAAACGCACCAGTAACTTGGTGTTATAAAACATATTGTTGTGTGTGATTCGGTGCGTGAGTACAAGCAAGCATTGTATCAAAGTTTATCCGTTCCTTTTATTCAAAGTAGGATAAAAGCGATATCTTTGGGCCCCTCGATGATTTTGTGATGACAAACGTAAATGCTCGGCCGGGCTAGGGCTAATTTGATTTGTTCAATTAGTCAGTCGTCATAAATCGGGAATCGAGATATAGTACAAAGAGAATGATTTGAAATCATTTCTTATATGATATCTAGAATGGAGGAATATATGATCCCTTATCTAAGGACACGCGTATCTGATAGGATCAGAGTTGACAGCGGCTTTGGAAAGCTACGATTGCAGATCGGGATCTGAAGTCATACACATAATAGTTATTAGACTTATCCAAGTGGGAGACTGTTGGATTAGTGTCTAAGTCCATAACTATTTTGGTATGTACTTGACCCGATGGTGCATGGTCCTTTTGGGTTGCCTTCACCAAAGCAACTTGATTGGAGAAATAAATAGAGAGTGAGGTTATTATGATTTATTAATATGTTATAAGAATAATATATTAAAGCATAAATCATATTTGTTTAATTAATATTGGTCAATAATTAATTAAGAATTAATTTTGTGATCAAGTGTAATTAATTAAACTAGAGGGGCTGAATTGTAATTATGTGATAGTTACAAAATAAGGTAAGGATTATCTTATATATATGGTGAACGAATTTGAGGTGTAAATCCCTTAGAATTCGACTAGGATAAGGATTTCTAGGACTTATCTTATGGTTGCTTGGTGGACAAGCAACTAGATAAGGATAAGGACTAAAACCCTAATCTTTACACCTATATAAACCCCCTAAGGCTTATGAATTCAGCCAACCCTTCCCAAGAAGTCCTAAGGACGAATTCTAAACCTCTCTCCTCTCTCTTTATACCTTCTCCATTTGCTCTTGGTGTTTGTAAGCCATTAGAGGAGTGTCACTTGTGACTCTAAGCCTTCCAAAGCTAATTCAAGGAGGAATTAGGATTGTTATTGCTACATAACAATCAAGGTAATATCTTAAACCTAATTATATGTTAATATTGATTTCCATATACTAGAATTAGGGTTTATAGTCTTGGATTCAAAGCATGTACAATAGAGAAACCTAGATCCAAGCATTAGGGTTTGTATGAGCACATAGGATGTCTTATGACCAAAACCCATCATTTACATGTGTCCAATCACTATATATTGACACCAAAAATAGTTATAGCACAATACAGAAGATATGACTCAAAATGGCTCCATCTTCTCAAAAAGCTCGGGGAGTACCTGTTTATAGTTTTCTTGAGAATACAAGTAATTTGAAAAGAGAGTATCAACATAAATTTGAGTGCGTGCATAAATATTTATGTTTAAAAGTACGTTTTCTATTCTTTGAATATGTAAAATGTTCCAGAAAATCCTATATTTTCTATTGTATATGAAAAGTAGTTTTAATCCCATAAAACCATTCTATTTGTAAACCTATTGTTTTTTATTTGTATTATGTAAAAGTGAGTGCACCTGGCTCCACCAGTTGGTATTGTAAACTGTACTGTAAACTGTATTTTTGTAAACTAGTACTTTGGAAATATACTCGTGTTAATTAATTATACACCAACATATTGTTATTATTTTTTTAATGAGTTATTATAATCATACTAAGACTAGATGGCCTGAAAAAATTCTTTGAAGGCATTAAAAACTATTGATAACAATTGTCACTCGTAGGTGTGTATGCCTGGCTGTAGCTAGCAGTCTGAGTGCGGGGTTGTCAATCCCAGTATAGATCTATACACACTTGTTTTGATCCCCGACTGGAGATTATGGTTATAATATCAGGACTTTAACTATGTTGTTTAAATGAATAAACAACTTGAACATGTTGTCTTATAAAAAGCATATAAACGTTATGTGTATAATAAAAACCCAATCATTCTGAAATAAATGATTGATAGTATTTTCCTTATTTAGTATACTCTAAATGTATAGTCTTGTTTACTTCTAAATCAAACTCTTGTTCTTGTACAATAGTATAAATCCATGTTCTTATAAATAGTATAATCTAGTACATTTGACTCGTGAGTTAGCGTTCTTTAATCATAAATTATACCTATTATAATTTATATGTACTTTCTATATTGGTATTAATTGTTCATGAGTGCAACCCCTAGCTCGACATGTTTACAAAGGGTATTGAAATAACATTTTTTATTTATATATATACAAGATATATATAACTAAAATTGAAACGATAGTCGGACAAATAATCGATACCTTAAATCCACATCCAAACAAGGAAAAGGAAATACAGTAAGTTATCAGTCATAAGTCTTTTAAATCTTATATATATATATATATATATATATATATATATGACTTTTCGGGAAAATATAAGCTTATATAAGAGTTTAATATTTTGAAATACTTTTGATGACTTAATGTCATTTTATCACAATTTGAAATCATTTGTTTGTAACACAAAATCTTTATGTTAGACTTGTACCCCCCCCCCCCCTTAAAATAGTAAAATCTATGAAAATACAAGGGTATGAACTCACTTGATAGACTGTGAATTGGGTAGAACTTTGCTATTAGAAAAAGAAGGCTTTATTGTTGGAAATCAAGCTTTGCGAGGGTCGGGTTTAGATACCGAAAGACTCTAGTTTTGCTGACTTCTGGCGTCTCGGAATGTTATTTAAGTGTTGGATACGATACCGAGGCTTCGGGGTTTGTAAGGAGGTTTATAGGAGTGAAATATGTGAAAAGGGTGAAAATGGTGTAAAAGTGGTGTAGGAACCGGAGAATCTCGCACCCTTTTTATAGGTGCGAGGGTTCGGTCCGAAGAGAGGAGAAAGCGACACGTACTCAGACATGTGGCGGCTTCGGAAGCGAGGGGGCACCCGTCTGAAGGAGAAGCGAAGCACACAGTGGCCTCGGATGCGCGTCGGAACCGGGTTGGGCCGCGCCTTCGGTCGAATCAGAAATGGACACGAGCGATCTCGCATGCGAGGTGACGTGTCTGGATCCCAGCCATGCGAAATTTCCCGGTTTTCAAGATTTTTTGGTTTTTGTGCCCAAAACTTCCGAAATTCATAACTTCAACATACGAACTCCATTTTCGGCGTTCTTTATATATATACGCGTAGGTGAGATTATACTCTACGACATTCGTTTAGACTTCGTCGGCTAATTTTGAGTTTATTTTTAATATTATTATTTTTAACAGATCGGAACAAGAAAATCCGTTAAAAATTTATAACTTCTTTATCCGAAGTCCGTTTTCGTCTGTCTTTTTACCATTGTACTACTATTGATGAGACCTTCGATTCTCGTTTAGGTTGTGTCGGTTAAAAATCATTCGATATTTATTTCGAGTTTTTAGTTGTATACTGCTATATTGAACTTTAGAAAAATCATAACTTCCTAATACGAAGTTAGATTTTGACATTTCGTTTTATGAAAGTTAGCGGTTTAACATATTCTACAACTTTCATTTAGATTGTTAAGTCTAAAAAGCATTTTATTGAAAACTCACTTTTTACTCTGAACAGTGTTTTGCCGGTTTTGTTGCGGATCTTCGATTGGTCATAACTTCTTCGTTATAACTCGGATTTTAGTAAGGCCATTGGACAATTACAATGTATATGATACAAAACGACATAATATAATGAGTTTGGATACCTAATCTTATATCCTCATAACATTATATTCACTTTTCCTACACACACACACACGCACACACACACACACACACATATATATATATATATATATAGGTAAGTTCAATTGAGAAAAAGAAAAAGGTTGAGAATGGGGGAATCATTCTCAGCCAATCATTTATCTAACATGTTCAAATTAAAAAAAAAATGCGCGTGTCCATTTTCATTAATGGTACCTTTGTAAATTAGCAACTTTTTTACATAGAACTTACCTGATCGTTGTTATCAGTTTCCAATTTGATGATATATTTAGCTCGTTTGAATCGGATATTTGGAATTCAATATCAATATTATTTTCTTTATATAACTCGTTAGTAATTATACGTATTCTTTCCATTAATCGTGAAGTTTTGCATCTGTGTTTCAGTTTTCTACTTCGTATTCAGTTTCCGATTTGATTAGGTATGTATATCGTTTAAATTGGATAGATCGGAGTTCATTATCAAGATTATTGTTTTTTATAATTTGTTTGGAATTACGCTTATGATCTTCGTTTTGGAGTTGTTGCATTAAAGTTCATTATCAAGATTATCAAGTTTCGAATATGTATTGGAGTTATTTCATCGGATTTTTGTTAAGTAGTTTGAGATATTTATTTAATATCGGAGCTGATTTAATTTTTAATCGGATATATCGTTGTAGTTTTTACGTTCTGTACTGAGAGAGATTGCTTAATTACATCATCTAATCATATATGATTTAAGTTTTTTTCAGATATTTTGTACGTTGAGGTGAGATATATTCAAAATTAACCAGGTTTTCATCTTTACGACTTTTTTTGTGAGATATATTTGATATTAAGATTGTTTTTGTTTATTTATATAGATCATTTTGAGTATTATGTCGAATTCTAGTGTTATTGATGGTGATTTGTATTCTTCTATTAGTGAGAGTGAAGAAGAAGATGTTGAGAACTCATTTTTTTGAAGGTATCAGTTATTGAATTATTTTGTTGTTTTTAATTTTGTTGACTATCATTTATTTACATATGAATATGTTAATATGAATAAATTGTTGTCTTATTCATATATGAATAAACGTGTGATAATTGTAATTTCGAATTTATTATTTTTTTCGTTTTATTCATATATGAATAAGTTATGTTTTATTTTATATATTTTGAATCCTCATGAATTTTATGTATTCATATATGAATGTTTTTTGTTTTATTTATATGAGTTTTATGTATTCATATATATTATTGTTTTATTCATGCATTATTATTTTAAGTGGTGAATCTTCAAGTTCAGTACATGATGCACAATATTGTGATGATATAATTGGAGAACATGTCTATAAGCCAGGTGTACCTGTTCAAATTATTCCATTTAAGGGTTTAATCTTCAAATCCTTAAAGTTGGCTATCAAAATGTATTCTGAGTATGCTGAAATTGGTGGTTTTGATGTTAGACTGAGCACACAGTCAAGGTTTGATAACAAGATTATAAAGAAGAAACATGTTATATGTAATCGTGGTGGTAAACAGAAAAAGAAATCTTGTGACACATTAGGTACAAGTGGTGTTAGGAGGAAACGAAATTCAAATTCAAGAGCTATTGGTTGTCAAGCAAAGATTATATTTGAATTTGTGTATGGAACTCCAGATTATAAAATTTTTCAGTTTGATGAACTTCACAACCATCCACTTGAGAAGATAATCGATTTAAAAAAAAGCGAGACAAATGTCATATTCAGAAAAAGAGTTTATTGTGCATGCTTCCACATCAAAAATAGGTCCAACTATGGCTCATATGTTGAGGGCAAGTTTGAGAGGTGGGTATGAGTTTGTAAAGCCAAAAGTAGTTGACTATAAAAATTTAAGGAGATATATCAACAAGGTTATTGGTTATAAAGATGCCCAAATGATAGTAAACACAATGAATGACCGTCGAGCTCATTATCCAAATTACTCATTTGATTTTAATTGTGAAGATGATGTTTTGGACTGTATGTTTTGGGCTGATGAAATAGAGAAGGCATATTATGCTGAATTTGGTGATGTTATCTCGTTTGATGCGACTTTCCGAACAAACAAGTAAGTTATTTTATCTACTTTTTTTTATAGCTTATTCATATATGAATATTTTTATATTCACTTATTAATACATCAAAAATTGACTTTAATGAACATTTTTTTTGTGTGTTAGGTATCGAATGGTTTTTGTTCCGTTTACTGCTATTGACCATCATAACAAATCGGTTATTGTTGGATATGAGTTGCTAAGCAATGAAAGCATTGAGTCTTACTCTTGGTTGCTTAAAACATTTCTTAAAACTCATGGGAAAGAACCAACACTTGTTTTAACTGATCAAGATGCTGCAATAAAACAAGTTGTTAAGAATGTGTTTCGTAATTCAAAGCACCGATTATGTATGTGGCATATAATGAAAAAATTGAAAAAAAAGTATTATTTTAATATATTTCAAATATATTACTTATTAGTATATTCATTTATGAATATTGATTGTTATTTTACTTATTATTATTTATTCATTTATGAATATTTTTGTTTTAATACAGATATCAGGTGATTTATTTACGAGCACGGACTTTAGAAAAAGGTTTTCGAAGCTTGTTTGGGACATTAATATGAAACCTGATGTTTTTGAGGTGAAGTGGGGTTTGCTTATGAAGGAATTCAATCTGTAAGACACAAGATGGTTTAAATACATGTTTACAATACGTGATTCATGGATACCTGGATATTTTAGTGATATTCCAATGCGTGGTTTGATGAAGACTACATCGAGGTCAGAGAGTATGAATTCATTCTTTAATACATACTCAGAAAGTGGGAACTTACTTTTGAATTTCATGATGAATTACGACACTGCCATTCAAAAGCAAAGGAATACTCAACGAGAGCTTGATAAGGCATCAAAGAAAGCATCATATAAAATGCAAACACCTCGAGAACTAGAACTGCAAGCATTAAAGGTTTATACAAGTACATTATTTTTTGAGGTGCAAAATGAAATATATAAAGCATGTTTTTTCTGTACATACTCATATGTTGGCATTGAAGATGGTTGGGAAGTTTACATTGTGCAACACAACAACAGTAAAAGTGATTTTAAAACTGAATTTAAGGTAATTTTACTAGTTTTTTATGAAAAATGTAATAATATTCATATATGAATATGAGAATATTCATATATGAGTATCAATATTCATATATGATATCAATATTCATATATGAATATATGAATATTATATGAATATATGAATATATGAGTATTGATATGAGTATTCTTATATGAATGTAAATGTGTAAATTTTGTTTTTGTATCAGGTTGAAATAAAAGCTGAAGAGAAAGAAATAAATTGTAGTTGTGAACATTTTAAGCATATGGGTGTTTTATGCAGGCATGCTTTTACAATAATGATGAGATGTGGTGTTAAAGAAATTCCTGAAAGGTACATTTTGAAGAGATGGAGAAAGGATGTGATATCAAGAAGTTATCGTTTTAATTCTGTTCAATCCGATTCAGGTGATTGTGAGAATGTAAAGCTAGTCAATAATTCATATTATAGTTTTGAACCATGTTTGGATATTGTAAGAGATGACAAAAAGAAATTGGCTTTGTTTGCTGAGAAACAACAAATGTTGTTGAAGGAATTTGAGAGTGATTATATTTCTCCTGGATTGAAAAGCATGACCGATGGTGAAGTCGTATGCAAGCTTTTGGGTGTTACTATTCCTATTCCAGAAGAGATTAATATTCATGTTCCTGAAGTTCAAAGCAATAAAGGTTCTGGAATCAAGAAAAGAATTCCAAGTGCAGGTGAAGTAGCATATGAAAATTCTAAAAAAGAACATAGAATGTGTTCAGGATGTGGAAAACGAGTTCCACACAATTTACGTACTTGTCCAGAAAGAGTTGGAGCTGCTAAATCAACAAAAGATAGTTAGGGATTTTTTAGTTTTTAGTTTTTTTTTTTTTTATGTTTTTTGGTTTTATTCATTATGAATATATACAGATAAAAACAATAAACAATAATATTCATGTATGAATAATACACATTTATATTGATATGGTAAATTGATATGTTGATATTTGTTTTTAAATTACTATAAAATAAGTTATATTGATATTGTAAATTATTCATAAATGAATACAAATATGTGAAATTTGTTATACTAATAAATAAGTAATATTCATATCTGAACTTTTTTACGTTAATATCTAAACTTTGTTATACTAACATATTAATTTAAACTTATTCATAAATGAATATATCATATTCGTATTCATTTATAAATAAATAAAAATAAAGTTTGAAAATATTTGAATATAAAAAAATGACATAAATAAGCAAACTTGTTTCTACTAATACGTTAGTTATATTCATATCTGAAATTTGTTATATTCATATATGAACTTTGTTATGCTGACATATTACTCCTAATTTAATCATAAATGAATATATCATATTCGTATTCATTAATGAATAAACATAAATAAACTTTGAAAATATTTAAATATAAAAAACTGACAGAAATAAGCGAAGTTGTTTCTATTACATAATCATTCAACACAAGATAATAAAAGTTATTCATAAGCATTTCACAAAATATTAAAACGGTGTTCAATAACATTTAACAAACCATTTAAAACTTGTTTCGCAGAATCATCTTACATGTACTTCAAATCCATTCATCTTCAACACAAACTATTCTATAGCATCACACTTCAACATTCTTTCATCTTCACAAGCAATCATCAATATTCTTTTAACCTTTTTTGAATTGTTTGCATAGCCTTGTAGCATGATCAGTACGCATTTTGAATTCAACTTTTTGATATTTTTCAGCAAGATCCAACACCTTAGCCTTCAACATGTTAATTTCAGAAGTTAGCATTATGTGTGCATATCTTTGCCTGAGCTTCTCTAAAGTAGTTTGCTGAATTGCACTTTCTTTATGAAGACCTGGTTTCCACTTTGAGAGTGGTTGTCCCATATAGGTCTCCATATGTCTCATTGCAAAGACCCCACAATCAACTTTGTTTTTAACTATTCTCCATGACATTTCAAGTCGTTGGGGTTTGATACTTTCTTTTGAGATTGCATTTGCTCTTGGATGGTTTATTTCTTTAAAGTATCTCACAAACAATTTTTTCTGATCATTAAATAAAATAAAAGTTAGATATGTAATAAATTGGTTATTTTATGTTGTTGTTAATTGGGTACATGCCAAAGGTTTCAATATTACTCCGTAATTCCCTTCATAATCCCCCTCAACTGCACTATTGTCTAGAATTTCAATTGACGGTTTCTTTAAGTTGAAGACAATCACAAAAATGTGAGCACTTCTAACAACTGGAAAGAATACCTGTTTTTATGTATATAATGGTAAGTATTTTGTTGATAAAATATATATATAAAAAAACAACTTTAATTAACATACCATGTCAATATCTTTTATGTTCAAGATTTTTTTGTATCCATTGGTACTGTCATGAAAGTTCTCCTTGAATTTTTCATACTTTCTTTCATCAGACAATGTTGAAGTTAGATAAGCAGTCTGTAACCAATATAATCATATGTGAATTTCAGTTGAATATATATAATTATGTTAAAGAATACATCATATTTGTATAATCATATGTGAATTTCAGTTGTAAAAAAATATAATATTCATTTATCAATAAGGAAGGAATTAAGGTTAGAACATAAACTTACAAAAACTCCAACTTTCGAGAAGAGTCTGTATGGTGAATTTCCAAAATCCTTTTCCAGTTCTTGGTGTTTAAGTAAATCAAACCAAGTGTCTAAAACTTCTCCAAAAATCTCTGTGTTTGCATATAGACTTTCCATAATTGCTCTTTCTGTTATCTGACCATATTTTGTCTGGACAACCACATCTCTGCAAATATATAATCAAAATGGCATAGATTATTATCTATATAATAATCATATATAAATGTATATAAAATAAAGTTACTTATGATGTATTGCCTTGTAAGTTGAAAAACCATTCACAAACAATACTCTCCTGATGTGTCAGTTTGGGTTTTGTGTCTGTTATTCTGCATTTGAAAGGTGATTTGAAAGCATCAGCAAGCTTCTTCTCTCTTGGTTGATCCAGATCATGCTTTGATGGTCCTACTTCAGTAGGAATTGATATAGAGATTGGATTTGGATTAAGAACATTTTTCTTTGCTAATTTGATAACAACCTTCTGATGGTCGTCTTTTATTTGTTTTTTTGTAAGTGGTTTTTTTGGTGAAGATTCATTAGACTTTTTACTTGAAGTTTGATCTGAATCTTGACTGAGACCTAGACTAAAGCATGGATGAGTATCTGCATGCCAGGAGATTTATCATATAAATAGTTGTAAGTTAATTATAATATTTGAATTTATATTTTGAAATGTTTATCCAAATTGTTACCTCTTTTATTACCTTTTGTCTTGTCAGCTTTTTCTCCTTTCTTGCTTTCATATTCTGACTTTTTCATTCATGAAAGATAAAGAACTTTGATTAAATAATTCATATGTGAATAAGTAATGTATTCATTTATGAATAAGTAATGCATATCATTATTTATGAAAAAGAAATATTTTTTTTTATATTGCGTTATTTATTTGTGAATAATAAAACTTATTATATTCATTTATTAGTGATTCAACTATTTACCTTTATCTTCTGCATTTCCTTTCTCAGTTTCTGTATGTTTATCTTCACCTCGATCTTTCATGTTCTTAGCTTCTATTCCTCCTTTATTTCTATCTTCAGAGTTTTCCTTGCCTGAAACATATACATCATATATGGATATTTTTTATTTTTTATTCATTTATATAGTGTATTATTCACTTATGAATAAACAATGTTATTAAAAAAAATCAATATAAATATTGTAATATATTTTAAATCATTCATTTACATGTATCATCTCCCTTTGTTTTTTCAACTTTTGTTCCTTGTTCATGTACACCTTCTGATTTTTCCTTTTCTACAAGAGTATTAGTTTTACCTGTACTCATTTGTGACCCTGGTCAAAATTTAACAAACAAAATTGTTATTGTGTATTAATATTTTTATATATTTTTTTAAAATAAAAGTAAGACAAAATTTACCTATATCAATATTATCGAAACTAGTTTTCATTTCAGGGTGATTCCAGATTTCATCTTATTGACTATTTAAACTTGAAATTCCAATTCCAAGGAGATTGTCCACAATGTTGTCAACAACTTTATCCAACAAATTTTCATTTTCAGTTTGTTGAATAGTCTCTTCATGATTATTTGTTTCCTCATCAAGATCATCTTTTTCCTCTTCATCATTCTCATTTTCATTCCTCTTTCCATCTTTCTCTTTTACTCCAATTTCACCTTCTTTTTTATTCTTATCTGCATCATTCTTTATTCCTTCATTCTCTGCTTCATTTGAATCAAGAAAATAATCTACTTCTGGTTGACTTGCATCATTATCACTGTCTTCTTTACCATTTCCCTCTTTATCTTCATTTTCTTTTTGATCATTTGTTTTTTGACCCATTATTGGTGTCAAATTGATTCCTTCAACTCTAGTTTCATTACTTGGAAAATTAAAAAGTGTTGTGCTTTCAGTTTTTTCTTCAACAATCATATTTGTCATCTTTTCTTTGAAAATTCTAAAATTTCCTTTTCAGGGAACTTTTTTATCGCATCATTAAGCTTTGAATTCAATTTTTCCTTCATCCTCTCAAAACTATTAAGCATTTTTGATATTTTTGATTCATATGCCTATGTAACAAAAAGAAGTATATGATTAGAATTTAATATAATAATTTAATGTAATCATATATTATTAATATGTTCAAACTAATTACCTCAACATAATGATCTTCATCTTTATCATAATCATTGTCTTCGAGATCTGTATCTCCTTCATCTTGTTCATTAACAAATTATTTGTTTAATTCTCAAAGTCCAAATCTACCTTTTTCTTGTTCAAATGTCTCTCGATATCTAATCTTCTCTGAACTCCAATAACAAATTGTTGGACGTTTACGTGTTACTGTTAAAGCTTCTGAGTGGATGTCATCAGCATAGAACAACAGTACATAAATGATAACTAATTGATATTCATATATGAAGAAGTAATATTATTTTTTACTTATTCATATATGAATAAGTAATGTAAAGAATTACATGTGAACAAATATATTTTTCTTATTCATATATGAATATTTGCTATTAGTTTATGAATAATCAATATTATTAAAAATTGAGTATAAACATTAAAATAACTTACCACCAAGAAAGTTGAAGGTCCAACAAAGAAGTTGGTATCTGAGTATGGTATGTATGAGTTTTTTTTTTGACAAGACAGTCCAAAACATAGTTGCACCAGTCTGTGTTGCTGATATCTGTTCTTCTTGAAATAACTCAAAGGAAACAGGTTGCATCTTCCCATTGATATTGACTCGCAAAACGTGTTGACAAAAAGAACTAAGAAGTTCAATTTGAAATTGAAATCATCTTGTGTGGTAGAAACAATAACATTTTTTATTGCACTCAGTCGGATGATTGAATCTTTTTTAAATTGTTGCTTCCATTCATCATAACTTGTATCATCCTTAGGCCATTGATCCAGTTGTGTAAGTTTGGTTCCACCAATTGGTATGCCCAACATGTCATGAACAGAATCTGCTGTTACTTTCAGTTCCTTTCTTTCAATATCTATCACCATTCTCTCAGAATCAAATTTTTGAAGAACATAAAATCCCAACTTCAGTGGTATATCTGTGATTTTTATTTTTAACAAAGCTCCAAAACCAATAGATCTTACAAATTCTTTTTGTTCTTTGCTCATCCCAAGGATTATAGATAGTAATGCCTCTAGTAAACATCTGTTTTTCATTGAGTAAAATTCTTTTACCATTGGTTTTATTTTTTGTCTTTTTTGTTGGTGACTCCTTTTTTTTGCCTTCTTCGATGGATGACTACTTTCAAAATCAGAGTCTGAATCTTGTAGTTGTTGTTTGTCAAGAGTTTTCCTTTTTGATGGACTTTTTCTGCTTTGATGCTTTATTTTCTTTGGTACTTTTGTTTCTTTTTTATCTGGGAAATGAAAACATATAATATTTGAATAAGTTACTGATATATAAATATGATATATGCTCGTTGATTTATTAATATTTATTTATTACAAAAATATAACTAATATATACAATTTTATTCATATATGAATACATTAGATATGATAGGAATTTTGTACCTTTCGCATTTTTCCTCTTCTGCAATGATCTTGTTTCTCTCATTGTTGGTGAATCTTTATCGGAAATGTTAGTGTTCTTACCTTCATTCAATAGTAAGTAGAAGATAAATGAGTTTGATATTCTTGAATGAATATTTGAATAAAACATATGTATTCATATTTTTTTTATTCACATATGAATATGTTTTGTTATATTCATATGTGAATAGAACATATATAAGTTATTCTTGTTGTATTCACATTTGAATAATGTATGTATGGCAACAAGTTATGTTCTATTCATATGTGAATATAACATACATATTCACGAATGAATATTTGAATAAAACATATGTATTCATATTTTTTTATTCACATATGAATATGTTTTGTTATATTCATATGTGAATAGAACATATATAAGTCATTCTTGTTGTATTCACATTTGAATAATGTATGTATGGCAGCAAGTTATGTTCTATTCATATGTGAATATAACATATATATTCACGAATGAATATTTGAATAAAACATATGTATTCATATTTTTTTATTCTCATATGAATATGTTTTGTTATATTCATATCTGAATAGAACATATGTAAGTGATTCTTGTTGTATTCACATATGAATAATGTATGTATGGCATCAAGCTATGTTCTATTCATATGTGAATATAACATACATATTCACGAATGAATATTTAAATAAAACATATGTATTCATATTTTTTTATTCTCATATGAATGTGTTTTGTTATATTCATATCTGAATAGAACATATGTGATTGATTCTTGTTGTATTCACATATGAATAATGTATGTATGACAACAAGTTATGTTCTATTCATATGTGAATATAACATACATATTCACGAATGAATATTTGAATAAAACATATGTATTCATATTTTTTTGTTCTCATATGAATATGTTTTGTTATATTTACATATGAATAGAACATATGTAAGTGATTCTTGTTGTATTCACATATGAATAATGTATGTATGGCGGCAAGCTATGTTCTATTCATATGTGAATATAACATACATATTCATGAATGAATATTTGAATAAAACATATGTATTCATATTTTTTTATTCACATATGAATATGTTTTGTTATATTCATATGCGAATAGAACATATGTAAGTCATTCTTGTTGTATTCACATATTAATAATGTATGTATGACAGCAAGATATGTTCTATTCATATGTGAATATAACATACATATTCACGAATGAATATTTGAATAAAACATATGTATTCATATTTTTTTATTCAAATATGACTATGTTTTGTTATATTCACATATGAATAGAACATATGTAAGTGATTCTTGCTGTATTCACATATGAATAATGTATGTATGGCATCAAGCTATGTTCTATTCATATGTGAATATAACATACATATTCACAAATGAATATTAGTTTTGCTCTTGTTCAGAAGTAAACAAAACATATTTTATTTACCTTTTTGATTTGTTCTTGGTTTTCGTTTATATGTATTCTTCACTGTTGGTGTTGTTTCTGTAACGGTAAGTAGTTAATATTAGGAAAACATAAGCGAAATGTTAAGTAATGTTTGTATTTTTACAAAATAATTTTGAATAAAGATGAAAAATGAAGAGATGATGTAAAATCATTTATATATCAAACAATAATGGATGATTCTTACAAAAATTATACTTTATATATTAAAAGGCATCGCGTTTACAAACAGTGCCTTTTGTGCACTTTAGATTTTAACCACACCATTTTGTAGGTATTAAAGATTTGGTCCCTGTTTTGTGTTTTCCCTTCAATTATGAACAATAAACTTCATCCGTTTCAAATTTTAACCACATTAATGTATGCATTCACTCTTTTTGTCCTTCTAAATTTCCAACTTCCTTGCCCGATCCAATATTCCCATCGCCATCGTTCCAAATTCTTAGAACTTCTCCATATTTGTTTCCGAGTCTCTACTCTACAACTCTTTCTTCGTTTCCTAATCTCTGCAACTTTTCGTACTCAAAAGCTATGTCAATTTCAATCTCTCTCTCTCTCTCATACACACAAAGATAGCAATCTAAGCATGGAGTTTCTCTGATCTTTCTGAATTTGGGCAAAAACATCGACAAAAATGGTTTCCTCATATGTAAATATTGGTGATTTCTGAAACACTTCTTCAATCATGTTCCCACTCAAAAAATCGGCTTAATTCCTCAACAATGGAAACTACCCAACATCCCATTCTTTCGATTCCTAAGGTATCAAATCAATCTCTTCCTGTCTCTCATACGCACACAATGAGGCAACTTTTTTTTCTCTCTTTCTCTGAATTTGTGCAAAATTAGAATTTTCTCCACTTTCATCAATTGGGGTTTAATTTGTGATTCCTAAGGTATCAAATGCAGTCTCTTCCTCTCTCTCTCTCTCTCATACTCACAAAGTGAGGCGACTTTTTCTCACTCTTTATGAAATCGTGCAAAATTAGTGTTTCTCTGTTACCTTGATGGCCAAATCTGCAGACACAAAAATACCAACAAATTTCATGGATTTAAAGAAGGATAAAGTACAAGTAATCGTTAATATATATTATTTCAGAACTTCTTACAACGAAAATTTATTGGCCATGAAATTGAGAACCTATAACTATAAACCCCCGGACATATCCTCCATCAATTGTATTCCATCCTTCATTTCAAACAAATTAAAGATGCTTTAAAATAATTTAATAGTGTTTGCATTATGAATTCAAAACGAAAACAACACTTTTAACCCCTTTAAATATTAAGGTTTTTGTTTTTTTGTATTGTTAAATTGAAGTAAGTTTACATGGCTCATACAACATTACTGAAATCAATTACTTTACCTGCAAAAGTTCAAGGACAAAAGTGTAAATTTACCTTGAGTGAATTGCATATAAACCCCATAAAGTCTTTTATGTGCTCTCTAATCATACTGGTCTCCTTTAGTTGTTCTTACAGACAAGCAACTACTTGAATGAAGTATGTAATGCCAAGGAAACATAACACGATAAGAATTGACAAAATATACATGGCGGTTTGCAATATCATCTAAAATAGCTGAATCTTTTTTAATTTGCAAAGCATTCCAGCCAATATGAGGCACTATACAACCATTGAAAGAATCAACATTCAACCACACAAGGAATCAAACCAAGACCTTTCACTGAGACACCAAACAATAAATCATTGATTCAGTTAACAAAAATTAAGACAAATATTCAGTCAATCAATTAACAGAACATAGTGACAAGTTACAACAACTCACCTGGCCAGTTTTCTTCACTTGACTGAAAGAGTAGCTGCAAACCAAGACAAATCCATAAAAATGGGCGATCATTCTCTATGTAAGAGCCAGATTGCATTTCTAATAGTTTGAACATTGTCAGCACACCATAATCAAGCAGAGTTAAGGCTGCATATGCAAGTTAACAACAAAAAAAAAACTAAACAAATCCATGCACATATCATTCATCAATTGTATATCATCATGCATTTCAATTTCCATCCATCAAAACAAGTAGTTTATTGTGCAAAAATTATTACGGGCTTAGTTTGCTACAAGTTATGGTATATATATATATATATATATATATATATATATATATATATATATAACACCATAAGAAACAAAGGGCATACAAAATATTGTTAAAATTACCAAAATACCCCTCTTGCTACTTTTAATATCGCCATAAGAAACAAAGGGGTGTTAGATTTGTGTCTAAATTACTAAAATACCCAACAAAATGATAATCACATACTTGGTTAGGTAATTCACAACTAATATATTTATTTGAAGTCATTATTCATATTGTTTGAATTTGAGTAGATTTGATATCAGTTCTCTATAGAAAAAGATGATTATTTTCATTGATTTGATTCAAAATGAGTGAAATATGGAATTTTTTTGTTTTATTATCTTATACAATAATAAAAGCTTAGATTAATCTAATCTAGACAACCAAAAAAATAAAAGTATATTGCCATTCTTTTTCCTTTTTAAATTATAATGCTATTATGGGCTTAGTTTGCTACCACATTTTTTTAACATACATCGTCGTTCTTTTAATTTTTTAAACTGTAACTGCATACAATCTCTTCAAACATTTTATTATTTTTTATATATAAAAATGTTAACTTTTCCATGTGATTGACTTCTCAAATTACATGTTAGTTTTGTAATTCTCCAAAAGTTTTGTAAAATCTAAAATTTCTTATCTTGTTTTAGTTTGTAATTACATTATACTCTTTCAATATAATATGGTTTGTGTACATAAACGGTATAGAATGCAAATTAAATTATAATAATATTTATCTTCTAGCATAAATTTTTACAGATTTGGTCCTTATATCAATAATCTGTCATAGTAATGGTCATCGTTGTATAAAACGGTGGCAAAAAAACAACAATTTATGTGACCCGTGGTTCACCACGGGTTCACACACTAGTTTCAATTAAATAATGTAATAACGAAGAAGGGTTACGAGAATCAACGAGTATCACAAAAAATTGAAGTAAACAACCTTTTTTGAAGAATGAACAGTGTGAAAACAATGTTTTTAGTTCTAAATCAACTAATAAGTATCGAAGATTACGAGAAATTTCAAGTAATCAAGTGATAATTTTAGAAATGATTTGAAATCGTTAAAAACTCGAGAAAAAACGCCGATGGTTACCTTTTATTGTCAAGAGTAAGGAAATGGTCTCGTTCATGTTTTCATCGGAAGACATTTTTCTTCGTTTATGTTATTTGATGCTTCTGCAAATGGTTTTCTTCTTATCAATTCTTCTGCAAATGGTTTTCGTGTAATAATGTATCAAAGAGGGAAATGGTGCTTTCTGTCGAGATTTGACGTGTTATCAAATTACTCAAGTGCCCTTACGGTTTAATGTTTTTGGATTATTTACAAATTTGCCACCGCTCATTAATGTATTTGGATTATTTATAAGTTTGCCACCGCTCATTAATGTATTTGGATTATTTATAAGTTTGTCACCGTGCGTTTTCTAAACTCATTAAATGATTGGCTAAAAATGGTTCCCCCATTCTCAACTTTTTTTTCTCAATTGAACCCTCTCTCTCTCTCTCTCTCTCTATATATATATATATATATATATATATATATATATATATATATATATATATATATATATATATATATATATATATATATATATATATCGCATACCTCTAGTTATGTGTTAGATTAGAAACCTTTGTTAGGCAGCCAAGGGCTAGCCCAACTTGTGCATTCCTATTGGACTTAACCTAATTTCAACCCGGACATTTACCGACCAACGTCAAAGGCCTTTTTCAAAAAAATTCAAAATATGTTTAGATTATACTTAGGACTGTATTGGTAAAGAAATTATTCGTTATTTATTTATCTGAACGCTTGAATTGTGTAATATATATATATATATATATATATATATATATATATATATATATATATATATATATATATATTACACTATATATATATATATATATATATATATATATATATATATATATATTACACTATATATATATATATATATATATATATATATATATATATATATATATATATATATATATATATTTTCTTCACTATCCGTCGGATCTACTATTTCTATATATATGATCATGCGAACTCATGCAAACGCGCCCACCGTTTCCTCACACTAAGAAATGGAGTATTCATCTCTCAATTCCTTGGCTGCACCCACCACCGCTGTCCGCGGTGTCACAGTCCCCTCAGAAAACCAATCTGCCGCTTCCCCAGCCCTTAACGAGGTCACCATCTCCGCCGATCACCCTCCTCTCCGTGTCATCCCTGGTTCCTATGGCATTCCCTTTTTCGGTCCAATCAAAGATCGACTCCAGTATTTCTACGGCACCGGCGGCCCAGTCGAGTTCTTCAAGTCCCGTGTTCAGGAATTCCGGTCGACGGTGTATCGGACCAACATGCCTCCTGGCCCATTCATCAGCGGCGACCCAAAAGTCATCGCCCTCCTCGATGCCAAAAGCTTTCCCACTCTCTTTGATGTATCCAAAGTGGAAAAGAAAGACGTATTCACCGGAACCTACATGCCCTCCACCAAACTCACCGGAGGCTACCGTGTACTCTCCTACCTTGACCCTTCCGAAGCTAGACATGCTGAGCTTAAAAACCTCATGTTCTTCATGCTCAAATCTTCAAGCAGCAGAGTCATTCCACAATTCCAATCCACTTACACCGAACTCTTCAATACTCTTGAGATACAGCTAGACAAAACCGGCGAAGCTCCATTCAACGACGTCGGTGAACAAGCAGCTTTCCGGTTCCTCGGCCGAGCTTACTTCGAAGTCAACCCGGAAGATACAAAAATCGGAAAAGATGGTCCGACACTCATTAACAAGTGGGTGTTTTTCAATCTCAGCCCGATACTCACCCTCGGCCTACCGTGGTACATTGAGGAACCTCTGCTCCATACTTTCCGGCTGCCGGCTTTTCTGATACAGAAAAGTTACCAGAAACTTTACGATTACTTCTTGTCAGCTGCAACTACAGTCATCGAGCAAGCAGAAAACCTAGGGATCCCAAAAGACGAAGCAGTAAACAATATCTTATTCGCTGTGTGCTTTAATACATTCGGTGGGATGAAGATCTTATTCCCGAGTACACTCAAATGGATAGGCCTTGCTGGTGAAAATTTGCAGACGCAGTTGGCGGAGGAGATCAGAGGTGCTATCAAATCCTACGGCGGCGGAATGGTGACAATGGCGGCGATAGAGCAGATGCCGTTGATGAAGTCCGTCGTGTACGAGATTCTTAGGATTGATCCACCGGTAACTTTCCAATATGGGAGAGCTAAACGCGACCTTACCATTGAGTCACATGACGCTGTTTTCAATGTGAAAGAAGGTGAGATGTTATTCGGGTACCAACCATTTGCAACCAAGGACCCGATAGTGTTTGACAGACCTGAAGAGTTTGTTGCTGATCGATTTGTTGGGGACGGAGAAAAGCTGTTGAAGTATGTGTGGTGGTCAAATGGGCCGGAGACGGAGATTACAACGGTCGAAAATAAGCAATGTGCCGGAAAAAGCTTTGTTGTGCTGATAACAAGGTTGTTCGTGGTTGAAATTTTCCGGCGATATGACTCTTTCACCGTGGACGTGGCTACGTCTGCTTTGGGTTCGAGTATCACAATCACGTCCCTAAAGAAAGCTAGTACCTGATGAGTAATTTGAGAATCTTGGAGAGGGTAATGTTGGGAATGGAATGAGTTTTTTTGTTTTTTTTTTTTTTTTTTCCAAATAAAGACGAAGAAATAAAAAGGATGGGGAAAACTATGTATGACTTCCCTAGTTCCCATGCTTTCTAGCAGTGGGGGTCCTGACTCGTGAGTCCTGACCACCAAGCACATTATCAAAATAGTTTTGCATTCCTCGATCAATAATGGTGAATTGGTATTTTCAAAAGAAGATATAGATATGGATAACATTTTGGAATAGTATATTAGATATTATGCATTGATGATCATTAGTTATAAAAGTAGAAAATAAAAACATTGGGAAATTGATGAAAAAAAAAAGAAGACAATGTAAGGGCAGATTATAAGAAATATTAATTGTTTTTGTATAAATGGTTTCAATATTTCGCTTTTATTAAAATGTTTTTGATAACATTTTGGAATAGTATATTAGATATTATGGAGAAATGACACAAATGCCCTACAAATGTTATAGGGTTGACCCTTTAAATCTTAGAATTAATTTCGTGGTTTCATGAGGACACAAAGTGGTGAGCAACCTGTCTTTTTAGTCTCTATTACCTTTTTTTAGTCTCCATTACCTAAAGTAGAAATAGAAATGGCAACGGGGCGGGTTCGGGGCGGGTCAACAAATCCCATCCCCGAACCCGATAGTTAAATTTGGCCCCGAACCCGACCCGATACCCGACGGGTTTCTTATCGGGGCGCCCCATCGGGGCAGAAAATTTCCCCGATCCCGAACCCGAACCCAAAACCCGATATAGACGCGAAAACCCGAACCCGAAACCCGAAAATGGAAAAACTACAATAGAACAATAAGAAATTAAAACCTTACAAAGGCTTAAAATACAAAATAAGTTCTTAACATAATTGAACCAAATATGAAAAACTAAATTCATCGCAACAGTACATTACACTTAAACATTAAAACAAACTTAAAATCAAGCAACCTCTTCTACATCCCAAATTGTTGATCCACAAAATCAGTATTTACTTGATTATAACATGAACCTCCCACCTCTTGACTACTTTCAGTTGGAGCACGAATCTGACTGTTTGAATTCATATCCCCTGGAAAATATCAAAAAACAGAATTCAATTCAGCATAACAGAAATCAAATACAACAGTTTGAAAGGTGTGAATCAAATACAACCATATCTTTAACGAGAGTAAAGTGCATTGCTATTCCCAAAAAATTTCCTATTTATGTCAATATAAGGCAACAAACAATGCAAATGATCAAGTATCATTATCTAGTTCAAGTATTTCAACTTATCAAATGTTACTTTTTAAACAAAACACACTTTCCATTTTCACATAAAAGCATTATTTGAAGGCATGAAAGTATAATTTTATATATCTGATGAAGGGATCTGCATAAAAGTTAACTAAATCAATATAACCTTTTCAATCCATACCACCAACACTATTGTTTGAAGTGACCTTAAGAACAGTAGATAACATTTTGTCAACTGTTAAGTTTATAATACCCTTAACAGCTTCACAGATCACAGGTGTGTTATCTGATGCCTAAAACTAGGACAACATCGAAGCTACGCTATGCTTATAATAGGAAAGAAAATAGACGAGTTGAATCAAATTCATCAAAATTGGGACAACATCGACTAGATCAGAACTCAAATTGAATCAAATTAATCAAAAATCATAACTCAAATCAGCCGAAATTCGACTAGCTACGATCATGAGAACAGATTCAGAACAGTTGTGCTACATCGAATTAAGAAAAAATAACGTAACCTTACCTGGATGGTTGTCGGCTAGATTAGAACTAGAATCAGCAGGTCGTTATCGCAGGTGGTGAGCAGATGAAAACGAACGAGGTAGATGGCTAGCATCGATCAAAACTCGATTCAGATTGAAGGCCGCTGGCTCGCTGCTTGCTATTTTTGGTTCCTGTGGTCCTGCCTGCCACAAATGAAATGAACGAGGTAGATGAGACTTCCAAGGGTCGACAACTCCTCCATTTTTCCGATCGACAGAAGAGATACAGATGAAACTCCACTTTTTTCCGATCGAGAGAAGAGAATACAGATGAAAATTTGATTACGTCAATTTTTGTTGTCGGCTGGAAATTGGAATGGAGAGAAAAGGATGTGTGATTTTAGGGTTAGAGGTTTGAAGGGATGAAATGTAATTTTATATATATATATATATATATATATATATATATATATATATATATATATATATATATATATTCGGGGTGGGGCGGGTCGGGGCAGGCATCCCCACTCCCTAACCCGAACCCGAAAAAAATACCTGATAACGACCCGAAACCCGATAAGCTTGCCTCGACCCGCCCCAAAATCTTCGGGAATCGGGTTTTCCCGTCGGGTTCGGGTTTTTTTGCCATCCCTAAGTAGAAAGTTTAGTGTGCCACATGTACAGCCAAATAGTCAAACTTAAGGGTTTAGTGTGCTACATGTATAATCTTTGATGCTCCTTTGTCTATTTTTGAATTTATTTTCTAATCATAAAGGGTTCTCTCTTCTTACCACCACTTCTTTTCTCTCCATCATTGTAACACAACCAAAAAAACTTTTGTTTTCCCTCTAAATCTTGAATTCCATCACTATACAATCGATACTACTCGACCATCGTTCCCCTGTTTACACCCAACCATTCAATTTAAGCAAAGTAAACCAGATCATAAAAGCTATCAACCAATCGAAAACAAAAAACAATCGCAAATTAAAAATCAATACATAACATCGATACCTACTAGTAGAAATCAGAAGATGACCTATTTTGTTCTCTATCTATGATTTGCTTTAGTAGTACAACCAATCGAAAAACTATCAATTTAAGAAAACTAAACCAGATCATAAAAGCTATCAGCGAATCAAAAACAAAAAACAATTGCAAAGTAAAGATCAATACATAACATCTATACTTACGGTAGAAATCAGAAGATGACCTAGTTTGTTCTATATCTATGATTTGCTTCAGTAGTACCAGATCATAAAATCATTGCAGTTGGGGCTTGGGGGAAGCTTTGAAGGAAAATGAAAGAGAGATACTGATGAAATTTGAGATAAAATGAGAAATTAAGGATTTAAGCATCGAGGTAGAGGAAGAAGAAGACGCACCAGAAGCAGATTGAAGCAGTCGAAACACAAAGAATAGGGAAAAATTTTGTCACATCGTCTGGGAAATCAGTGTACAAGGGAATATGGGATCGACAAGACGGGTTAGATCATCTCCAACATCCTGATATACCACTAAATTGGTTTCATTTAAGTAGTGAATTCAAAACTAAAAAATTTGTTTAACAACGCTTAATGGGTGAGGGGGTGCTTTAATGACGGAGGTTTCTTGGTTAATGCGGCAATCAACATATATGTGGTGAGCTGGCCAAAATGTTACCGGTTTACCCCTTCAAAACTAAAAAAGATACTTAATCGACCTGACAAATATCAATTCGTTTCCTCATAAAGCCACAAAATTAATTTAGGGACTTAAAGGGTCAATCATAGACATTCCGTAGGGCATTTGTTCATTTTCCCTTAAAAATTATCTATTGATAATTATTTATAAAAGTAGAGAATAAAAACATTGCGAAATTGGTTAAAAGAACTTACAAAAGAAGACACGTCGATAATGGAAAGGCACATTATAGGAAATATTAATTGTTTTTGTATGAAATGGTTTTAATATTCTATTTCTATTAAAAATTATAATGTTATGGCTTAACTATGAACCAAACGACACTAATTATACAAGTGCTATAGCAACATTTCTCATATGATTGTGTAGAAAGTCAGGATAACATTTGTATTTAACTGATTTTGTGTAACGGATGGTGAGTAGTGTCCTAAAAAGAAAAAAGAAAAAAAAACAATCATATTAGGGTTTTACACCAAAACTATGATTAGTACACCAATCACAATGAATCAGACGATAGGGTACAACATAATATTAGCAGAAGATCAGAAGATGCCATGAAGCGGCAAAATTTTAACTCCTAACTGCAGCCAATCGAAAAGCCACCCTAAATTTAACGTTATGTTGGAAAACAAATGTCTCCTAGAGGAAGTTATTCCCAAATTAGAGCTCCATTAGGTGTGCTAGATGGCCTACAAACTCATTTTTTACGACAAATCAACAAAAATACTTTTAAGTTAGATATTATATAGATATGCAATATTTCGATTTAGTATACTTTAATTTAACACAGTTTGAAGTAGATTTAGCAACATCAATATACAAACTTTAAACTTATCTCTGTAATGGGAAAATGACATTGTAGCCCTATAATATTTACAAAATTGGTCTAACTAATCCCTAAACATTTTTTGTTGCTTTATGGGTGGCATAAGTTTGTTTTTGTCCGGTCTAATTTGTCATTTTCAAGGAAGCGAAGCGGGTAAACCAATGGCATCTTTGCCACCTAATTTAATTTTTTCAATCTGTGTTATTTAGGTTTTTAATTAGACTAACCCATCTACCCATTTACTTTATCCTTTTCCTTGGCAGTGCAGACCGTCAATGATGTTGTCCATGTTAGAAGAGAGAAAATGGAGTAAGGGTTTTTAGTCACTGGTCATTTTCAAGGAAGTGAGGCGGGTAAACAGATGACATCTTTGCCACCTCCTTTAATTTTTTCAATCTGTGTTATTTAGGTTTTTAATTAGACTAAGCCATCTACCCATTTACTTTATCCTTTTCCTTTGACTAAAAACCCTTACTCCATTTTCTCTCTTCAAACATGGACAACATCATTGACGGTCTACACTGCCAAGGTATCTTTTCCATGTACCATATACACTACACAGATGGCATTAATCAAAAGTTGATAAACATTGATTTCTTAGGTATGGACAAGGATGAGTGATATGGGTTTGTCGAAAGATTCACAAAAAAAAGTAGTGAGAAGCTCTATTACTGCCTTCCTTATGTTAATTTTCCAAAAGATTTAAGGTTAATTCAGTTTGTGCTTGATTATGCTGACTTTATAGAAACTGCATATAAATTTGGTTGTGAAATCCTTACATATGTAGACCATTTTGGTAATACTAACATGCAGTAGTGGTTGGGCACAGAAAGAGAGTGGCTGGGCAAAGAAAGAGAGCAAGTAATTGATGATATCTATGATGAAGTAGTTGATAATATCCAACATGATTCCGATATAGGTTAGACAGAGGATGGGGATGATAACAATAACCCTTATTTTTTCAAAAAGGATAATTGCCCATGTTCTGAGATGGCTAAGGATGTAGGTGAATATGATCTTTTTGATGATGACATGGGTGACAATGAAGCAAAAGATGTTGATTTGCCAAATATTTTGAAATGTCCAAAAATCTAAGACCAAAAATTTCATTTTAATAATAATAAAATCATTGACCAAAATGCTTTCATGAAACCATAAAGGAAAATCAGAGTAAGTCAATCAATCATCTTAATACATCAGAGTCATATAAAACAGAATTCATGGTGTGTATGTCTGGAATGCGATCACCCCAAGCTCTTCCCTTTCGATCCAAAAATACCTGAAACAAAAAATTAAAACCGTAAGCACAAAGCTTAGTAAGTTTCCCCAAATACCACATACCATACATATCAAACATACAATGAGTCATGCCCCACAACCATTGGGCCCCGCTCGGCATCGAGCCCTGTTTGGAACAGATCTATTAGAACATGAGATTGGCCCCGACCATCATATTCATCAGTCCCCGCATGGCATCGGGCCCGCCCGACATTCATATAGATACATAAACACATGCAAGAATCACAAAGATAAATAACATACAATACACCCATCAGGCCTCGCCTGGCATCGGACCCCGCCCGTTATACATATCACATACTACACATGCAAGAGTCACATAGACAACTAGCATCCTAATCATAATAAATCATGGGCCAGTATTGGTGCCTTTGACCCGCCAAGTACAGTGAGGAGACTTACCTTAAACAGCTGAAAATCAGATAAACGCTCAGACTGCTGATCCGGATAATCCACACGCTAATCAATCAAATAAAAATCCTATTAATAATTGGGCCATAAACCATAACTAGGAATCTGATTCATTTGTCCCACTCCCAAGGTAAAAGACCATTTTACCCTTTCCTCACTTGGCCTAATAATCGAGGCCCAACCCAATGGCTCCAAAAGCCCAATATGGCTCAAATTCCTAAATGACATTTAAAGCCCATTATGGGTCCAAATCCAAGAAGGCCCAAAGCCTAACAATGACCTAAAGTTGGAAATACTATTGGCCCAACAAGGCCCAAAACCTTAATAGTCCAAATATGGCTCAAATCGCAAAAGTCAACAAAAGTCAATGGTAGTTGAGTACGCCCCGCGTACTCAGACTTACGCCCCGCATACGCCTCCTTTGGCCATTACATGTTGCGTACAAGCTGGGTATGCCCCGTATACTCCACTACTAACCCAACTCACCATTAAGTGCTTAATCGGTTAAGCTATTATGTCTAATTCTCAGATCTGTTCCTAAATGATGTCTTAACACGTAAACGTGGCAAATTTACTCCTTTTCATGACTTGGTGGGACCCAATACTCAATAAAATCCGTAATCAGCACCCAAACTCATGCATGTGCCAATATAACTCATCAAGATTGCATTTTTATGCATAATGAACATTAGAGAGGCTAGATCTAGCATTTCCAACTCCTGGAGTGACTCATACTCATAAGGAGGACCTATGGGGCCAAAACATAACAAAACAAATCCCTAAACTAGATCTAGCAATTGGAGTTACCAAGGTAGAAGCTTTATACCTCAAAAAGCTTGCAAGTTTGATGAAGATTCTGGATCTTCAAGCTCCAATTCCACCAAAGCTTCACCACCAAGATTCACCTTCTTCTAAATAACCAAAACACCACAATACCATAATAATGGCTCACAAACACTCAAAGGGAGGCTAGGGTTTCATTTTCAGGGTTTGGAGAGGTGGAGACTAGTCATAAGAAACTCCTAAAGCAACTTAAGGTGTTTAAATATGGCACAAGCCCTAAAAATTACGGTTTGACCCTGTTGGCCGTATGCCCCTCGTACTCCCACGTACACCCCACATATGTGGGTGCCTCCGCGACAAAACCATCGAGCAAGTACACCCAGCGTACTCGGCTAGGGACCAAAACCATCAATCTTCCAAATGTCATAAATTCTTCGTTCTAAGTCTTATTTCGATGTTTTATATATACATAAATGCAATGAGTAGCTCTATAATTATATCCACTCTCCTTTACCTTAAAACTTCATGAGATTAAATCCAAAATTCATAAAAATCCTAAACTAACACTTTACGGTTATACCCTTGGGCTCTAAAACAAAATCCGAACTCTTGGATCATCTAATCTACATTATCCACATCTAAGGGGTCTAAATCTCCTTCCCCATGGCCCATATCCTTATGATAAATGTCTTGGATTAGGTGTCTAATCCCATAACTATAATTGGTATGTACTTGATTTGATAGTAACATGATCCTTTTGGGTTGCCTTCATACTGGCAACTAGACAGGATGACTGTTGGAGAGAGAGATTGAGTTTATTATTTGGAATAATAAATTGGTGCATAAAAATTAGTTATTAATATATTATAAGGATAATATATTAATTGGAAGTCATATTATTAATTAGTATTTAATCAGAAGTTAATTTTGGGATCAAAGGAACTGATTAAAAGTGCAGGGGTTGTTTTGTAATTATTTAATAGTTATGGTTTTAGGCCATTGGATCACCCTTATTAGGGAAGGCTGAAAATCCCTAGAAGGTTCTAGAGATTTTCATCCAAGCCCTTAGGTAAGGGAGTCTATGGACTTGCTTAGGCCCTAAGCTAAGGGATTAGGATTTCTACCTCAAAACCCTAGCTAGCCTCAAGTATAAATAGAGCCTCTTGGCCTATTGAATTCGTGCACCTCCAAGAAACCCTAGAAGAGCCGAATTTTTGAGCAAGTGACTTATATATCCTCTCTCTCATATTCATCCTCTTGCCCTAGTGTGTTTGTAAGCTATTAGAGGTACTAAGCTTGTGGTACTTGTTCTAAAAAGCAAGGATCTTCAAGAATTGGTTGTTATTAATATATAGCAACAAAGTTATATGTTCTAATCTTTGTAATGTAGATTTCAAAATATTAGATGTATATTACGGTTTTCTATTTTGTGTTCAATGCTTTCATGTCTAATAGAGAAAAAATAGATCCAAAATTAGGGTTGCATGCACACATTGGATTGTTTGTATAAAACCCATTAGTGGTATCAAAGCTTTTGGTTTTTGTTTTCAATTAGATTTGATACAATATATTTGTCACACCCCAAAACCAAGAACGGCGGAAATGTTCTGGGGCGGAGGATGTCATGTACAGTATCACAACAATGTAAAGTAGTAAACAAGCAACAACATCATCCATTGCATTAATAAAATAATTATTATACAAGTGTGTTCTGTCAAATTATAATAGACACTAAAGCATAAATCAAAATGAAAGATGATTCTTGAACAAGCTCCATCTTATCTAAACCTTGCATCGGTACCTGTCTACAGATGATCTGAGGATACAAGTAATTTTGAAAGCGGGTATCAGCTTTAAAGCTGGTAAGATCATAAGTATTTTAGTGTCTTAATTTGTAAGTAAGTATTTGTATGTATGAATTTGTATGTAAGAATTTATAAGTAAGTATTTGTATGTATGAATTTGTATGTAAGAATTTGTAAGTATATGAATTGTAAGTATTGAAAGTGTATATGAACTGTAAGTATGAAAATATTTGTAAAACAACTGTAAATGTTTGAAAAACCCTAGAAATCCCTATGATTCCTACAATCATATGAAGGTGTCTTCTACCAAGACCTAACTGCTCTGAATGTAATCTTCTACTAAGACCTAACTGCTCTGAATGTACGTTTCTTGTAAAAGTGTGTAATTTTCCAAGTGTAACTATCATTAACAAAATATAGCTTTTACATTTAATGCTTAAGTGAAAAGATCACTAAATATATGTAAAGTGAAAATTTATGTAGTACTGTAGTGTAGTGCTGTAAGAACTACTGCTGTACTAACTACCTTAAACTGGATTTATGTTAAGGCATCATGTGATTAATTGCATCATGCTATTGACTGGTAACAACGACATAAGTATGGTCGTAAAAGGAATGATGTTTGGCACCTACAGACCTGCAGGTTCGGCTGTAGCTAGCAGCAAGGTGTAAGATAGTCAATCCAGTATAGATCTATACGCAAACTCACGCTCTCCCTCCAAGAGAATTCTGGCTACAACTCGGGCCATGACATTTAACGCATGCTCCGATACAGTGGATCACAATTATGTCAATGTAGTAATGTATATGTAATGTACGGAAAAGTTCTACGTGTGCTAGCTGTAATGTGTGTTCTCCCTCTATCTAGCAAGTATAGTAATGTACTGTAATGTTCTAGCTGTAGTGTATGTGCTCTCTATCTAGCAAGTATAGTAATGTACTGTAATGTTCAAGCTGTAGTGTACGTTCTCTTTATCTAGCAAGTATAGTAATGTACTGTAATGTTCTAGCTGTAGTGTACGTGCTCTCTATCTAGCAAGTATAGTAATGTACTGTAATGTTCTAACAAGTATTGACTCATGAATGAACTGACTCATTGTATGGTATCGCGTTCTAGTATTGTTCTAGTATCTTCCTAAACTACCAGTATGGTAGTTTACTAGTAATCTAACTGGTAGGTATGGACATGGATGTATACCCTTGCTACCCAAGGGCATGGGATGAACTGGAAGGGCCTTTATGACTATATATGTACATATGATATATAACTAACATTTAAACGACCTTCGGACGAGTACCCGATATCCCACCAGACCACATCTCAAGCGCGAAAAGGAAATAGGGTGGATAGCCTTCCTAAGTCTTTTAAACATTTCTTATATAACTATACATATAGAGGCATGCAATTTATAATATAAAAGCATAATTAAGTTTTGTAAAACCTTTGAACATAATTATTATCTTAAGAAAAGATCGACTTGATGTCAATCTATAAAACAGTTTTGAAGGCATGGGTTTGATAAAACGGTTTAGTATAAAGAAACATTTGTTTGAAACACAATTGTAAATAAGTTTGAAAAGTCATATACGGAGTAAAATGTACAGAGAAATAAGGAGTTTTAAACACATAAAGTGTTTATGAAAGACATTTGAAGGAAACTGTTTAGTAAAACGGCTAATGAGTAGCCAATCATTTGAATGCTGCTTATTAATCACATGTGATTGATATAATAATTAGCATAATTCTACTTGTATCCCCCCCCATAAAACATTTAAAAACAGTTTAAAACATTGATTAAGGGGTATGAACTCACCTGTGGTAAGTGGATCGGAAGGAAGTGTCGGATAAGTGCTTGGTGTCAAGTGAAGACTTAGACATGCACAAAGATCCTAATAACATATAAGAATATATGTATATACACAATTAGTCTTTAAACAAGTAATAACCAAAGTTAAGACACCCTAGGACATGTTAAACACTTTATACAAGTGTTATAAGTCTCAAGGTTTGCATCTAAGTGCTGTAGGGAAAGGCTAGTGTGTTTGGGGTCCAAGGGTAAACTCCCTTGGAGTTTACGGTTTTGATGGGCATGACACCAAGAGTTTACGGCAGTAAACTCTAGAGTTTACGGTCGTAAACTCTAGTCCTAATGACTAGGTGTTGTTTGGTGGTTTAACAAGCCTCTTGGAGCAATTCTACTAAGTGGTTTGGCCTTTGGAATGGACTAGGGCATCAAAACACCTCTTTTGAGGAGTTTACGGCCTCATGGTGTTTTCCCTTGGGTTCATAAACCGTAAACCCATATGGAGGAGTGTAAAGACATGTTTTCAAGTCCCTAACACAATTAGGTAAGTGTATGAGCTAGTTTCTAAGCCTAAAGAAGGAAAATGACCAACTTAAACTCACTTTAGGGTGTTTACGGTTTTGGGAGATCCCCAAACTGTAAACCCCTATATTTGATGGTTTTGAGGTTTTTCTAGGTTTAAACTCAATGAGGAAGGGTTTAAACGTGTCAAGGAAGGTTTAAACATCAACTAGGGCTTAGATTTGAGGCTTAGACACACTTTGGTGTCATTTATGGTGTTTACGGCCCAAGAACATTCTTGGACCGTGAACACTTCCAATCTTGTGTTCTTGACATATTTTCTTGATGTTTAAATGTAGTACTAGCTTAAAATCACTCAAGGATAGAAGCACTTACTATTGGAAGGCTTGGCTTGTGCTAAAAGGCCAAGAACACTTAGTGTGTGTTCTTGGTGTTTTGGAAAAATCTAAACAAAACACATAAATGAATGGATGAATAGATGCACAAACACTAGATTAAGTGTTTTCCTAACTTGAAATGGTTAGAATACTTACAACTTTGGAGATTTGGAATTAAATCTTGGATGATACTTGAGAGGATATTTTGGAGTTTACTCTTTTGACTTTTGGGGAGTAAACACAAATGACTAACTTTTTGGGGAGTAAACTCATACATAGGCATGAGTTTACGGTTTTGGTGATTTCTAAACCCAAAACATAAAAGTTTGGTTGGGTTTTTCTAATACACGGAGTGTTTGCGGTTTTCAAAAATCAAAACCCGAGATGACACTTTCTTTCGCCCGTTCGCTTAAAATTAATATTAAAATAATCAAACGAATTTTATATTTCTTAAAAATAAGAAATAATGACATTGACTTATGATACGAAGGGGTTGACTTTTAGGGTTTGACCGAATAGAAATTTCGGGTTGTCACATCATCCCCTTGTTAAAGGGAATTTCGTCTCGAAATTAGAATTTAGATAAGGAAGTAGGTATAAATGATCGAGTCGAGAGGAGGAAACTTCGTAATCGATTGGTTCTAGCGCTCCTAAGTGAAATCGGGTCTTCGGTTGGTATCCCAACGAACCTTCACTAACGGGCGACTACGTTGCTTCGTCCGCTTGACCTCTCGGTCGAGGGTCACTACGGTTCTAATACGAAGGCGAGGATCTCGATGAGTGGACTTACCAAAGTCCTATCGGAAAGGTACGGTTTCACGATCGAGACGCGAAGAGTAGAATGTACGTTGCTGAGTTCGCAGAGTAGATCTAGTCTGCGAGATACAGGACCGATTCTGGCAAGAATCTCGGAGGTCCTATCTATCTTGGATTTAGCTTTCCACGCTTTACGAAGCGTATTAAGCCGTTCCCAGAGTGAGACTTCCTAAAGAGCTTGGTCTCTCACTTGGAATCTCCAAGGTTTCCTTTTCTTGTTTAACTTCCCAGTCAAGGGTCATTCCTTGTCGGGTCAAGGTCGTACAGTTTCCTGTGATTTGTGAGGGGTTCTGGATGACTATGACAGTAGGTCTGTTAGATCTAGAATTTGGCGAATGTCTGTCGGCGTCTCTAGTTTCGACAAATTCTCAACGGTTTT
This sequence comes from Lactuca serriola, assembly GCF_051521515.1. Lineage (NCBI taxonomy): Eukaryota > Viridiplantae > Streptophyta > Magnoliopsida > Asterales > Asteraceae > Lactuca > Lactuca serriola. Next base: position 229,560,462 of record NC_136411.1, read on the forward strand.
GACAAATTGTAAGAGTACTCAAAATTTCCCACATCACTAATAGTGTGTCATAGAAATTTAACTCTTAAATTTCAAAACTCATGCCTAGAGAACTTCGCGAAAAGTTCCTCTGAGGGAAATGCTTCCATGGGTTTCTTCTTAGTACGAGGGTAGATAAGTAAGTCATTACAGGGAGAAATGACGAACTGATCCAAGTAAGAAAGACGTACCCTAATCATTTAGCTCATGAAAACTATGGGCGTATTGGTCCTATCCGAAGGGTATCACTACGGACTCGAAGTGTCCGCATCGAGTTCGGAAGATAGTCTTCCGGACATCCTTCCCTAACACTCGAACTGGTGATATTCAGATCTCGGATCCATTTATGAAAGTAATTCTTTCCTTGCGTTTGCTCAACCATTTCATTTATACGAGGCAGAGATAACGATTTCTAATGAAAAATCTTGACGGAGTCCTCGATATCCGAGGTACATACGATGCAATCCGTCGATCTCTGGAAGAATAAGACCGGAGTTCTCCAGGGTGAGAAGCCTAGTCTTCTAATTCTATTTTTGTGTAGTTCGTTAAGTTGTCCGGGCTGTTCTTGTATCTCCGTAGGTGTTTAGACTGTAGGGCGATCGGTTTACAGGAGTCGTACTGGGTTCTAAGTTTGTTCACATGACGATGCGATTACTCGTAGACTTAGGCAGATCTCCGTCCTGAAGTTCATATTAGAATTCATACATGTTTTCACAATCACAATCTCGTGTATACGAGTCGTGTATAAGTAAAACTGAAAAGGTAGTCGAATAACTAATTCTTCTTTAAGCTCATATCCCAGTAGGGAAAAAGAAGTTAAAGTGGAATCATCAATTCTAAACCTGTAGAACTTTGATTATACATTACCCTTATGTATACATTCCTCAGCGATAGACCAATCGTATGAATCTTTGGGTTGAACTTGACGTACTGCACGAGTGGTACTTCGGGGATTTCTTCGGAAAGGAGAGGAACTATGAGGTAATCTAGTCATGGGTACTTCGGTGTTCTGAAATGACGGTTTCGTTAAAAAGACGTTTACTGATAAAGAAATGTATGTATGAAGCTGGTATGGTGTCGATCAAATTGAATCTAGTTGTATGATAATGTCGGAATCATACAGAAACTTAAAGACATTAGATTGAACATAAGACGTGTATAGACAAAACACAACCGTGCAACCATGAATAGAGTTACAGTACCTTAGATTTACTACAAGACTATTGCTGCGGATAAGGTATACTTACAAAAGACAAGTATACGCAACACGAGCATCCCTATACAGACAGGATCTCGCAAAAGTTAAGACTCTAGTTGCACTAGTTCTAGATAGTTTATAAGTTTGTTACAACAACATGCCTAAATTACATTAACGAGGGTTCCGGAGTAGGTTCCCCTGCAGCTGTGATCCTAAGAATCTTCCCATCTGCACCCGAGTTCTTCGCTATCGGGCAATCCTTCTTGAGGTGTCCAATTTCACCGCATTGGTGACATATATGGACAACACCCACATTGGTGGTGGAAGTGAAGTGTTTAGTAGGAGTTATGGGGACGCGGGTTCTTTCCTTTTTCGGGCAATCTCTTTTATAGTGCCCAAACTCACCACAATGATAGCAACCCTGGCTGGCTCTAGCGGCGGTGGTCGGTAGTATAATTCCGTTTGTACCAGCCTTTGCTGCCTCTGGGCAGTTCCTTTTGTAGTGCCCTACCTTGCCACAACTATAGCAAGTCTGGTTCACATCGGCGTTGGGCGAATTGTTGATCGGTCTTGTTAGGCTCTTGCAGTAACGTTTGGTGTGCCCCTTTTTGTTGCAGTTTGAGCACTGCATCTCCCGACAAGGTCCATGGTGGTGATAATTACATTTGATGCAATTTGGGAGATTTCCAGCATATTTTCGGGCTGGGTTAGGGACAACTGGTATATCCGAAGGGATGGTAGTAGGAGGTACAAATGTCGTAGCTGTGAAGGTCGTTACCGGTGGTTGTTTCTTGTTCGTCCCTCTAAGCGATTTGTCCTTCTTTCTAGCCCAAAACTTCCGTTTGTTACTCTTCGTCTCGGAACTCAGGGTGTCGTGGCAGTTTACTGCTCGTTGCGGTGTTTGATTGTTACTCGGATTGGAATTGTTGTTAACAATCCCGCTAACATTCGCGTTGTTAGCGTTAAAGTGGGTCAGAATAGCTGACACGGCAACCGAGACTGCAGCTTGAAAGGTAGCTGCATCAATCTGAAGAGTTGGTGTTTGGTTGAGGGGTTGATCGTTTTTCTTGGGCGACATGATTCTGTTTCATGGAAAGAAAATGAATTTGTGAGCGAGCATGGTGGAACCTAGACTTAGTTCAACTGTTTATGTAAATAATAGAAGTATGTTCATGGAGGTTTGACCTACATCCCTATGATGCAGTCCTAGTACGAAATGGAAGTGAGTTCGTAGAATGGTCTCAAGACGTTTGTCGTTCAAGCCGAGGTATCGTAGGTTGGCGAATAACATGATCCAACCACTGAAAGAGACTTGGAAATGTCCCCGGAGCTAAATTACTATAGTCCAATGACTTGACTAAAGCAGGTTTCAGATAGACTCCAATGAAAGTATTATAAGAGTACTTGACTAAAGAATGACACAGAAGCTAGCCGGCTGTCAATATCTTTGATATTCACGACATAAAGATTCAGGAAAATTGACCTTGTAAAGGTCTTACATCATATCCAGCGAAGATAGTCTTGACAGCATAAAGACCTAACCAAAAGTACTTACAATACAAGATAATTTCATAGAAAATGCCACATCGGGCATAGACAGAAAAACGATTCCTTTTAATCCCTTATGTATTTATAGTTAGTATATCTTTTATGGGTTGATATACTTAATTCACTATAAACAATGCTCTGATACCAATCTGTCACACCCCAAAACCAAGAACGGCGGAAACGTTCTGGGGCGGAGGACGTCATGTACAGTATCACAACAATGTAAAGTAGTAAACAAGCAACAACATCATCCATTGCATTAATAAAATAATTATTATACAAGTGTGTTCTGTCAAATTATAATAGACACTAAAGCATAAATCAAAATGAAAGATGAGTCTTGAACAAGATCCATCTTCTCTAAACCTTGCATCGGTACCTGTCTATAGATGACCTGAGGATACAAGTAATTTTGAAAGCGAGTATCAGCTTTAAAGCTGGTGAGATCATAAGTATTTTAGTGTCTTAATTTGTAAGTAAGTATTTGTATGTATGAATTTGTATGTAAGAATTTGTAAGTAAGTATTTGTATGTATGAATTTGTAAGTAAGAATTTGTAAGTATATGAACTGTAAGTATTGAAAGTGTATATGAACTGTAAGTATGAAAATGTCTGTAAAACAACTGTAAACGTTTGTAAAACCCTAGAAATCCCTATGATTCCTACTATCATATGAAGGTGTCTTCTACCAAGACCTAACTGCTCTGAATGTAATCTTCTACCAAGACCTAACTGCTCTGAATGTACGTTTCTTGTAAAAGTGTGTAATTTTCCAAGTGTAACTATCATTAACAAAATATAGCTTTTACATTTAATGCTTAAGTGAAAGATCACTAAATATATGTAAAGTGAAAATTTATGTAGTACTGTAGTGTAGTGCTGTAAGAACTACTGCTGTACTAACTACCTTAAACTGGATTTATGTTAAGGCATCATGTGATTAATTGCATCATGTTATTGACTGGTAACAACGACATAAGTATGGTCGTAAAAGGAATGATGTTTGGCACCAACAGACCTGCAGGTCCGGCTGTAGCTAGCAGCAAGGTGTAGGATAGTCAATCCAGTATAGATCTATACGCAAACTCACGCTCTCCCTCCAAGAGAATTCTGGCTACAACTCGGGCCATGACATTTAACGCATGCTCCGATACAGTGGATCACGATTATGTCAATGTAGTAATGTATATGTAATGTACGGAAAAGTTCTACGTGTGCTAGCTGTAATGTGTGTTCTCCCTCTATCTAGAAAGTATAGTAATGTACTGTAATGTTCTAGCTGTAGTGTATGTGCTCTCTATCTAGCAAGTATAGTAATGTACTGTAATGTTCAAGCTGTAGTGTACGTTCTCTTTATCTAGCAAGTATAGTAAAGTACTGTAATGTTCTAGCTGTAGTGTACGTGTTCTCTATCTAGCAAGTATAGTAATGTACTGTAATGTTCTAACAAGTATTGACTCATGAATGAACTGACTCATTGTATGGTATCGCGTTCTAGTATTGTTCTAGTATCTTCCTAAACTACCAGTATGGTAGTTTACTAGTAATCTAACTGGTAGGTATGGACATGGATGTATACCCTTGCTACCCAAGGGCATGGGATGAACTGGAAGGGCCTTTATGACTATATATGTACATATGATATATAACTAACATTTAAACGACCTTCGGACGAGTACCCGATATCCCACCAGACCACATCTCAAGCGCGAAAAGGAAATAGGGTGGATAGCCTTCCTAAGTCTTTTAAACATTTCTTATATAACTATACATATAGAGGCATGCAATTTATAATATAAAAGCATAATTAAGTTTTGTAAAACCTTTGAACATAATTATTATCTTAAGAAAAGATCGACTTGATGTCAATCTATAAAACAGTTTTGAAGGCATGGGTTTGATAAAACGGTTTAGTATAAAGAAACATTTGTTTGAAACACAATTGTAAATAAGTTTGAAAAGTCATATACGGAGTAAAATGTACAGAGAAATAAGGAGTTTTAAACACATAAAGTGTTTATGAAAGACATTTGAAGGAAACTGTTTAGTAAAACGGCTAATGAGTAGCCAATCATTTGAATGCTGCTTATTAATCACATGTGATTGATATAATAATTAGCATAATTCTACTTGTATCCCCCCCCATAAAACATTTAAAAACAGTTTAAAACATTGATTAAGGGGTATGAACTCACCTGTGGTAAGTGGATCGGAAGGAAGTGTCGGATAAGTGCTTGGTGTCAAGTGAAGACTTAGACATGCACAAAGATCCTAATAACATATAAGAATATATGTATATACACAATTAGTCTTTAAACAAGTAATAACCAAAGTTAAGACACCCTAGGACATGTTAAACACTTTATACAAGTGTTATAAGTCTCAAGGTTTGCATCTAAGTGCTGTAGGGAAAGGCTAGTGTGTTTGGGGTCCAAGGGTAAACTCCCTTGGAGTTTACGGTTTTGATGGGCATGACACCAAGAGTTTACGGCAGTAAACTCTAGAGTTTACGGTCGTAAACTCTAGTCCTAATGACTAGGTGTTGTTTGGTGGTTTAACAAGCCTCTTGGAGCAATTCTACTAAGTGGTTTGGCCTTTGGAATGGACTAGGGCATCAAAACACCTCTTTTGAGGAGTTTACGGCCTCATGGTGTTTTCCCTTGGGTTCATAAACCGTAAACCCATATGGAGGAGTGTAAAGACATGTTTTCAAGTCCCTAACACAATTAGGTAAGTGTATGAGCTAGTTTCTAAGCCTAAAGAAGGAAAATGACCAACTTAAACTCACTTTAGGGTGTTTACGGTTTTGGGAGATCCCCAAACTGTAAACCCCTATATTTGATGGTTTTGAGGTTTTTCTAGGTTTAAACTCAATGAGGAAGGGTTTAAACGTGTCAAGGAAGGTTTAAACATCAACTAGGGCTTAGATTTGAGGCTTAGACACACTTTGGTGTCATTTATGGTGTTTACGGCCCAAGAACATTCTTGGACCGTGAACACTTCCAATCTTGTGTTCTTGACATATTTTCTTGATGTTTAAATGTAGTACTAGCTTAAAATCACTCAAGGATAGAAGCACTTACTATTGGAAGGCTTGGTTTGTGCTAAAAGGCCAAGAACACTTAGTGTGTGTTCTTGGTGTTTTGGAAAAATCTAAACAAAACACATAAATGAATGGATGAATAGATGCACAAACACTAGATTAAGTGTTTTCCTAACTTGAAATGGTTAGAATACTTACAACTTTAGAGATTTGGAATTAAATCTTGGATGATACTTGAGAGGATATTTTGGAGTTTACTCTTTTGACTTTTGGGGAGTAAACACAAATGACTAACTTTTTGGGGAGTAAACTCATACATAGGCATGAGTTTACGGTTTTGGTGATTTCTAAACCCAAAACATAAAAGTTTGGTTGGGTTTTTCTAATACACGGAGTGTTTGCGGTTTTCAAAAATCAAAACCCGAGACGACACTTTCTTTCACCCGTTCGCTTAAAATTAATATTAAAATAATCAAACGAATTTTATATTTCTTAAAAATAAGAAATAATGACATTGACTTATGATACGAAGGGGTTGACTTTTAGGGTTTGACCGAATGGAAATTTCGGGTTGTCACAATATTGAACTTGAAAAAATAAGGGTTTATGGCATTTAAACCCTAGGGCTTGGATTTTTTGAAATTAGGGTTTCAAAACCCTAGTTTTGAAACTTGATTAGAGTTTTTCGACCCTCATGATTTCGAATTTTAGGGTTTGCTAACCCTAGAATTTTCAAAAATGCCTTCCCCAAGATTAGATTTCGAAAAACTAGGGTTTTGGGTAGGTATTATCTTTTAATTTTTTTAAAAAATAATTTAAGTTTTTGAAATATCCCTTCCCAAATTTTTAAAAAGTAGGGGATAAAAGGGATTAGGTTAAATTGTTTATTTAATTTAGTGGATAATCCTTATTGGATGTAATAATTTAAATTAATTGTTTAATCTTGGATAATTATTCAATCAAGGTTTTGAATATTTAAAGTTTTAAATTAAAGTTATTAATTTCGAAAAATTTAAAATAAGATTAAAAACCCTAGTATTTTAAATGTTTAAAATACAACCTTATACTGTATAAAATTAAAAGTCTAATATTATATATGTATAAGAAAAATCAGTTTTACCATTAGTAAGCCTCATTTACGAAGCTGGTCTATAAGGGGTGTTTAAGGAAGCGGCCTATAAAATGACCGTCACTGAGTATCCATTCTTACTCACCGCACTCTTAACTAGTAGAGGGTCGTTAGCCGAACGGGTTGGATGGGACATTAAATCCTCATTAATAAGTATAATGAAAAAATATATAAAGTAACTAAATGTTTTTATAAAATTCTCAATCTTAGTTACTTTAGGAAAATGTGAATTTGATGTTAATCCATGAAATTGCACATTGCACTTTATTAAATCGTTAGTGGAGCAGTGTGGTTAACCGGCACACTAAGCTCCCGTTTGATAGTTTCTGTCTGGGAAAGTGTTGTGAGGTAAAGTGTTGTCTGGAAAAGTTTTCTGACTGGGAAAAAAACCATGTTGTTTAATTGTACATCTGACTGACTATGATGAATGATGAAAAATGACTCGGTGTATGTCTGATATGGGTGGGATGGATGAGATTTTTCAAAATAAATTAGGCTGGTGGTAGTGTTGTCCAAAAAAAAGAACTAATCCAATAAAATGAATTTAAAAAATTAATTAAAAGAAATTAATAATCTAATAAAGTAATATTTATTAATATATAAATATTATATATTATAACGAATATTTATGAATATATAATAATCTAATAAAATGAATTAATCCATAAAAAGGAAATTAAAAAAAAAATTATTTAAGAGAAATTAATAATCCAATAAAATAATATTTATTAATACATAAATATTATATATTAAAATAATATTTCTTAATATATAATAATACATTAAAAAAGTAATAATTCAATAAAAATCAATTTAAAAAAAAAGTTATTTAAAAAGTTTAATGATCCGAGAAAGAAAGAAAAACGCGAGGTTTGGAGCATAATTGTCTTTCCAGCCCATTCAGCCAAAAAGATATGATTTTGGAGCTTTCTGGGAAAGACATATCTTATTGGAAAAGACCCATTTTTTGTGCAAATCAAACAGTCTTTCCGGTCCATTCAGCTAGAAAGATCTGTTTAGACCTGGAAAGATGCGTATCAAATGGGGCCTAACTTACACTAGCAAAGAGTGGCAATGGGTAGCTCGTAGATTATCATTCATCAATGGAGCGTGTATGATTAACCGACACATTGATTCGGTGGTAAATGACAACGAGAGTACCAAGCTAATTTGCATGGTTAGTCACACCTTGTTTGTGAACCTCGGTATCCCAGTCACAAAGATCTAGGAATTTTATTTAAAACCTAATTCATTTTAAAATTTTAATTTTGTGGTGAAATTGGTAAATCATCATTTACCTACTTTCAAATAATTTATAATTGGATTATAGCATCCATTTTCAGAATTGTGGATTATTGTTTTGGGTCCTAACCTTAATATTTCATTTGGGTGTTATATTAAGGATTTCATATCTAATCAAAAACTTATCTTTCTTCATTTTCAGATGTTTATCCCAAACAATGTTTTTGGCTCAAACTCCTCCAACAACAACTCCTCGAACCCACTCTCGCTCATGAACATTTGTGGGAGGGTCACATTTGATGGATCCCATTTCAATGATTGGATCAGAAACATCATAATGGCCTAGGTTACGAGGATAAGGAACATATTCTCGACAAGGAACTTGTCGAGATATATGAAACCACTGCTACTCCCGAAGAAATGGTTGAGTATAAGGCCAAATGAAAGGAAGTGACCAACGTATCGTGCATTATGATGGCTACTATGACTATCGAGCTGCAACAGTTTTATGAGGACTTTTGGCCCTATGAGATGTGCCAAGACTTGATGGAAAAGTACCATCAAAGATCACATCAATAGAGGTATGAAATAGTCACCTCATTCATAACAACCAAGATGAAGGATGAAGAGTCCATCACGACCCACTTGCAAAGGATGCGAAGGTATGTGGATCAATTGCTCAAGTTGAATTTCAACTTTGATGAAGAGCTAGCTATAGACATAGTCTTACACTCTTTGCCTCCCTACTATGATCAGTTCAAGATGACTTATCATCTGAGCAAGGAGGAAGTCACCTTGAGCAAACTTCAAGGTTTGTTAAGAACAGCTGAAAATTGTTTAAAAGGAAAAAGTGTTGAATCCACTCTTACTGCTACCCCAGTCCTAAATATTGGAAATGGAAAGGGGAAAGCAAGGAAAGCTCCCTCAAAGAACTGGAAGGGAAAGTCTCATGATGGATCTTCTACTAGTGGATCCAAAGGTAAAACCGGTTCTACCCCTCCCTCCTCAGATAAAAAAGAAGCAATGTGCTTCTACTGTCATGATAAGGGGCATTGGAAACGAAGCTGCTCGAAGTACTTGCAGGACATTAAGTATGGGAAGATAAAGCCCACCAACACAGGTATTTATACTATTCTTTCTAAAACTCATCACATGCTAGTTCTTGGGTCCTTGATATAGGATGTGGTTTTCACATTTGTTCTGACTTGTAGGGACTAAGAAGAAGTAGTGATGTGGAGCATGGGAAGATGAACCTGGTAATGGGCAATAGGAAATCATCGTCTGTTACCAAGATCAAAGTTTACTCTTTAGTGGTTAGTAGTGGGTTAGGTTTAGATTTGAATGATTGTTGCTACTCGTCAAAAATGACGAGGAATATTATTTCTTTTCATGGTTTGTACAGATAAGGATTTAGATATTCATTGAATAACGAAAGTGGTTCTATAAATGCTTATTATAATGGTAATTTTTATTTTGAAGCATTTCCTTGTAATGTCCATGTCCAAAACTCGGTTTTCTGATGCACAACTCTCATCCAATAGGTAGATCTGGGCTCCTTAAGTCGATATAACACGTAAAGTCATGAACTTTACATACATGCATGGTATTTTTATGCTCAAAGGATCAAAAATGGGGTTTATTTCATACATGGGGTTCTTATGGCCATAAAATGGCACCTTTATGCCATGAGGTGTCACAACTAGGAATTCTGATGCTTTGTAACAACAACAATGATAACAAATGTGAACCAAAAATGTGAAAGCATGTATGATGCTTATTCAATAACAACAAAACCTCCATCAAACACTTTATACAAGCATATCAAATAGTCAACAAAGAATTGGAAACCCTGGAAATCCCGGGTTAAGTCCATTTTAAACTAGGACTTCCTTAGTCGTCCTAATGGGCCAATAAGTTTCCAATTTGACTATTTTGGGCTTAGAACTCTTAAATGGGCTCTAATTGGAACCACTTCCATTTGTTTTAATAATTTGGGGCATATTGGGACTAGATCAAAATAAAATACCCTAATGGACCTTATTGGGCCATAACTAACCTAATTAGCCCTAATGGGCCATAAAACTTATACTTGATTTATTAGGGCCGTGAACCCTCTCCCAAGACCAATTAGGCCAAAAATCACCTAATTGGGCCATAAAATGGACTTAAGCACCAAAAACACCCAATTTCCTTTCTTTTTCTCCTCTTCTCGGCCCAACTACACAAATGAGGGCGGGGGGGGGGGGGGGAGGGAGAGGGGAGAGTTGACTTTCCACTTGCCACCTCCTTATTATATTATGGTTCTCCTTGCAATATCTCATATTTCCAAGCAACCATCCTATCAACACTCTCTCTTCTCCTTTGCTTTCTACTCTCGGCCGAGAACACAAGAGAAAGACACACATGCACACACACACACAATTCACTCAAACACTCTCAAAGAAACACTCTTACTTGTTCATTCAAAAATTTTCAGATTTAAGGGCTCTTCAAGAAAGTTATTCTACAAAAATCATCATCTTAGGTAAGTTCATGCTTGGATGTCACAACTAGCATTTTTGCTAGGAAATTCTACTCTCATGCAATCATTCACCTAGTGTAATAACTTGTACTCTAAGTGAATTTTATACTCCATTCTCATTCCAAATACATCTCATATTTTCAAATAAGGGTTGGAAACCCTTGAAATTCCGGTTTAAGTCCATTACGGACTAGAATTTCCTTATTGGGCCTAATGGACCAATAAGCTTCCAATTTAACTATCTTGAACTTAGAACTCTCAAATGGGCCCTAATTGGAACCATATACATGAAAAATAATATTTTGGGCCTTATAAGCCTAAAATGAACTAGGTTAACTTTAAAGGGCCTTATTGGGCCATAACAAATCTAACTAGCTCTAGTGGGTCATAAAAATCATTCATTGATTTATTTTGGGGCCAAAAATCATCTAATTGGATCATCACAAGGGCATAAGCATAAAAAGGCCCAATCTCTCTTCTTTCTTTCCTCTTCTCGGCCCAAACTACATAATTGGAGGAAGGGTTGACTTTGTACTTGCCACCTCACCATTATACATGGGATATCCACGCAATTCATCCCATGTTTCCATGCACCACCCTTATCTCCCCTCTCCTTCATAATCTCGGCCATAGAGCTAAAAATCACCACCACACACTCATTTTCACTTACAAAATCTCTTAAGGAAAGCTCTCAACAAACCCCTACATCCTCCTTCAAATTTCGAGATCTTATGTGTATCTTCAAAGAGATTTTCATCTAGATCATCATATTTGGTAAGTTGTTGTCATAATTAAGTCTTTTATTTTCATCCTTAAGCTAAGAACACTCCCTTATAAAGCCTCATTTCGTGATCTATGTTTCATAGAGTCCAAAATCATTCAAGAAGCTTACTAGGGTCGAAAACCACACCATCTTCTTCTTATCTTCATCAAAACCGAAATCAAAACCCTAAGGTGAGTTCATACCCCCTTGTTTTTGGTTTTTACTTGTTTTTGGGGGAGAATACAAGTTGATTTGTGTAGATCTATGTGTATATGCATGAGTATGTGTGATTTCCTTGAAACATTTGGTGATTATGTGTTGATTTCTTCACTAAATGACTACTCTCGGACTGTTTTGACCCTCCAAATGGAAGTATTTTTCAAAACTGTTTTACATGGATAAAGTTCAGATTTATACCTTTAAAATGACTACTCTCACATTTTCATACGATTTTTCTACAATTTTTGGCGAATCTTACAAAACTGCCTATCATATTTGAAATAATTTCGGACCAACCTGTGAAGATGAGTAATTTCACACTAGTTTGAGGCCATAAAAAATTATGAGAAAAATTGTGAACAAAGTAGACAAAATTTCCAAACTTCCAGAATTTACGGATCCAAATTTTGACTTACGATGAATTTTCTACAAATTTTCTAAAAACTATGTCGGAAAATCCGAAAACCAGAAAAATGTGTATTTTCCCAAAAACCAAGCCAAAAATGATATTTTTGACAAAAATGGGCTTAAAATGTTATTTTTACCACAAAGTAGTCATCACACAAGTTTTTAACAAAATTGGAGATTTAAGTGTTATTCTTACAAAAATTGGGCCTTAATTGTAAATTTTTGGCTTATTGGGCCAAGAACGTCATTTTTACAAAAAGTGGGCTTTAGATATCAATTATGTAAATAATCAAGCTAAAATAGACAAAACAATAACAAACGGGTTAAAAACGATATTCATATCCTTATTGGGCCTGGAAATAATATACATGTTTATTGGGCCTTAGTGTCCTTTTACATGTATATTGGGCTTAGGATAGACATTCACATTCCTTTTGAGCTTGGAAATAATAGACACGTATAGTGGGCCTTAGTGGTCCACTTACATGTTTATTGGGCTTGGGAATGGGTTTTATATGCATTCTTCTTTTTATGATATTTTAATAAATACTTGAGCCAAAACCAATAATAAACCAACAAATGGATTTAATTTGATCATTTTCTAGGTTATTGGGCCTTAGTGGCCCATTTTTATGTATGAGAGGTCCTGTATATGTTTATTGGGCCTCATTGACCCATTAACATGTGCGACGGACCTTGGATACTATTTGTGTGCTATTTGGGCCTGTAAATACTTTACATGTGAAATGGGCCTTAGTTGTCCTTTCAAATATATTTCGGGCCCATGTTATATAATCTCATTCCCTTTAGGTATCGAAATGATTTACATGTTTAGCGATGCCTTAGTGGTTCACTTACATGGATCATTGGTCCTGGAATGAGTTTATACCTTTTCTCTTCGCGTAAATTCGATTAAGGATCTAGCGAGTTTTTGTCGGTTGGCACCTATTAAGTGTACGAAGTAGCCTGTAGTTATAACCAGAGTCTCTTGGAGGGAGAACGGGGATTTGTGTATAGATCTATACGGGGATGACACCCCACACCTCAGTTGTTTGCTACAGTTAGACTAACTCAGTCTAGGGTGACGAAAACCTTATAATCAAAGTCAAAACCGGCGTCCAACGACGCCAAGACAGGCGAAATTGTCATTATTTAGTATGGTTATGACAGCTCGCTTAGAGAAATTAACGTTATAAAGTTTACAGAAGACCTTTTTTTTTACAGGCAACATCGGGTTGTCTGGGAACATTCTCTTTACATGCTCTTACATTCTCTTTACCTTTTCAGTCAACTAACAATAACATACATGCATTAATACAAGATCTAACACAAACACACTAAACAGTTTTCAGAAAATATCGGATTTTCTGGTGGTTTTCAAAGTTATGCAAATCATTTTCACAAACATGCTTATGAACTCACCAACATTTTTATGTTGACCGTTTTTCAAAATAACTTGTATTCTCAGGAAACCGTTGAAGCAGGATGAACGAAACAAACTAATGGATATTGTGTTATATTTTGTTTCATCATACTCTTACTATTTTGGCATGTAATATTCAAATACAATACTCGATGTAAACAATGAATGTTGTTAAATTACATGTGTAATGATGATGATGTTATGTTTCAATTATATTCACTGTAATGATATTTCAAGATGAAGCCACACACAAGCCCCCGAACGTTTCCGCCGTCTGGTTCGGGGGTGTGACATTGGATCCATGGTCTAGATTCATTGTTTTATCAAAAACCTCTTCTTAACTCATTTAAACTCATCATTTCCATCTTAGGATCCTCTAGGTTCGAGATCTTCCAAGAAGGCTTGCTAGGACCAAATTTTCTTCATTTCTTCCTTCTAAATAAAAAACAACAAGCAAAGGTGAGTTCATACCCCTCTCTTTTCGGTTTTTACAAGTTTTATGGGGGAGAATACAAGTAAAATGTGTAGATCTATGTGTATCTGTGTGCTATGTATGATTTTATGCATGTATGTGTGATTGTAAGTGTTTATGTGGTAAATATGCAACAAAAAGAGAAGAAATCTCGAGATCTATGACATAAAAAGGAAAAAAAACTTGATCTAAGGTATACCACACTAAACAAGTCAAGAAAAATACCCTCTAAGATTTAAAATAGACATATTGTAACATAAAACAAATTTTGGGGCTTAAATGGTCAAATAAACAAAAGTTGGGTGAAAAGTTGCTATACACGGTTTTCTTGAGGGTCAAAAGAGTCAAAATAGTTAAAATAAATGTTTTTGTGACAATTATGCTCTTCAAAGGACTTGAAATGTAAATAATAGCTCAATGGGCCAATTTTTGGGCTTTTCAGCCCAAAAAGCCCAAAGTTGCGAAAATTCTGATTTTCAAAGGGTAAAATGATAATTTTCTCAAAACAGGGGATACAAAGGTAAAAAAAAAATCATTTCAAGGGTTAAAATGCGTTTCTTTACTAAAAAGGACCAAAAATGTAAAGATTTTGGATTTTGGGCCAAAATTATAAAAGTTGCAAAAGTTTGGGCTATGACCGAAAAATACTTTTCTGGAAGGGCTGAAACTGTCAAAGAATAAAATTTGGGCTAAAAATATCAATTGAGTAAGTCTATGGGTCAAAAATGACAAGAAAATGGTTTTTAGGGCCTAAATGTCTCTTTTTTTTATAAGGGACTAAAATTGTCATTTTTATAAAGGAAGGGCTGAAATGGTCAAACCAATATTTTGAGTCAATTATTTTGTTGTTGAGATATTTGGGTCAAAATACCAAACCACAACTTATGAAAAATGGCAGGATGAATATACATAATTTTCCAAATATCGTTATAAATGACCAATTAGTCTCGTATCGATACAAAAATTTAACAATTGTTCAATTAATTATTCCGACAACTATACTATACCTGAGACAAGTAAACATTAAATTATTTGGGCTTGAAAGTTCCAAACATGCTTATTGGGCCTTTGTGACTGTAACGACCCAAATTTCACGTCCAAAAATTTCATTTAAATTAAGTAGTTTGTAAAACATTTGTAGTAAAACATCATACGATCATATCATTTCAATAAACATATCTCGTGTCTAAATACCCAAAACATGAAAATAGTAATAATGTCAGAGTACAATCCCAGAATATCTCATAATGTGGAAAACCAAAGTGTGTGTGTATGATGTGCCGCTACCGCGCCGGCTCCTTCCCCTTCGTTGAAGAGGTACCTGAAACAAAAACTGAAAACTATAAGCACGAAGCTTAGTGAGTTCCCCCATCGTACCACATACCATACAATCATATCACATACATACTGCCAAACATTTCTGTGGTGCCCGACCTACCCGGTACGGGCATTCTAGGGTGCCGACCTACCCATGCGGCCATTCTGGGGTGCCGTCCTTCCCGTGTCAAGCCATTCTGGGGCGCTGACCTACCCGTGTCGAGCCATTCTGGGGCGCTGACTACCCTTCGGTCCTAACAACCGAACCTCGGGGACTATTTCACCCCTACTACTAATATCACATATAACATGACATAAACATATTATCAGGCATATCTGGGGTGCCTGAACTACCCTTCGGCCCTAACAACCGAACTCAGGGACTGGTCCCCTCCTACTACCTCTATCGCATATAACATAACAAGCCAGCATGCATACATGTCATCACATACTGTCAGGCGTATCTGGGGTGTCTGACTACCCTTCGGTCCTAACAACCGAACTCTATTACTATCACATACAACATATCAGGCTAGCATATAACATATCAGGTAGTAGCAAACCTAGATGATATCACATAGACAATCATCTATCATACGTCTCCTACTGGTGGGCCGGCATTGTGGCCTTAGACCCACCGCTACTAGAAGGTAACTCACCTCGTAGTAGTTGCCGAACTGTGCGGGAATCCTCTGACTGCTGCTGCTGCTGCTCCGGAAATCCTCCAGCTAAAATTCCCACAAAACACTTAGTCAGAAACTGACATCTACTCTTAGGGTAAAATGACCATTTTACCCCTTGACCAAGTCAATGTCAAAGTCAACTTCTAGTTGACCTGACTCGCCGAGTTGGCTCGCCAACTCGCCGAGTCCTTATCCTTCCATTAGACCTCATACCCATCTCTACTCGTCGAGTTAGGCGATGACTCAACGAGTTTTCCTTCTAAATGAACACCGACTGAATCCTCATCCGACTCGCCGAGTTGTATGAACAGCTCGTCGAGTTCATCATCAACTGATACTCATGTCCTGCCTTGACTCGCAGAGTTGTATGAACAACTCGTCGAGTTACTCTTCATCCTATGAACACGTTCTGTCCTCGACTCGCCGAGTTGATGAACAACTCGCCGAGTTCTATGAAGATTGCCTTGGACTCGCCGAGTCCATTCATGCACTTGCCAAGTACCATGAATTTCCAAAACAATATGCTTAGTCCAGAACGTTGGGTCACTCCCTAGGACTCCCTAAAACCCTTCCACACTCATTTGGTCCTTTTGACCCTCACTGATATGGGACAAAACCCTTGGACTCGCCGAGTCGGTCACATCCCCTCCTAAAAACTTCGATTTATGATGTACAACACTTGACCAAAGGACAGATCCACGCCCCTAAACTCGATCTAGCACGTAAAGTTACAAACTTTACGTGCATGCATGGGACTTTTGAGCTTAAAAGGCTCTAAAATGGTTCTTTTGTTGCATGGGGCCTTCCTTGAGTGCAAAAGCATCGCAAATCTGACTTGTGACTCCAATAATGACATGATCCAGAAGCTCAAACCCCCAACCATGTTTGCAAACATGGTTGGCCACCAAAAATGGCTTATAAAAACCCTAAATCACCCCAAAGAGGGATCTAACGAATGAATGAGCAAGGTTCAGACTTTATACCTTCTGTAGACTGCAAATGGTGAGCCAAACTTGAATCCTTCAGTCTCCTCTTGATCCTCCTATGCTCTTCCTTCTTCCATGATGTCAAAACTCACAAGAATCACTCAAAAGCCTTGGATTTCCTAAAAAACGTCTAGGGTTTTCTATGAGAAGTGTTTGGGAGCATAAAGGGGGAATGGAGGCTGCATAAGGTCGTTTAAATAGAGTGCAAACCCCTGGATTAGGGTTTTTGTCCAAACAGCGGCTACTCGCCGAGTCCGGGACCCGAATCGTCGAGTCCGCAGCTTAAACTCCGCGCTTCATCCTGCTTCTACTCGGCGAGTCAGTCCTTCGACTCGCCGAGTCCAAGGTTAAAATGCAAAAATAAATGAAGATTTAATAACAAAATACGTATCAAGAACCAGGTGCTACGGTGACCCATTAACATGATTTTTGGGCCCAAGGGATAATTATAAATGTTATTGGGCCTTCTATGACCCAATTTCATGTTTAAGGGACCCTCAATGGCTTTTAAGTGCTATTGGGCCTTAGTGGCCCATTAGCATTGCTAGTAAGGTCCAAGTAAATCAAATGCGAAATTGGCCAGCATGTCCTTCGTATAATCAACAGCCATAAATAATACGCGGGAATAGCAGGATCTTGTAATCCTCTTCTCCTCGTTTATTAGGCCTATCGTCAATCCAAGTAAACAAATACGGGTCGATAATCAATAGTAATCAACGTCAATTCGGATTTAGTGAGTAATAACGGGTGGCACCAACGTGTGTCGGTCGTAGTCTGTAGTTATAATCAAAGTCTCCTAGAGGGAGAGCGAGAGTTTGTGGATAGATCTATACAGGGGTGACTCCCCCACACCTCAGTTGTTCGCTACAGTTAGACTCGTCCAGTCTAGGGTGACAAAATCTTAAGATCAATTCCGGCGTTCACCAGAGTGCCAAGACAGACGAACTAGTCATTATCATGCATGGTTATAACGACTCACATAAATAAATCCAATAAGTAATCAAGGTAATTCAAAATCATTCACATGATAGATAACTATTCAAACCGTTATATGATATTTTTATTTTGGAAAACATCGGGTTTTCTGGGGAAGTTCAACATTTTCACTTGTACGTTTAATACAAAGTTTTGTTTTTTTTTTTCAATTATACACGTTTTGAAATCATCATGCATATATTTATGGATCTTCACACCTTTTTATAAACAATGGTCTTTACATAAAATATCGGATTTTCTGGGTTGTTTTCATTCAAACTACACAAAACATTTTTATATCAAACATGCTTATGAACTCACCAACATTCCATATGTTTACCATTTTTCAAAATAACTTGTATTCTCAGGTAATAGGTAAGCTGAGGAATAAGTACCAAGTGGGTTAGTGTGTTTTGCTTTTGAAAACTATCAAACAATTTATGTATGGATTTGTAATGTTAAAACAATGTACTTGATGTGAACAATGTTAGTTGTAATATATTGATGCATGGTGATGTTTATGTTATGATTCATGTATATTCATTGTGATGATATTCAATTTACGTCACACGAGCCCTCGGATGTTTCCGCCGTCTGGTTTGGGGGTGTGACAGGTTAGTATTAGAGCTCTGTTTATAGTGAACTAGCATATCTAACCACACATTGATATGCAACTATAAACCAAAGAGGGACAAAACAACCCTGAACAAAACAAAACAAATAAACACAATGATAAAACACTCCTACTCGTAAGACATAGGAAAAATAACATAATACGAAATCAAAATAAAATAATGCTAGCATCTCGGTTAAGCCGGGACTGTTCATAGTCGTATTAAGGAGTGAATTTAGTCGGATCAACTATATTTCCTCTGAGGTACAACTATCACATGCCCTGAGGAAATCGCGATGGTAGGTAAACCTAAAAACATACCCCTTTATTACCAAGAAGAGAACATCAACTCAATTTATACAATAATTAAAACGTCTTAGGAATAATATTAGCATATTTATACGCTCTCACAGACAGCATGATTGTTTTCCATCACCTCGGAGATCCTTATTTCCCTAATCAGGGGAATAATGGATGGTTGGAAGAATCCAAAGAGGAACCTGAAGAGGACCCCGAGGAAGACCTCGAGGAGGAATCCGAAGGGGAACCTGAGGCGGAAGTCGAAGGAGTACCTGCTGAGCCATTGGTGGACCAGGAAGAAGAGGAAGTCGAAGGAGGCCTCGAGGAGGAACCCAACGATGACGAAGATGGTGATTCAGACGCGGAGTCCGAAGTCATCAACCCCCTTATCCGATTAGGGTGCCCGCTTTTCGGATGGGCCCCACTGGTCCTACACCCCCCCTGGGGTATTGACCTTTGGAGGTGGAACAGACAGCAGGGACAGGGACCCCCGTTCGGCATGTCACGCAAGTTCTATGACTTGAGGGAAGGAGGACTGGCCGATCGCGCACTCCCGGTCATGGTGAGACGATTGCGGAACACTAGCGATCTAGCTCAGAGCACTGCCGATCAGATGCACCAGATACGGACTAGGGTCGAGCATGCAGAGCAGGAGACACGAGAGGTTATCCGAGAGTTCCACATGAGGCAGGTAAGGTGGGAGGCTCGACTCCGAGATGCGGAACGACAGGTGGCTCGCCTTCAGGGAGCGTCCACTTCCTCGGCACCACCCCCTGGCACATCCCACCATGACTAGGATTAGTTGTATCCGTCTTTAGTATTATGTTACTATGATCTATGCTATGTACCATCGACTGTATGTTTAAGTGATTACACTACTCATAGAGTCGTTACGCTGCCGAACTTGCACCGCTTATGTATGCTCTTTCGAGCAAAAAATTTCATGTATCAAAGTGCGGATAATATTAATGGAAAATTTTATGTGTTCTACTGTGATGTTGTAATCTGCTATGTGTTATATATCCATGATTGTATGCTAATTTGTGAAATTACTTAAGTTCGTGCCACACACCTAATCTATAGGACCACAATCTCACAAAAACCATAGGCACTCAACATCTTTCCATTCTATGACAGAAAGATGCCTCAACGACCAACCCGCGGAAACCCTGGGCCAACCCCACCCGAAGTCAACTCAACTGCATTCCAAGCAGCTGTATCTGCTGCGGTCACTGCAGCCATGGCGCAAATCCACCAAGGGAACAATGGTGGAGTCAATGGACAAAGGCCTGGAAGTTCAAACAACGGGATGAATCAAGGACCTACCAAGGCATGCTCGTACAAAGATTTCACTAATGCCAAGCCACGAACCTTTAATGGCACTGGGGGAATGTTAAATCTGAAAAGATGGATCGAGAAGATGGAATCGATGTTCAAGATATGCGAATGCCCTGAGGAAATAAAGGTGAAGTTTGATGCATGCACTTTCGTTGATCAAGCTCTCACTTGGTGTAACGGAAACGTAGAAGCCATGTCTCTTCCCGTAGCCAACTCTATGCCATGGGAGGAGATGAAAGAAATGTTGATGGCTGAGTACTGCCCGCGAGGCGAAATTCAGAAGATGGAACAAGAGTTGTGGAATCTCACCGTCCGAAATTCTGACATTGACGCATACATATCAAGGTTTAGCAAACTGTCTCTGTAGTGCCTTGGCATGATTATTCGGAGGGAAAGAAAATCGAACGATTCATCTGGGGATTAACCTCCCCAATCCAAGGAAATGTGATAGCAGCAAATCCCGAAACCTTCGACAGTGCCAAGAGATTGGCCAAGAAACTATACGACCACAACAACAAGAAGGGCAAGAAGCCGGTGGAGGCTGAAAGACAGAAGGAGAGTGACAACAAGGAGGGAAAGAATAACAAGAGGATGGGACGCCAAGGCTCAGAATCATCCAAGAAGCAACAAACAGTGACAGTCAATGCTGCAACCATCCAAGTTCCCTCCGCACCACATGCTCCAGTCTCAACTGCTCCAAGTGCTCCTAGGCAGTATTCTGGAAGTCTTCCAAAGTGCAACAAGTGCAGTCTCCATCATAATGGAGAATGCAGAGAGATGCATTGCACCGGCTGCAATCGAAAGGGTCACATCGCAAAATATTGCAGGACCTATACTCCCCAAAACCAGCAGCAAGGAAACAACAACAACAACAACAACCGCAACAACACAACAACAACAACAACACCAAAAATAGTGACAACAATGCAGGAACGAGCCACACCTGCTATGGATGTGGAAAGACTGGGCATTTCTTTTGAAACCGCCCAACAACAACAACCCTGGGAATGGAGGAACAGGAAGACTGCTGACCATGGGTCAGGGAGAAGCGGTTCAGGATCCCGTTGTTGTCACTGGTACGCTTCTCCTAAACCACACTTATACGTGCATCCTATTTGATACCGGAGCAGAATGAAGCTTTGTGAGCAATAAATTTAAACACTTGTTAAAACAACAACCCCAAAGCTTAATGAAACCTTTATGGTGGAAATGGCCAATGGGAAAACAGAATCCACTAGGGAAATCTATATCGGATGTACCCTAGCCTTAAACAACACGTCTTTCGAATAAATTTAATGCCTGTTTCCATTAGGAGTTTTGATGTGATTATTGGCATGGATTGGTTAAGCCCCCACCATGCTGAGGTTATCTGTCATGAGAAGGCTGTTCGGCTTCACCATCCGAATTGCGAAACCCTAATTATATACAGAGACAAACCTAGCACAAACCTTTGTCTTATATCGTGCATTAAGGCACAGATGTATCTGCGAAAGAAGGACTTGACGTTTCTGGCTCATATAGTGGATAAATCCAAAGAAGAGGTCAACATTAAGGACATTCCAGTAGCTTGTGAGTTCCCAGATGTCTTTCCTTAAGATCTTACGGGGATATCCCCAGAAAGACAATTCAAGTTTCGAATTGATCTTGTTCCATGAGCCACTCCCATTGCCAAATCGCCTTACAGATTGGCTCCTGCGGAGATGCAAGAATTGTCTAGCCAACTCAGCGAACTTTTGGACAAAGGATTCATCTGACCCAGTTTCTCACCATGAGTTCCCAGATGTCTTTCCTGAAGATCTTCCGGGGATATCCCCAGAAAGACAAGTCAAGTTTCGAATTGATCTTGTGCCAGGAGCCACTCCCATTGCCAAATCGCCTTACAGATTGGCTCCTGCGGAGATGCAAGAATTGTCTAGCCAACTCAGCAAACTTTTGGACAAAGGATTCATCTGACCCAGTTTCTCACCATGGGGATGTAACATCCCCCTGTGGCACATATCACAATATTGTCCGCTTTGGGCCACTCGGCACGAGGACTTCCCAGGGGGTCACCCATCCTGGTACTACTCCCGCCCGAGCACGCTTAACTGCAGAGTTCTTATGGGATTTGCTGCCCTCACAGCTTTAAAACGCGTTGTGATAGGGAAGGTATCCACACCCCTTATAAGGAATGCTTAGTTCTCCTTCCCAGCCGATGTGGGATCAGATCTAACCCACTTTCACCCCCATTATAGGGTTTGACGTCCCCGTCGAACACATCGACTCGTGCCCTAGCTCTGATACCATTTGTAACATCCCCCTCTGGCACGTATCACAATATTGTCCGCTTTGGGCCACTCGGCACGAGGACTTCCCAGGGGGTCACCCATCCTGGTACTACTCCCGCCCGAGCACGCTTAACTGCAGAGTTCTTATGGGATCTGCTGCCCTCACGGCTTTAAAACGCATTGTGATAGGGAAGGTATCCACACCCCTTATAAGGAATGCTTAGTTCTCCTTCCCAGCCGATGTGGGATCAGATCTAACCCACTTTAATTGTAATGTCTGTGTTTCTGGGTCTGTCATTAATGTTGATATAATAGTCTAGGTTAACCTTTGTAACCCGTTTTGAAATAATAGAAGTGTATTATTTGAGTATTATGTGTTTTGTGCTTAATTGCTTAATTATGTGGTTTGATTAATTAAGAATAAAAATAAGCGTCAAAATTTAAGTGTAAAATAAACTTGATAACTTTGGATAATGTTGTAGTAGTTGAAACGAGGTTTCCGAATATATAAAGAACGCCCAAATCTGACTTCGTATGAGGAAGTTATGATTTATCGAAGTTTCGGCTTGCGGTATGCAGCCTGAAATACTCGATTTGAGATCGAGCGGTTTTTAGCTGAAGCAAACTAAACGAGGATCGAAGGTCTCGTTGTTGGTATCGAAGCGATAAAAAGTTAGGCGAGAACGGACGTCAAACGAAGAAGTTTTGAATTTATAACGAAGTTTTTCTATCCCGGCCTATTAAAAATAAATAATAAAAATAAAGTCAAAATTAGCCGACGGAGTCTAAACGAAAGTTGTAGAGCGTAGTCTCACCTGCGCGTGGATATAAAGAACGTCGAAAACGGAGTTCGTATGAAGAAGATATGAATTTTCGAAGTTTATTAATTAATTAATAATTAAATTTAATTATTAAACCCGGTATTATCCGAAGGGGAGTCACCGGGCATATCCGAAGTACGCCCAACGTACTGCTGTACGCGCCACATACAACAAAGCATGACGACCTTCGCACTCGAGTTCTTCGGATGACGAACGCCATGACGATTTCGGAGGAGTACTCCCCGCGTACTCCGAGGCTCCAGCCTCCTATAAATAGGATGCGAGGGCAGTCGACTCCTTTGCTATTTTTCTTTATTCTCTCTCCCGTTTTGCATCGATTTGCGTGCCAGAAATACCCCGAAGCCCCGGTATTATTCTCGAGCCCCGAAGCAAGTCCCGAGATCCCGAAGATTCCGAGAAGTGCGGTTCCCGAGCCGAAGCTCTGCCCGCGAGAAGTTTGATTTTTGTAGAGATCTTCCAGATTTGCTGAGGATTACTACTTCTGCAAGCCGTAGTGTTGTCCGATCATCTTCTGATCAAGTGAGTGTATACTACCTTTCATAAACACGATAATAATACAAGTATGGTTTGAGTGTATTAAGTATATTGTTGTTTATGTGTATAATTTTGTTGTTATATGTGTGAATGTATATTCATTCTCTTCTATCTCATAGATCTGATCTATTTCCTATGAAATACGTGTTATGTGGGTGTGCCTCATCTGTTATGTGGAATACGTATTGAATGAAAATGATATACAGGTTTTAAACTATGTATGAAAATATATATTTTTATCTACTAATATGTTGGGTAGAACATAGGTAGATAGTTGGTGTGTAATAAACAGATGAGAGGTCTCGATGTTGTTGTTGTTGTTGATCTAGTTATTTAGCGGAGTATGGATAACGACCACGGACTCTTCCTAGACAGTCCAGTGGAACGCTAGCAGGTTCATAACCTGTAGGTGTTGTGAACGATGTGTTCACCGGTGTACTCTATCCCCCTCATGGTTGCCTTTAGGATATCTATTGTTGAGGAAACCCCTCAGCAGTAATGTCCGTCCCGATGAAAATCCTAGATTAGGTCCCTTGAGATAGATGTTATTTTAGGGACGTAAAGTGAGGATAACGGGAATGGGTAATCGGGATAGTGATTGGTTGGTGAAATTAAATATAATTTATTTATTGTGGGTTGAAAACCCTATATGCTCACCAGGCTCCCAAGCCTGACCCACTCAGTTTTATTTGTATTACAGGAAGTGGCGCAAGGGCGTAAGATGGATGAATCATCGAGTTGTTTTGTTTACAAGTTTGTATATGTATATATTTGTTGAATGACTTGTAATGTTATCGTTTATGCTTTATGGTCTGTATCGGAACATGACATCCCGAGTTTTGATTATATAATGAAAATGCATCTCTTGATGAAATGCTTTGATAAATATTATTTAATCATATTTTGTTTTGGGAACAAATTCCGCAACACTTTTAAATCAAAAGGATTTACTCTGAAATTATTTTAAAAAGCATAAATGAAATCGGTCTTTTCTGGCCGTGATTTTGGGGATGTGACAGTTGGTATCAGAGCATTAGTTTAAGCGAACTAGGAATTTGTAGGATTTCTAGACTTAAACTTAGAATGCTAAGTGGAATTTTGAGATGTGTGTCTGTTGGATTTTAGACACGAGCACTAGTTTATTTTAGGAAAGTTGCCTAAAATGTTTTTATGTGCTAAATGTTATATGTTTCCATATATGATATTAATTGTTCGGATCTACGGTCTGTTGCCGACCGGATCTGGAAACCTTATGTGTGTTGGATTCTAAGCGTATGTCTACGGTATTAGAACTAGCATGTAAACGTTTCGGAGTAATAAGGATGATTTGAGTATCTATCGTGAATGAGGATCTAATTTCACCTTATTCGGTGTGTAGATCAAAAATGGTGAGAACAAGGAGTGGCGTTGGAAATGCCGATGAAAACAGGAATCAACCGCCAGTGATTGAGCAAATACCTGTTGTAGCAGCAGCACCAGAACCAATAACAATGGCTGGGATGCAAGCTATGATTCGGGCTATGTTAGCCGAACAAAGGGATGAGATGCGACAGATGTTGCATGATAATAGGGACGAACCTATCATACCTATTGAGGAACCTGAATTGATTCCCGAGCAATCGGAGGAAGGTAACAATAGTCGAATTATGAGTCAAGTTGGGACTCAAGGAGAACGAAGGAACGATCCGGAAAGAAGAAACAACAAGGATGGGCGAATGTACAAGAACTTCTTGGGCGCCAAGCCGCCAAGTCTTTATGGGAGCCCAAAGCCTGTTGAGATAATGGATTAGATCTCCGAAATGGAGATGGTATTTGAAAGTTGCGATTGTAGCAACAAACAGAAGACTGTCTTTGCAGTCAGACAACTGAAGACTGGAGTCTTGAGTTGGTGGAAGTTGTTGGCAGATGCTATGCCACGAGGAGAAGCCTTGAAAATGTCATGGGAGGAGTTCTTGGAACAAATAAGGGTGCAGTATTGTTCAGAGATAGATCTGATTGATCTGAACAATGAGTTCCAAAACTTGAAGAAGGGGAGGATGAGCATAGACGACTATGCTACTGCATTCACTGAGAAAATGAAGTTATTTCCATACCTAGTGCCAACGGAACTCTCCAAGATTGAGAGGTTTACTAATGGACTGCCTGCCGACTTTGGTCCGACAGTCAAGATGACAACTACTCTGAAAACAGCTGTTCGTGCAGCTAAGAATGTGGAGGCCCAGCAGAAGGAAAAGGGTCTGGAAAGGATAGATGTTGGTGAAAAGAGGAAGTTCGATGGAACTTCAGGGTCCAATAAGAAAAACAAGTTCTTGAAGTCTGGTTCGAGAGGAGGAGGAGGTGAAGCGAAATGGTGCGAAAAATGTAAGAAGAAGCATCATGGGAAGTGTGAAGTGGTGGCCACGTGCTACAAGTGTGGAAAGCCAGGGCACTATGCCAATGAATGTACCCTCTCTAAGAAGGTTTGCTATGGTTGTGGTGAGGAGGGACACATGTCGAGGGACTGCCCGAAGAAGAAGGAGGCAGCTAGACCCAACATTCCGCCAAAGCCAAAGGCGAGAGCATTCCAGATGACACTGGAAGCTGCTAAAGATGAAGTTGATGTCGCTTCAGGTACCTTTCTCGTAAACACATTGCCTGCCCAAATTTTATTTGATTCTGGAGCCAACTACTCCTTTATATCGCATGAATTTGGTAGAAAACTAGCTTTGCCTATTGTTAGACTAGATAATGCTTTATTAGTCGAAGTTGCTAGTGGCAAGTTTGTACCTGTTAGCCATCGTATGAAAAACATCTTAATTGATCTGAATGGGAATAAGTTCCACGAGGAATTATTGCCTATCGAACTTAATAGTTTCGACATCGTGCTTGGAATGGATTGGCTTAGCGCCAATGATGCCGAAATTTTATGCAAGAAGAAGATAGTTAAAGTAAACCTGCCTGGGAAAGATTCGTTTATGGTGTATGGGGACAAACGCAGAGTGAATTCTGGAATCATTTCCCTAATGAAAGCCAGAAAATGCTTAACCAAAGGGTGTACATCATACTTAGCATTCGTGATCGATGCTAAGAAGGAAAAGAAGGTGATGCAGAATATTCCTGTTGTGTGTGATTATCCGGAAGTATTTCCTGAAGATCTTCCTGGATTACCGCCTGATAGACAAGTGGAGTTTAGAATAGACTTGTTGCCAGGGACGACGCCAATAGCAAAAGCACCTTACCGATTAGCACCGACGGAGATGAAGGAGCTCATGATGCAACTTCAGGAGTTATTGGACAAAGGTTTCATTAGACCTAGTTCATCACCCTGGGGAGCTCCGGTGTTATTTGTGAAGAAGAAAGATGGAAGTATGAGAATGTGTATCGATTACAGAGAGCTGAACAAGGCAACAATAAAGAATAGATATCCGTTGCCAAGGATTGATGACCTGTTTGATCAATTGCAAGGTTTGAACTATTTCTCGAAGATCGATCTAAGGTCAGGATATCATCAGCTAAAAGTAAGAGAGAAAGATATCGAGAAGACTGCATTCATAACCAGATATGGACACTACGAGTTCTTGGTTATGTCGTTTGGACTAACCAATTCTCCGGCAGCATTCATGGATTTGATGAATAGGGTTTGTAATCCGTTCCTTGATAAATCTGTGATAGTGTTCATTGACGACATTCTGATTTACTCGAAAAGCCAGGAGGAGCATGGCAGACACTTGCGAGAAGTGTTAGAAGTCTTGAAGAAGGAGAAGCTGTATGCTAAGTTCTCCAAATGTGATTTTTGGATTCGTGAAGTCCAATTCTTGGATCACGTGGTCAACCAAGAAGGGATAATGGTTGATCCAGTGAAGATCGAAGCTGTGATGAAGTGGGAACAACCGAAAAGTCCCACGGAGATCCGAAGCTTTTTGGGATTAGCCGGATATTACCGCAAGTTTATCCAAGGCTTTTCTTCGATTGCTACTCCATTGACAGCTTTGAACCACAAAGGAGCTACTTATGCTTGGAATGATAAGCATAAAGAAGCATTCGAGAAGCTAAAGAAGAAACTATGCGAGGCACCGATACTTTCTTTACCCGATGGAGTTGAAGACTTCGTTGTCTATAGCGATGCGTCTGGGGTTGGATTGGGTTGTGTTTTGACCCAAAGAGAAAAGGTGATAGCATATGCGTCTCGACAGCTGAAGGAGCATGAAAAGAATTACCCGACTCATGATTTGGAGTTGGCAGCGGTAGTTTTCGCTCTGAAAATATGGAGGCATTACCTCTATGGCACGAAGTGCAAACTTTTCACTAATCATAAGAGTCTCCAATATCTCTTTAATCAGAAGGAATTGAATATGAGGCAACGACGCTGGCTAGAATTACTTAAAGACTACGACTGTGAGATACTTTACCACCCCGGTAAAGCTAATGTTGTTGCTGATGCTCTCAGTCGGAAAGTGAATCTTGAAAGGAGAAGTCCAAGAGCGTTGAGAATTGAAGTTGTCTCGACTATTTTGGAAAGTATAAAGAAAGCTCAAAGCAAAGCTTCTGGGAAGAATGACCGAAAGGAGGAACGTTTGGGCAAAACGTTGGTGTTCGGTGTAAACAATCACAGACTGAAGGTGTTCCAAGATCGGATTTGGATACCTAAGACAGGAGGAGTCAAAGATCTTCTGATGGAAGAAGCTCACAAAACCATGTACTCGATTCATCCCGGTAGCACAAAAATGTATAGGGACCTGAAACCCTATTATTGGTGGCCGACGATGAAGCTCGACATTGCGAAGTATGTGGCTGAATGTGTGACTTGTGCGAGAGTAAAGACACAACATCAGAAACCGTACGGGAGTTTAGAACCATTGCCTGTGCCTATGGGTAAGTGGGAAGACATTGCTATGGATTTTGTCACTAAACTGCCCAGAACAAAGAATGGTCACGACATGATTTGGGTGGTCGTTGATCGATTCACTAAGAGTGCGCATTTCATAGTAGCCAAGGAGAAATGGTCTATGGAGAAGCTTGCAAATTCTTACGTGAAGGAAATTGTGAGGCTTCACGGTGTTTCGTTAACGATTGTGTCGGATCGTGATAGCCGTTTCACCTCAAGGTTTTGGAAAAGTCTACAAGAGGAATTGGGTACCAAGTTGTGTTTAAGTACAGCTTACCATCCGCAGACTGATGGTCAGAGCGAACAGACGATACAAACGCTTGAAGATATGCTGAGAGCATGTACTCTGGAATTCCTAGGTAATTGGGATGAACATTTACCTTTGGTAGAATTTTCCTATAATAATAGTTTTCACTCGAGCATTAAGATGGCACCTTACCAAGCTTTGTATGGACAGAAGTGTTGTACGCCGTCTTGTTGGCTTGAGGCTGGGGAAAAGCAGTTTATGGGACCGGAGATGGTTCATCAAACTGCTGAAAAGTTGAAAATAATTAGGGAAAGAATGTTAGCAGCTCAAGATCGTCAAAAGAGCTATGCTGACAAGAAGCGAAGACCGATGACTTTTGAGGTTGGGGATTCGGTTTTGCTTAAAGTCTCGCCGTGGAAGGGACTTATAAGATTTGGTAAAAGGGGAAAGTTGAGTCCAAGGTTTATTGGACCGTTTAAAGTTCTTCATAGGATTGGGAACCAAGCTTACAAGCTCGAACTACCAGAAGAACTGAATGGAATTCATAACACTTTTCATGTGTGTTATTTGAGGAAGTTCACGGGAGAAGTTCCCGACATGATTCCATTTTCGGAGTTGAGAATCGATGAGAACAAAAGGTTGATTGAAGAACCAGAGGCAATTGTTGACCGAAAGACTAAGAAGTTGCGACGCAAGATGGTCGAGTTAGTGCTTGTCCGATGGAAACACACGAATGGGCCGAATCTCACCTGGGAAACGGAGAGTGACATGATGGGTCGCTATCCGCATTTGTTTGTTGATGTGTGATTCCGTGGACGGAATCATTCTAAGGTGGAGAGAATTGTAACGCCCGTGTTTCTAGGCCTGTCATTAATGTTGATATAATAGTCTAGGTTAACCTTTGTAACCCGTTTTGAAATAATAGAACTGTATTATTTGAGTATTATGTGTTTTGTGCTTAATTGCTTAATTATGTGGTTTGATTAATTAAGAATAAAAATAAGCATCAAAATTTAAGTGTAAAATAAACTTGATATCTTTGGATAATGTTGTAGTAGTTGAAACGAGGTTTCCGAATATATAAAGAACGCCCAAATCTGACTTCGTATGAGGAAGTTATGATTTATCGAAGTTTCGGCTTGCGGTATGCAACCTGAAATACTCGATTTGAGATCGAGCGGTTTTTAGCCGAAGCAATCTAAACGAGGATCGAAGGTCTCGTTCTTGGTATCGAAGCGATAAAAAGTTAGGCGAGAACGGACGTCAAACGAAGAAGTTTTGAATTTATAACGAAGTTTTTCTGTCCCGGCCTATTAAAAATAAATAATAAAAATAAAGTCAAAATTAGCCGACGAAGTCTAAACGAAAGTTGTAGAGCGTAGTCTCACCTGCGCGTGGATATAAAGAACGTCGAAAACGGAGTTCGTATGAAGAAGATATGAATTTTCGAAGTTTATTAATTAATTAATAATTAAATTTAATTATTAAACCCGGTTTTATCCGAAGGGGAGTCACCGGGCATATCCGAAGTACGCCCAGCGTACTACTGTACGCGCCGCGTACAACGAAGCATGACGACCTTCGCACTCGAGTTCTTCGGATGACGAACGCCATGACGATTTCGGAGGAGTACGCCCCGCGTACTCCGAGGCTCCAGCCTCCTATAAATAGGATGCGAGGGCAGCCAACTCCTTTGCTATTTTTCTTTATTCTCTCTCCCGTTTTGCATCGATTTGCGTGCCAGAAATACCCCGAAGCCCCGGTATTATTCTCGAGCCTCGAAGCAAGTCCCGAGATCCCGAAGATTCCGAGAAGTGAGGTTCCCGAGCCGAAGCTCTGCCCGCGAGAAGTTTGATTTTTGTAGAGATCTTCCAGATCTGCTGAGGATTACTACTTCTGCAAGCCGTAGTGTTGTCCGATCATCTTCTGATCAAGTGAGTGTATACTACCTTTCATAAACACGATAATAATACAAGTATGGTTTGAGTGTATTAAGTATATTGTTGTTTATGTGTAAAATTTTGTTGTTATATGTGTGAATGTATATTCATTCTCTTCTATCTCATAGATCTGATCTATTTCCTATGAAATACGTGTTATGTGGGTGTGCCTCATCTGTTATGTGGAATACGTATTGAATGAAAATGATATACAGGTTTTAAACTATGTATGAAAATATATATATATATTTATCTACTAATATGTTGGGTAGAACATGGGTAGATAGTTGGTGTGTAATAAACAGATGAGAGGCCTCGATGTTGTTGTTGTTGTTGATCTAGTTATTCAGCGGAGTATGGATAACGACCACGGACTCTTTCTAGACAGTCCAGTGGAACGGTAGCAGGTTCATAACCTGTAGGTGTTGTGAACGATGTGTTCACCGTTGTACTCTATCCCCCTCATGGTTGCCTTTAGGATATCTATTGTTGAGGAAACCCCTCAGTAGTAATGTCCGTCCCGATGAAAATCCTAGATTAGGTCCCTTGAGATAGATGTTATTTTAGGGACGTAAAGTGAGGATAACGGGAATGGGTAATCGGGATAGTGATTGGTTGGTGAAATTAAGTATAATTTATTTATTGTGGGTTGAAAACCCTATATGCTCACCAGGCTCCCAAGCCTGACCCACTCAGTTTTATTTGTATTACAGGAAGTGGCGAAAGGGCGTAAGATGGATGAATCATCGAGTTGTTTTGTTTACAAGTCTGTATATGTATATATTTGTTGAATGACTTGTAATGTTATCGTTTATGCTTTATGGTCTGTATCGGAACATGACATCCCGAGTTTTGATTATATAATGAAAATGCATCTCTTGATGAAATGCTTTGATAAATATTATTTTATCATGTTTTGTTTTGGGAACAAATTCCGCAACACTTTTAAATCAATATGATTTACTCTGAAATTATTTTAAAAAGCATAAATGAAATCGGTCTTTTCTGGCCGTGATTTTGGGGATGTCACAGGGGAGCTCCAGTTCTCTTTGTTAAGAAGAAAGACAGATCTTTTAGGATGTGCATTGACTACAGGGAACTAAATAAGCTCATTGTCAAAAATTGCTATCCACTCCCATGAATCGATGATCCATTTGACCAACTTCAAGGCGCAAGCTATTTCTCTAAGATAGATCTACGATCTGGGTACCATTAACTCAAGGTCCGAGAAGACAACATCCCCAAAACCGCTTTCCGAACTCGTTATGGACATTATGAATTTGTCGTAGTGCCCTTCGGTCTAACGAATGCCGCTATCGCATTCATGGACCTAATGAATTGAATCTGCCGACCATTCCTTGACAACTCTGTCATCATTTTCATTGACGAAATTCTAGTTTACTCTCGAAACAAAGAGGAGCACGGTCAACATCTCCGATAAATCCTGGGAAACCTACGAACCGAGAAACTATATGCAAAACTCTATAAGTGTGAGTTCTGGCTCCACAGTGTGAACTTTTTGGGTCATGTTGTTAGTCAAGAAGGGATACACGTAGATCCTTCTAAGGTCAAAGCCATTGAACGACCCCAACGACACCCACATAAATTCATCCATTTTTAGGTCTAGTAGGTTATTACAGGAGGTTCATCCAAAACTTCTCTAAGATAGCCAAGCCACTTACCATGCTTACACAAAAGGGTGTTCCCTTCGAATGGACAGATAAGCAAGAGGTTGCATTTCGAACTCTGAAACAAGCACTCTGCAGTGCACCAATACTATCACTACCAGAAGGAACAGAGGACTTTGTAGTTTATTGCGATGCATCGAATCAAGGTCTAGGTTGCGTACTTATGCATCGTGGGAAGGTGATAGCTTATGCATCCCAAAAACTAAAGACACATGAGGTGAATTATACAACCCACAATTTGGAATTGGGAGCTGTGGTCTTCGCCTTGAAAATTTGGAGGCATTACCTTTATGGTACAAAGTGCACCATTTTCACGGACCACAAGAGCCTCCAACACATCCTAAATCAAAAAGAGTTGAACATGAGGCAACAAAGATGGGTTGAGCTACTACACGATTATGAGTGTGAAATCAAGTACCACCCAGGCAAGGCTAACGTGGTAGCTGATGCTTTGAGTCGGAAAGAATACTCAAATCATCGTGTGAAAACTCTTTCGATAACCATCCAATCCCACCTGACCTCGCAAATCAGAACAACCCGGTCAGATGCCATGCAGGCAGAAAACAGAATGAGTGAAGCGTTACGTGGAATGGAAAAGAATCTCGATGTGAAAGAGGGCGGAGCATATTATTTCATGAACCGCATTTGGGTCCCTAAACTTGGGGGATTCAGAGAGGTAGTCATGAATTAAGCCCACAAGACACGATACTCCATCCATCCGGGTTCAGACAAAATGTACTTGGATATTAAGCAACACTATTGGTGGCCCAACATGAAGGCAGAGATTGCCACCTATGTTAGCAAATGCCTTACTTGTGCTAAAGTGAATGTGGAATATCAGAAGCCCTCGGGATTATTGCAGCAACTAGTAATTCTTGAGTGGAAATGGGAAAGGATTACTATGGACTTTATGATGAAATTACCCAAGTCAACAGATGGATTGGACACCATATGGGTAATAGTCGATAGATTGACGAATTTCGCTCATTTCCTGCCAATAAAAGAATCCTACAAGATGGAGAGGTTGACGAGGATATACATCAAGGAAATTGTAAGACTTCACGGAGTGCCAGTATCTATCATCTTAGATAGAGATAGTAGATTCACTTCACGTTTTTGGAAATCACTTCAGAAAGTACTGGGAACACATCTCGACATGAGCACTGCTTATCATCCGCAAACAGATGGTCAAAGCGAGCGAACCATTCAAACGCTTGAAGACATGCTTCGGAAATGTGTGATAGACTTTCGAAAGTCATGGGATACCCACTTACCCTTAATCAAATTCTCGTACAACAAAAGTTATCAAACGGGCATCAAAGTTGCTCCTTTCGAGGCGTTGTATGGACGTAAATGTAGATCACCATTGTGTTGGGCTGAGGTAGGTGACACCCGACTAGCGAGAGGACTGACATCAGGCAATGCGTTAACGGGACCGGAGATCATACATGAAACAACGGAAAAGATAGTTCAAATCAGAGCTTGACTACAAGCATCACACGGCCGACTGAAGAGCTACACTGATAAATGGCGAAAACCCTTAGAGTTTCAAGTCGGGGATCGGGTGTTATTAAAAATCTCTCCCTGGAAAGGGTTTATTCGTTTTGGAAAACGGGGAAAGTTGAATCCACGATATATCGGACCTTTCGAGATTCTTGCCCGAATCGGTCCAATGGCATATAGACTGCAACTACCCGCTGAGCTCAACAGTGTACACCCTGTATTCCATGTTTCCAATTTGAAAAAGTGTTTATCCGACGAAACCCTCGTCATTCCACTTGAAGAAATAGAAATCAATGAGAATCTCCTGTTCATCGAAAAACCAGTCGAAATCATGGACAGAGAGGTGAAGTGTACTAAGCAAAGTCGCATTCCGATTGTGAATGTACAGTGGAACGCGAAGCGTGGGCCAGAATTCACATGGGAACGCGAAGACCAGATGAAGCAGAAGTACCCTCACCTATTTTGAGCTTAGAATTCTTAAATGGGTTCAAATTGGACCCACTTCCATTTTTAATAATTTGGGCCATATTGGGCCTAGAATAAAATAAAATACCCTAATGCACCTTATTGGGCCATAACTAACCAAATTAGCCCTAATGGGCCATAAAAACTTATACTTGATTTATTAGGGCCGTGAACCCTCTCCCAAGACCAATTGGGCCAAAAGTCACCTAATTGGGCCATAAAATGGACTTAAGCACCAAAAAGACCCAATTTCCTTTCTTTTTCTCCTCTTCTCGGCCCAACTACACAAATGAGGGGGGGGGGGGGGGGGGAGTTGACTTTCCACTTGCCACCTCCTTATTATATTATGGTTCTCCATGCAACATCTCATATTTCCAAGAAACCATCCTCTCAACACTCTCTCTTCTCCTCTCCTTTCTACTCTCGGCCGAGAACACAAGAGAAAGACACACACACACACACAATTCACTCAAACACTATCAAAGAAACACTCTTACTTGTTCATTCAAAAATTTCGAGATTTAAGGGCTCTTCAAGGAAGTTATTCTACAAAAATCATCATCTTAGGTAAGTTCATGCTTGGATCCATAGTCTAGATTCCTTGTTTTATCAAAAACCTCTTCTTAACTCATTTAAACTCATGATTTCCATCTTAGGAGCCTCTGAGTTCGAAATCTTCCAAGAAGGCTTGCTAGGACCAAATTTTCTTCATTTCTTCCTTCTAAATCAAAAACAACAAGCAAAAGGTGAGGTCATACCCCTCTCTTTTCGGTTTTTACAAGTTTTATGGGGGAGAATACAAGTAAAATGTGTAGATCTATGTGTATCTGTGTGCTATGTATGATTTTATGCATGTATGTGTGATTGTAAGTGTTTATGTGGTAAATATGCAACAAAAAGAGAAGAAATCTCGAGATCTATGACATAAAAAGGAAAAAAAACTTGATCTAAGGTATACCACACTAAACAAGTCAAGAAAAATACCCTCTAAGATTTAAAATAGACATATTGTAACATAAAACAAATTTTGGGGCTTAAATGGTCAAATAAACAAAAGTTGGGTGAAAAGTTGCTATACATGGTTTTCTTGAGGGTCAAAAGAGTCAAAACAGTTAAAATAAATGTTTTTGTGACAATTATGCTCTTCAAAGGACTTGAAATGTAAATAATAGCTCAATGGGCCAATTTTTGGGCTTTTCGGCCCATTAAGCCCAAAGTTGCGAAAATTCTGATTTTCAAAGGGCTAAAATGAAATTTTTCTCAAAACAGGGGATAAAAAGGTAAACAACAATCATTTCAAGGGTTAAAATGTGTTTCTTTACTAAAAAAGACCAAAAATGTAAAGATTTTGGATTTTGGGCCAAAATTGTAAAAGTTGCAAAAGTTTGGGCTATGACCGAAAAATACTTTTCTGGAAGGTCTGAAACTGTCAAAGAATAAATTTTAGGCTAAAAATATCAATTGAGTAATTCTATGGGTCAAAAATGACAAGAAAATGGTTTTTAGGGCCTAAAATGTCTCTTTTTTTTATAAGGGACTAAAATTGTCATTTTTATCAAGGAAGGGCTGAAATGGTCAAACCAATATTTTGAGTCAATTATTTTGTTGTTGAGATATTTGAGTCAAAAATACCAAATCACAACTTATGAAAAATGGCAAGATGAATATACATAAATTTCCAAATATCGTTATAAATGACTAACCAGTCTCGTATCGATACAAAAATTTAACAATTGTTCAATTAAACATTCTGACAACTATACTATATCTAAGACAAGTAAACATTAAATTCTTTGGGCTTGAAAGTTCCAAACATGCTTATTGGGCCTTTGTGACCCATTACCATGATTTTTGGACCCAAGGGATAATTATAAATGTTATTGGGCCTTCTATGACCCAATTTCATGTTTAAGGGACCCTCAATGGATTTTAAGTGCTATTGGGCCTTAGTGGCCCATTAGCATTGCTAGTAAGGTCCAAGTAAATCAACTGCGAAATGGGTCAGAGTGTCCTTCATATAATCAATAGCCATAAATAATACGCGGGAATAGTAGGATCTTGTAATCCTCTTCTCCTCGTTTATTAGGCCTATCGTCAATCTAAGTAAACAAATACGGGTCGATAATCAATAGTATCAAAGTCAATTGGGATTTAGTGAGTAATAACGGGTGGCACCAACGTGTGTCGGTCGTAGTCTGTAGTTATAATCAAAGTCTCCTGGAGGGAGAGCGATAGTTTGTGTATAGATCTATACGGGGGTGACTCCCCCACACCTCAGTTGTTCGCTACAGTTAGACTCGGTCAGTCTAGGGTGACAAAATCTTAAGATTAATTATGGCGTTCACCAGAGTGCCAAGACAGATGAACTAGTCATTATCATGCATGGTTATAACGACTCACATAAATAAATCCAATATAAATCAAGTAATCAAGGTAATTCAAAATCATTCACGTGATAGATAACCATTCAAACCGTTATATGATATTTTTATTTTGGAAAACATCAGGTTTTCCGGGGAAGTTCAACATTTTCACTTGTATGTTTAATACAAATTTTTGTTTTTTTTTCAATTATACACGTTTTGAAATCATCATGCATATATTTACGGATCTTCACACCTTTTTATAAACAATGGTCTTTACAAAAAATATCGGATTTTCTGGGTTGTTTTCGTTCAAACTACACAAAACATTTTTATATCAAACATGCTTATGAACTCACCAACATTCCATATATTGACCATTTTTCAAAATAAATTCTCATGTAACAGGTAAGCTGAGGAATAAGTACCAAGTATGTTAGTGTGTTTTGCTTTTGAAAACTATCAAACAATTTATGTATGGATTTGTAATGTTAAAACAATGTACTTGATGTGAACAATGTCAGTTGTAATATATTGATGCATGGTGATGTTTATGTTATGATTCATGTA
Organism: Lactuca serriola; assembly: GCF_051521515.1. Lineage (NCBI taxonomy): Eukaryota > Viridiplantae > Streptophyta > Magnoliopsida > Asterales > Asteraceae > Lactuca > Lactuca serriola. Next base: position 229,597,942 of record NC_136411.1, read on the forward strand.
TATTCATTGTGATGATATTCAATTTAAGTCACATGAGCCCTAGGACGTTTCCGCCGTCTGGTTCGGGGGTGTGACATAAGGACCCTCCAAGGTTCCAGATCTGAAGATATATTAACTTGGGGCGTCCAAGTCCCAAGGATCAAGCTACTTGGACCCAAAACTCCATAAAAATGACCACAAGGAGATTTAAGAAGCTACAGGTCAAGTATAAATCTTGATTACTAGAAAGTGAGGAGAAAATGTTGTTGATCCTGGATCTATTCCTTCCCCCTTGGGTCTTCTAACTTCCACTTCTTGCTCTAGCTTCAAAACACACCAAGAAACACTCAAAACAACCAAGAAAGCTCAAGCTCACTTATGGAGGATTAGGGTTTCGGGTGTAATGCTTTGGAGGTGATGGAGGTTAGGGTGGAAGCCTCATAAGATGTTTAAATAGGATGCAAACCCTCAAACTTAGGGTTTCACCCAGGCAGCTCCTACTCGCCAGGTCTGTCTTCCGACTTGAGAAGGTCACTTAATACCCGACCCGGAGTCAATCCTACCCGACGAGTTGAGCCCCCAACTCGTCGAGTCCAAGAGTAAAATATGATATTTGACTTGAAATTAAATGCATACCTGAGACCGAGTGTTAGATATGTTCTATGTCAGACGAATCAGAAATCAAGAAACAAACTGTTGGACAATAAGTATGACTTTGTTCTATATATTTGTCCAGCTGATATCTTGAGAACAGAGGAATATATGATCCCTTATCTAAAGGACGAGTCACTGACTACGTAAGAGTTCGACAACGGCTTTTGAAAGCTTACGATTGCTAAGCCAGATCCTAGAGGTACATAGACAGTTATAGGTATTAGATTTATCCAAGTGGGAGACCGTTGGATTTAGTGTCTAAGCCTTAACTATAACCGGCATGTACTTGACCCGATTGTAGCATGGTCCTCTTGGGTTGCCTTCATCAATGCAATTTGATAGGATAGACTTTTGAGAATAAGGTTATTTATGATTTATTAATATATTATACGTATAATATATTAATTGAGAAATCATATTATTTAATTAGTATTGATCAAGAGTTAGTTTGGAATTAATTTTGTGATCAAAAGAGACTAATTAAATATATAGGGATTGATTATGTAAATCAATGATATTTATAATGTGGGCTAATGATCCATAGTTATTTAGGATGGGATAAACCGTTAATCCATGGATAGTCTATGAAGTTTAACCCATGGATCCTAAGTATATGAAAGATCATTAGGGTTTACAAAGTTTAACCCTAGCATTTGCCACAATATAAATATACCCCCTAAGAGCCAAAATCGTGTAGCATCTTCACTCTAAGAGATTGAACTTCATTTGGTGCCAAATAACTTATTCTCACAAGCCTCCTCTTGCACTTGGTGTTTGTTAACCATTAGAGGCATAACACTTCAAGTGCTCAAGCTTTCAAAGGTCAAGAACTACAAGTCCTTCTAAGAGGTAAGTCATCTAACTAGTTGTATTGTTCATTTGACAATTTGTCTGCTAGTTAGGAGAATGCTTTGGAAAATGAAACTGCATGTATGATTAGAGAAAACATAGATCTAAAGCATTTAAGGTTGCATGTATACTTAGGAAGTGTTATAGTGCACAAAACTCAACATATTTCTAGTTACGACAGGTCCAGTTCCTGGGACACCTCATTAATCAGAATGAGATATTGGTCGACCCGGCCAAGATTGAGGCGGTTATGAGGTGGGAGGTGCCGAGATCCCCGCCCGAGATCAAGAGTTTTCTAGATTTGGCAGGCTACTATTGGAGGTTTATCAGAGATTTCTCCAAGATTGCCGTTGCTCTCACCAGGTTGACCCAAAAGAGTGTTACTTTTACTTGGGGGCCCGAACAACATGCCTCATTTGAGACCCTTCGCCAAAGATTGTGTGAAGCCCCAGTGTTAGCCCTTCCCGAGGTTATGTACGACTTTGTGGTTTATTTTGATGCTTCTATATTCGGGATGGGTGTGGTGTTGATGCAGAGGGGGCACGTGACAACATATGCATCGAGGCAATCGAAGCCTCATGAGACAAGGTATCCCGCCCACGACCTGGCGTTGGGGCGGTGGTGTTCACCCGCAAGATCTGGCGCCACTACCTGTATGGAGTTCTGTGTACCATATATACAGACCACAAGAGCCTGAAGTACCTCACGGATCAGCCCAACCTGAATATGAAGCAGAGGAGGTGGCTGGATGTAGTGAAGGACTATGACTACGAGTTCTTATATCATCCAGGCAAGGCTAATGTGGTAGCCAACGCCCTGAGCCATAGAGAAACAAGTGCTCCAATCCGAGATGTGTGCATGAGGATGACAGTGATGAATTCAGTCTTAGATACCATTCGAGAGTCTTGGATGGAAGCCGTGAGACCGGAGAACCACAAGAGGGAGCGGGTGATTAGGCAGGTTTCCGAGTTTGAGACAGACAGTCGTGGGCTTATGATTTTCCAAAGGCGGATTTGGGTGCCCTATATAGGTGGATCTCGTTGTGTATTGATGGAGGAGGCACATAGATCGAGATTCTCGATCCACCCGGGGACCACTAAGATGTATTTGGATCCAAAGAGATTACTTGTGGACGTGTATGAAGAGGGACGTGACATAGGTAGTTGAGAGGTGGTTGACCTGTCGCCAGGTTAAGGCGGAGCACCAGCGTCCACATGGCCCGTTACAGCCTCTAGAGATTCCCCAGTGGAAGTGGGAACAAATTTTGATGGATTTTATCACCAAGCTACCGGGGACCGCATGTGGGGTTGACGCAATATGGGTGATTATAGACCGGTTGACGAAGAGTGCTCACTTCCTCGCCATCAGTGAGAGCTCTTCTATAGAGAAACTGGCCGAGATTTATGTGAGAGAGGTGGTAGCACGGCATGGAGTATCGACCTCGATAGTGTCAGATCGGGATGCATGTTTTACTTCCAGGTTCTAGAAGAAATTTCATGAGGAGTTGCATACCCGTGTGCATTTCAATACCGCATACTACCCGCAGATAAACGGGCAGAGCGAGTAGACGATTCAGACGCTCGAGGACATGCTATGTGCATGTGTTATGGACTTCGGAGGAAGTTGGTACACCTATTTTCCCTTGGATGAGTTTTCTTACACCAACGGCCACCATTCCAGTATTGGCATGCCTCCCTTCGTCTGACTCCCTTCTGTTGGGGAGAGGTAGGGCAGTTAGTGATGTGTGGTACTGGGATAGTGCTGAAGAAGACCGAGCAGATTTGGCAGGCCAGACAGAGGTTACTGACAGCCCAGAGTCACCAGAAGAGTTACACAGATCGACAACGATCTGAGCTAGACTTCCAGGTTGGAGAATTTGTCGTCCAGAAGGTATTCCCATGGAAATGGGTGATCCGATTCAGGAAACGAGGCAAGATGGGGCCCCAATATATTGTTCCTTTCAGAGTGATCACCAGAGTGGGTAAGGTAGCTTACCGCTGGAGCTACCTACAGAGTTAAGTTAGATTCATAACACCTTCTACGTGTCTTAGTTGAGGAAGTGTGTAGCCGATGAGACGACGGTGGTACCATTAGAGGACATTCAGGTGGATACGAGCCTGAATTATATTGAGAGGCTGATAGCGATCTTGGATCGGAAAGTGAAGTTTTTGAGGAATAAATAGGTGCCCCTAGTCCAGGTTCAGTGGCAACATCGGAAGGGATCCGAGTGGACTTGGGAGCCGGAGTCCGAGATGCGTGAAATGTATCCAGAATTATTTCCGGAGTATGACATCGAGGGTGAAGTCTGATTCCAGTGGGGGAGAATTTTAACATCATGAATCTCAGGTATTATATTTATATATTTAGTTTTGGGATTTAATGAGTGACTCGACGTGTTTTGTGCCCGGCTCATCGAGTAGAGTTGGATTTGTCACGTGGGTTTAATGACCAACTCGACGAGTCAAAGAGCTAACTCGCCGAGTTGGCATTGTGTGAGGACACCCTAAATCCCTGGGTTTGTGGCCTATTTAAAGGGCCTTAAGCCCTCATTTCTGCCTCCCTCATTACCCTTGAGCCATGTGAAGAACCCTAATTGAGTTTTAGCTTGTTATGTGAGAAGGAGATGCCATCTTGAGCATTTTGGTGCACTTAGAGAGAAGAAGAGGAAAGCATCAAGGCTTGGAGCAAGGAAGGACGTTTGGATCTGAGGTCCTCAGTGGATAGCTTCTGTTTAAGGTAAAAATATGCTATATTAATCATTTTTCTTGTAAGATCTTAGTTTGGGGAATTCTAGGGCTTTTCCCCATCCCTCTTGTGTTATTGATTCCCTTGAGTAGATCTTGAGGTTGAATCCTCAAATCTGGATTGTAGGAGGTCTTGGGAGCCCAAAGACCAAAGCTTTATGGTGTTAGAGGCAAGCCTATGAGTACTAAACCCTTGTTGGAGCTTGTATTGGCATTATGGAGCAAATATGGCATGCATGAATGTAAAGATCGAAGATTTAGGTGACATTCGAGCCTTAGGAGACTAGATCTATATTTTGGAGTGGTGAATCTACCTTAAAACGTCTGAATGAGAATATAGACTGAATGGACTCACCGATTCAATGAGTTGACTCGACGAGTCAGCTAGGGTTATCCCCGATGAGTTTGGACATGGGTAACTAGGTGAGTTGATGAGACAACTCGACGAGTTAAGTTAGGTTTTCGTGATTTTCTAAGGAACAATGGGGACTCGTTGAGTCACATAGGTGCACTCGACGAGTCAGGTCAACATGGATAGTTGACTCGAGTGTTGACTTCTGTTGGCTTTAGGGTTTGGTCAAGGCAAGGATTATGGGGACCATGGAGGGGTAAAATGGTCTTTTACCCATTCCAAGATTTTGAGAGAGAGAATAACTTAGTTTATTTAGAGTCGTGATTTAAATGTTAATTAGAGATAATTATCTTATGTGTTAGGCGGAGGCTAGTTCAAGATTCGTGTATGAGATTATTTACTTGCTTGCTTACGAGGTGAGTCTTCTCACTATACTTACTTAGAGTGGTAATCTTTATGTGACCGAAGGGTCTTATGTGCTTATATTGAGTATTGTGATATCCTACATTATATCTTTGTGATTTGTGTTGTGTATTATTCTAAGCTTACTGAGTTAGGATCGGAGGGACCATCCGAGTTGTGGGACTGGAGGGTCCCACTGAGACACATTGACCGTAGGGTCTTAATTAAGCATAGCCATGAGAGGATAATGAGATGTGTGTGGTATTTTAAAGAACTCACTAAGCTTCATGCTTACCGTGTTATGTGTTATGTGTTTCAAGTACTTCTCAAGATCACGGGAAGACACCGGCTTGATTGTACACACCGATACGAGACTATGTGGATGATTCTGAGATAGTGACATTATTATGTGGATTTGTGTTGACACTTGAAACCATTATGTTTTTGAGAAATATATTATGAGTTTTTATGTGTTTTAAAAATGAAAAATTTTGTTTGAAAATTTACGGTGTTAAAATGATGCTATGTTTAGCGATCTATTAGATCGGTATCCTGGTATATAGGATGATGCTATGATTAGTGATCTGTAGATCGATATGACTATTTTGTTCATGCTAGCTAGCATATGATATTTATGTGTTGATTGTGTGATTGCATGTGGGTTGAGGCGGTCCCGCTTCGTGCTCTAGGCCAACAAACCAAGGGCGGTCCGGATAAACTGAAAGCCCATCGGGTCGTACCAGTTTCGGCCTGAAGAACGGTCCAGACAGGCTGAAGGCCCGGGAGGGCGGACTAGACATGCTGAAGGTTCTGAGAGTGGACCAGATAGACTGAAGGCCCGACGAGGGCGGTCCAGTCATACCGAATATTCTATATACATGTTGTTTGTTATGTTATTGTTCTGTTTGTATGACGTTTGTATTTTGGGGGAACTCATTAAGCTTCAGGCTTACAGTTTTGGATTTCTTTCAGGTACTTCGGATGATCGCGGGAAGGCGAAGGCTTGATTGTGCACCTCCTCACATTTTATGATTTTGATTTCTGGGATTCTCTGATATGAAACTATTTTGAAAACATTTTATAATAAGTAATGGTTTTTGGATGCTTGAAAAAGTTTTAAATTTTTATGAATTTTATGGATGTTACACAACATTTTCACACGATTAGGGTAAGGAAAATTTTAGGGAAATTAGGGTAACAAAGTTTTTGGAATGGCCATTTTAGGGCACGTATGGTAGTTTATATAGGGAGGCCAAGAATGAACGGTCAAACTTGTGGGGGGTACACATGTGAAGGTTAAAAATGATGTTGTTTTGTCCACATCAGTGCTGATGTTGATGATATGGCTCTTTAAACCAAGTAAAATAGGTCACGATGACTAAAAAAAGACATGTCACTTCTAACCTTAAGCCAAATAAAAAAAATTAGGGACCGATTAGACCAATTTCAAAAACATTGTATGGCTACAATGTCATTTTCCATCTATAATCAAGTATTTTGTATGTGTTATATAAAATCCCTTTTATATAACCGGACATATACAATATTTTGAATCCGTTTTAGTTTAACACAGTTTGTACTTTTAGCAACATAAAATACAAAATTTAAACTTATCTTTAAGTTCAAAAATTTACAATTTCAAGTCACAAAACATTTCAACTGTACATTCATACCTTAAACAATGCACATGTTGACCAGAAGCATGACTACCGTTTTACATCCTTGAACTTGAACCAAGTAAACCATTAGATGAAGGTGAGCTCGACCCACTTAGCCATTGATCCTCCGCAGAATTTTGTGAACAACTTTTAGCATTTGTCAAATCCATGCTATCAAGCAAACCTTTCTTATCAGATTCAATATTCTTCACCTCCATATTCATCTCCTTCTCATCGACAATAGATACTGACGAAGGATTTGATCCCTCCCTTGATACTACACCATTCTCTTCTTTCGGTGGCCTAATTTTCTCCAACTCAGCCGCCACCTCAGTCATTGAAGGTCTCATCTCACTATGAAATGCAAGACACCGAAATGCCACCTCAGCAACCTTATGAATTGATGAACACGTCCACGTATCTTTGTTATGGTCAAGAGAAGGATCGATTATCTCATCAAGACAACCTTTTTTTATCCGATCAATAGCTAGTGACGCCAGATTGACCTCATTATGTCTTCTTGAAAAATCCAACGCTTTAAAAGCTGTTATAATCTCAATCAACACAACCCCAAAGCTATAAACATCACTTTTATCAGATAAATGGAAGTTCTGGTGATATTCAGGGTCCAAGTATCCAGGTGTTCCTTGTGGAGCCGTTGAAATATGTGATGATTCCAATATTCCTAATCTAGAAAGACCAAAATCCGCTACTTTTGTCTTGAAACTGTAATCTAATAATATGTTGCTTGACTTTACATCTCTATGATATATCGGTGGATTGATTACCGAGTGTAGATACGCAATCGCTTGAGCTGTTTCTGTTACGATTGTAAGGCGAACAACCCATGGAAGCCCATTACCTCGCTCTTTCTGTAAGTGTTGTGATAGAGTTCCATTTGGCATGAACTCGTAAACAAGTATCTGTTCATCTTTGTCAATGGAACAACCTAACAACCGAACAAGATTTGGGTGGCTTACGGATGACAAAAGTTTGATCTCGTTCATGACTTGATCGATGTTGTCGCAGTCAGATCGGTGTTTAATCCGTTTTATTGCTACCCATTCTCCATTGTTGAGTTTGCCGGAGTATACAGTGCCATAAGCTCCGGTTCCTAGCCGTTGTTTATCTGAGAAGTTGTTTGTGGCCTTTTCGATCTCTTTGTAAGTGTAAATGGGAATGGTGATGCCTTTAGCTTCATAAAATTGTCTGTTTATTCTACTTCGGGATCTTGAAATGGTGCGCCGGCGAATAAAGCAAATAATTAATCCGATGCATATAATCAATGAAGCTCCCACAAGAGCAGCTGGGAAAATAATAATTGAAATTAATTGGGTAAATTTTAAATGATAATAAATTTAGAAATACAAGAAACATAAAGTTAAATACCTCCAACAAGAACACCAACTCTACCTGTCCCTCCACAGTTACCCGCGAAATATTTTGAAGGGTTGCAATGAGAAGTGTCTGTTAAAATGAATTATAAATTATTAGATATTATTCAAATTAGAGTAAATTACACGAATGGTCCCTATGGTTTAGGGTAATTTGCACGTTTGGTCCTTAACTTATTTTTTAACTCGGAATGTCCCTACAGTTTGTTTTTGTTACACGTTTGGTCCCTGTCTTACCTAAAAAGACTATTTTGCCATTGATTTTTTAATTTATTTAAATAAACACACCCCAAACTCCATTCCCCTCACTTTACCTTACCTATCCCACCATTTTTCCTTATTTAAATAATAGTCTTTTTAGGTAAGATAGGGACCAAACGTGTAACGAAAACAAATAGTAGGGACCAAACGCGTAACAAAAACAAATAGTAGGAACTTTCCGAGTTAAAAAAATTAGTTAGAGACCAAACGCGTAAATTACCCCAAATCATAGGGATTCATGTAATTTACTCTTTAAATTAATAATCACATGATTAGCCTACAAATTTAAGTTTATATGTTATGACCCTAATCGACTCGATTTCTAGTATTCTTCGAATCAATCCCCATTATATGATTATAGCAAGGGTCGATCGCAGCAAGTTATACCCTTAGAAACAGTTATTGTATGGATGTGAACATTTGGTGTTTGATGAACAATTAGTAATTTCCTTGACTATCATGAAGTGAGACGTGGCAAAATTAGTTTGTAGCTAAATATTGTAGCTTTAATTTGTGCAAATTTGGCAAACTATTCGGAAACTTTTCAAATTATAAAATTACATAGAAATTAAAGTTAAAAAATTTGAAAACTAAAAACCCTCAGAAGCTAATGTGTTTGGCATCGATTTCGAAAAGCTAAAAACCCTTAAAAGCTAATGCGTTTGGCATCAAGTTTTTTAAAGCTTTTAAGAGGTTTAAATTTTTAAGCAAAAACTTGAATTAAAATTAAAAAAAAAAAGTTATGTTCAATATTATGACCCTATGACTTTTATTTTAAAAAATAATATCTAAAGTTAAAAACTATTTTACTTTTTGAAGCTTTTAACATTTATATCTTTTAAGTTTTTATATAACTTTTCATTTTTAAAAGTTTTCAGCTAGTTTATCGATCACGTCTATACAAACAAAAACGACAACTACAAACTACTAGCTACAAGTTTTAAGCTTTCAACTTTCAACATCTGGCTACCAACTAATTTTTCAGAACATACCATCAATAACTTTTGTATTATAAGAATTTTTTTATAAAAGTAGGTACCATGAACGAAACTTTTACTTTAGTTTGATTTTTAAAAAAAAAAAAAACTAAAAGCTCTCGTAAATTTGTTGTCAAACACATCCTTTGGTTATAAGGCATGTGTGTCTTTCACCATTTCAACCTTTCACGCCACAATACTTCCCTCGTCAACTTTTATAAAAAAAAATCAGCTAAATATTCACATTTCAACCATTCACTAAATTTTACTAATTTTAGTAAAAATAATATTTACTACGTATTATTTTTTAATATTTAAACTAAAATTACAAATAAATATAAATCTAATATTAATAATACTAAATTTTTTTCATTAAACTAAACATATAAAGATTATATGAAAATATTTAAAGTTACATAAACTAAATTAAAAATTACATCCCACTTTGAATAAAAGATATGTGAAAGTATATATATATATATATAAAAAAAAAACTAAAAGCTCTCGTAAATTTGTTGTCAAACACATCCTTTGGTTATAAGGCATGTGTGTCTTTCACCATTTCAACCTTTCACGCCACAATACTTCCCTCGTCAACTTTTATAAAAAAAAATCAGCTAAATATTCACATTTCAACCATTCACTAAATTTTACTAATTTTAGTAAAAATAATATTTACTACGTATTATTTTTTAATATTTAAACTAAAATTACAAATAAATATAAATCTAATATTAATAATACTAAATTTTTTTCATTAAACTAAACATATAAAGATTATATGAAAATATTTAAAGTTACATAAACTAAATTAAAAATTACATCCCACTTTGAATAAAAGATATGTGAAAGTATATATATATATATATATATATATATATATATATATATATATATATATATATATATATATATATATATATATATATATATATATATATATATGCTAAAAGTAAAAACAAGCATCTAAATATAAGTGTAATTAGCGTATCCAAAATACTTATAAACAAGAATAATCAGAAGGTTTCCTAAAGCACACCTCTTAAGGAGTTCTTAAGTCAATTACAATTGATGGATATCTATTCACCACATAGCAATCGATATAGACTGCTTACGTCCAAAACTGCTTCGATAAATAGGCAAGTAATCACATGCACTAAGCACACTACATCAATGTTTAGTTCATTCGTTCTGCCAATTCGTTTTGATCTGGTATATGTCGTACAATGTTATGCCTCACTATACCTTTAATTTTGCAGAAGTTGTCAAACAAAGTATTGTAGAACTCCTACCTATTATACGTTTTAAGTATTTTTACTAGTTTTCTTGTCTATTTTTTCAACCATCGTTTTCTACTACTTGAAATTTTCACACTTCATCTTTTTTCTTCAGAAAATACACCCAGGCCTTAATTAAGAAGTCATCATTGAAAATTAAAAAGTATTGATAAACACCTTTGGAATAAGTGGACCTCATAAATCTTAGTGAACATACTCAAGGATCTCATTGCTTGTGTGCTGACCAATATTGAACTTCACTCTATGTTGCTTCCCTTTGATGCAAGGTTTATAGAGTCTAAATTTTCTAGTAACCCTACTACCGAATAACCCTTGTTTACTTAAAATTAGCATGCCCTTATCACTCATATGCCCAAATTTTCGATGACATAACATTTGTCTTATCATTTGGTTTCTCCAATGATTGAAATACAACCATTATTCCTCTAACTGTGTTGCTTCTAAGAAATAAATTTCATGTTGTAGCTTTCCTTTCATATCCATACAAGCACCTTTAGAGGCCTTAACCCAAACTACTTCAACAGAAAACGTCAGCTCATTCTTAGCTAAAGTGCCAAGAGAACAGGTTCTTTCGAATATCTGAAAGATACAACTAATCTAGATTTTTAACCATATAATTGTGTGTCTTGAATCAGTACTCTCTTGAATCAAAACAACAATGTTATTATTACTTGATTCACCCTAACAATTACCATTCTTTAGATTTGGGAAATCTCTTCTGAAGTACCCTTTCTCTTTAGATTTATAACATTTAACCTTCATGGAACCCTTAGATTTTTAATAAGACTTTCCCTTGTTATCTTCACCTCTCTTAGTTGTTCTTCCTTTGTCTGAGAATAAACCGAAACAAGAAATATCTTCACCCACATCAACCTTTCATTTTATTTCTTTAGACAACAATGAATCTTTTAGATCATTCACACTAACCTTTATCCTACAATACAACATGGTATCAACAAAAAGTCTCATAAGAGTTCAGTTGTGAAAATAAGGTTATAAGAGCTTGATCTTCATCTTCAATCGTCATATCAACTATTTATAAATCAAGGATGCTAGGATTGAAGTTATTCAGATGATTTATCACTTGGGTTTTTTCAGTCATCTTAAGAATGTGTAGACATTGCTTTTGATATAGGCGATTCGTGAGGTTATTTTTCTAATACTTTTCATAGAGTTTCTCATAAATCCCAGAGGCGGGCGTTTGATCTACAACTTATGGCAGTACTTCATCAACCAAGTTCAACAAAATAGCGTGATGTGCTTTTGTAATAATGTTCACCTTTACCGTGTCAGTCATGTCTTCTGGTATTTTTGATTCTCCTTCCAATGCAGTCACAGACCCATGTTGAACCATAAGAAACCTCATCTTCACCTTCCACAAATTGAAATCATCCGAACTATTAAACTTCCCCAAATAGAACTTATGAGATGCATCTTCTATCAACACAACAAATAACAACTCTAATGTTATAGAATAAACAAGAAAGCACACAATACACACACAAAGACACAATATTTATGGTCCTTTGGTTAATATGACCTACATCCACATGGTATGAGGGAGTTTTCTTATTCACAAGCTTTCAAACAGAGTAACAAGTATAATTTCAAGCTTCAAGATAATCAAAATACTTATCTAGCAGCCCCTATTTATAGACCAGAAACAAAACATAAATTCCTAATGAGCCACCCCCATTAATTCATAGGTCCAATTGGATGTCAATTGGATGTCAAGTAATCATAGGATGTCATGCAAGTGATTTTATAATATTTGACTTCGGAGAGCACATTCTCACTAAAGGCACCTTTGCTTGCTAAGGGCACACAACATGCCCATAAGGGGTACATCATGCCCATAAGGGGCACATCATATTTCAAGAGGGAACATCTAGCTCCAAGATAGGGCATCTTCTAGTAACGGGGCACATCCTAATAAAGGATGGTGTACCTTGATAAAGGGCAATACATCTTCATGAGGTTGGGACACATCCTGATGACTAATTCTTGATGCCTAGAGCGCAACTTGATGCCTCGAAGTGCTCCATCATAATACTTCCTCAAAATGATCCACCACAATGCTCCATCAGAATTATCCATCAGAATGCTCTATCTTAATGTTGTATCAAATGCTAAATGCTCAAGTCATATTTGACTAATTGGTCACACACTTTAGAACTAGATAGCTATATTTAAGTTAGCAAATCTTTCATGAAAGGTGTTTAGTCTTAAAGGAGGCGTCGACCACCAAATAAAGAGGGACCCAACTCATGGCTATGTTGGAGTTAATACATGCTCTCTCCCTTCCTCTGAACCTAATAACCTCTTGGAAATTAATGAATCAAGTCACTTTTGTAATTTTTGCAGTGATATTTTTATCGACTTCTATACCTTGGATATTGGCGGTGACCCTACTAAATGGAACATTTCGGGCCCATTAAAATTAATATACTAGGACAACTTACATTATAGATTCTTTTACCTTTTAAGGTCAACTAGGATGCGAGGATTCTTGAAATTGATTCTATTTATGTCATGTTTTCAAAAGTAGTATAGAGACCACGGATAATACTATGGTGGGGTGTGAAGTTATGGTTATTTATAGTGTTGGATTAGTATTTGGCGTAATGTTCAAGTCCTCTCTTTTGTGATTGCTACCGTTTGGGTTTGTTGGGTGGATGAACTAAGGTTTTGTTATTTAATTCAAAAGTAAAGATTTCCACATGGTTATCCTCATTATGATTTTGACCTTCGGTATTTTTGCAAATCGCAACACTAGTTTTCAACGCTAAAAAACCAAGAAATGAATATTAGTAGGCATTAAAACGAGAAGATGGATTTGGTTGGTCGTATTAAAAATCCAAATAAACTTTTTGCTTATTTTTAATTTTCTAGAACTTTTATTGTTTGAATAAAAATCGGTCCTAGTTACTTAGAGCAACTCTAACCTTAACATTATAATCTACACTATTTTTATGTAAATTTTACACCAAAACTTTTTTCAACACCAACCAACACTAACATTTTACATTAAAAACATATTTTAATATTATTATCACTTTCTCACTGTACACAACCACTACGGTGCAATGAAGCATGACTATATTTGACAATATTGGGGCTCTATCCCACAATAATAGTGGTCCGTTGGAGTCGCCCTTACGCCTTTCATATCCCGTAAAGTTAAAAATATACTTCACTCATTTCTCCTTATTTTCCAACATTATTTTTGATCCCACCAAATTACTTTATTTACCCTCCAAAATAATTCATTTACCCCTCCTAAGTTATACAAGATTCCATAGGCCAAAAAATTACTCCATTATTTTATTTGAACCGCTAACAATTATTGTTAACCATTTTTTATATAATTTTTACAACAATTCAAAAAATTATAAATTTATAACAATTATAAAAATAATAAATTTTATAGATTTTTTTGAAATTGTAAATTTTATGATATTTTCTATAAGTAAATGATTAAAACTTGATTTTTATAAAAAAAAATGGTTAAAAACTTTAAATATTTAAGAAAGGATGTTAAATTAAAATTCAACGATAAAAAGGTGTGAAATGAAAATTTTGAAAAATAATGACTTGAAGTATAAGTAGTAGTTAGTGGGTAAGTGAAGTGGACCCCATCAAAAATTAGTGTTCTAAAAAAGTTAGCCTAGGTTGATTGAATGATTAACATTTCCTTCTACCTTTTTGTATTATCTTTGGATGACAAAACCAGGTAAATATGAAATCGTTGGTTTTTATATTGTATGAAATTTAATCCTACTACACAATATACAATATGATTAAATTATTATTTATTAATCACTAAAATAATAATAACACATTATATTTTTCCTGTATTTTATCCCAATTTCAACACAAAGGTCAATGAAACAAACGCCTGAATCTATCCAAATATATATAACGTATAATTGATGTAGGGTTGTAGCCTGATGATTTTCTCCTTCTAGCCAAGCAAGCACTTAAAGGCATGTGCCGTTGGTTGATCCCTCAATTAAGATAAGTCGTTGTCAAGAAAATATACACAATAAATACTAAAGTAAATAACACATATTTGTCACATATCCTAAAAAAAAAAATAGAAGCCATGTTGCATTTGTTAAATAGAGGTGTCGCATGGGATTAGGTAAAAATCGCGTCTTCTAGTATATAAAACATGTTGATACGTATTATTTTATTGACTTTTTAGTACCCAATAGACATTGTAATATCTTCTTCGAGAATTTATATGCTGAATTAAAAATAAAATACTTTGAATCATGATTAATCATCAATTTGACCTGAATTACCGAAATGATCGAGACTTGGGGTCTAGTCATGGATGATGCCCCATTATTTCTTATTTTATTTTAATAAACAATAATTTTGAGACGGCGTTGAATAGAGATATTATAAAATAACAAAAAATCAAACATGTCAAACTCAGTTGAAACATATTTATTTATATAGCAATCGTATATCATGCATATTTGTAGAATCAAGGGAATTATGTTTAGTTTTACATGACAATTCTAGATTGGGATAAAGTGATATGTATATAATAGTTTTTCTTTGTATACGAACTATAATTAAAATACAATATTTTAAATTATAAATTGTTGTTTATGAAAAAAATATGTATGAAAAAAAAAGTTTTTGGTAATCTTTATTTTATAATAGCTTCTTATTTTGATTAAAGTCAGAAATTATTAATAACTATTTTATAACTGTAATGAAAGGGAGAAAAGGCTAATACATGAATAAGCAATTACAACTCTTACATAGTATTAAATTTGGGTCTTAAAAAACATAAACATTTGCTAGTACTTTATAAACATATAAAAACCTAACGAATATGAGAAGGCCTACTTTTAACGTAATCTGTTATAGTTTTTTAGTTTATTGAAATATATATATATATATATATATATATATATATATATATATATATATATATATATATATATATATAACTTTATGGCTTAAAAGGGTTGATAACTTGTTTATATATTGGAATCAAACGTTATTATATGTATAAAAAACATTAAGAAGTAAATTGTAACATTTTAATTTATCACAAGAAGTTATATAAGAAAAAATGATAATTTATTAACTAATTAAACTAATAGTCATAATCATTATCTAACCAACTTGATCATGTTTCAACAACAAATGTTCAATAGTAAGAATCAACTTCGCATTTGTTTAAAGAAGCATGCATCTTTTGACTTTGATACAGCCCTAAAGATGCTCTTGCCTTTTTGTCAAAAGATTATTTTTAAACACACCATGCTAGATATAATTATTATTAATTGTTTTTAAACTTGGTAGATAACTTATTTCACGTTAAAGGTACACAATAATACAATATTTGCTTGTTCATAAAGAGTCTCCGATACGACAACTATTATAATTATTCCTGACCAAATACTTATATTTCTCTTTTACATATGAAATATTAATTATAAAGTAGATATTGTGATCATCATTTTAATATAATTAGAGTATTAAAGACCTTATATCTAAAATCCCAAACGGTTACAAGATAGAAGATGTTGTAGACAAGCATTTAATATTCCAGAAAATATGTTGTTGGTATTAAAGACCAAATTAATTGATCTGAATCGAAGTTAAAACGAAGGGATATAATTTTTCATTGAATAAGGTATCACATGAACAATAATTTTGCTATACTTAATTTATACCACAGGGTTTCTAAATTCTAACCTGTAGTGTTGTCTTTCAAGTTATATGTGAAATTATAAGTATTTAAGAGTAAATTATATTTGGCGTCCTAAAAAAAATTTAATACATATTTACATGAGTGTGAGTTGGTGAGACTCGTATATACTGTTTGATGCCGAAATTTTAAAAAATATAATTTTGTCGTAACAAACCAAAACCAAATGCATGGTAAATGATAGTATATGCATATATCTAATAATAATAATAATAATAATAATAATAATAATAATAATAATAATAATTTGACATACCTTTCAGTTTCCGGCAACCGGAGCTGGCTTTAAACCCATCACCATCGAACCCAGCCCTACAAGCACACCGATGCCCATCGCTTCCATCAATCGGAGACACTACTTCCGTACAATCCGCATCACTAGAACAGTCGCATGTCCCCTTAACCCACCACCCTAAATTTACCACTTGCATGTTCAACGACAGAACCGCCGTGCTAGCCCCAATCATCTCCGTTGCAACGGCAGAAAACAGATACCGGCAACCCATTCCAGTCATGTTTTCATAATCAAGAAACATCTTAGAAACATCACCGGAGTAACAACTGATGTTACCATAACCTCCAACACCACCGCTGCAGTTGACAGTTTCGAGGTGGGTTTGTAAGGTTGTCATTGGAATCATGCAGTTTTTCATCTGCTGCGTGCAGTTTTCCATGAGGATGGCGTTGGCTGATGTCGGAGCGTAGTGTTCACCGTAGAGGTGGCTGAGGGAGTTGAAGGTGCGGCCGCAGATGGCGGGAAGGCTGACGAGTATACCATCGGGGTTGATTTGTTGGACAGGGAATTCGCCGATAAAGACGCTCCCGGAGGTGCAGTTGAGTTGGATATGGCAGCCGGAGGAGAAGCCGAATGGGTAGGGGACGAGATTGAGTTCACTGTTGGGGCATGAGCGATCACAGTTAGTGGGATTCTGTGATTTAATGGAGGGTAGAATAGTGATTAGAAATATGAAGAAATTTTGTAACTTGATCATTGTTTAGCTGAGCATGTGAAATCAAGGGAATATGAAGGAGTTAATTTTTTCAGGGAAGATGAAATATTAGGGGATTAAAGTGGGAGACGTGAACAAAGAGGAAATGTTCTTCTAAACTTTTTGTAGTTATTCTCTTTGTATTTTAAATTATTTAAAGTTGTTGGAGACCAGGAGAGTCTTTTTTTTATATGATAGGAAGGGATTTTCAACATACGATAAGGATAACTCCTAGATACAGGCAAAAGGATGAAACCATGCGAGTAAAATACTCCAATGATTTAGATTAACCATTCAACAAATGCATCTTAAATGGGTGTACGTATAACAAAAGTTATTTGAAATTTTGGGGCTACATTTTAAAATTAGACTAATCAAATTAACATTTAGAGTTTTTCAAGTAATTGGGATCACTACTACAAAAATTAGAAATAAAATACGCTTAAAATAGATAATAGATTACAACATTTTCTATTTAACGAACTAAACTGAGTACCGTTGCTTATAAGTAAGATAGAGTAGCTTTCTTATAAGCAACAATATTCTATAACATAAAAAATGATAATAAAAAATGTAGGGTTATGAGTCGTTAGACACAAATGCGCAAAAACTGCGGTCTGCGAAAGCATATAAATCAAAACATAACTAATAACTCAATAGATGGATATAAATTCAAACCAATCAAGGCAACTAAAAACAACAAGAAAGAAACTGGGAAAAATACTTCTTTTTCATAGCCTTTGATTTCTTCTACCTCTTGGATGTACAAGAACCCAACCTAGGATTCAGTTGAGTTTTATTTAAAACTTAGTTTCAAAAACTATAAATAATGACAAACAGAAGACTTGAGCTTTATAACATAACATAAACATTTTGTCACCCATCAAGTATAATCTTGCAAGTATAAGAAGGATTTAAAACACAACCATAGAAGGAAGAAGTGGTAACAACCTTTGAAGCACTTTGAGTCCTATAGGGGAGGCTTGAAAGTTGATTGTAACACCCCGTTTATTTTATATATATATATATATATATATATATATATATATATATATATATATATATATATATATATAGTAGCCCTAAAATCAATAATTATATAGTAAGGTGTTGGTCTCGAGGAGCTAATTTTCATAATTTTAGAGATTGGGGGTCAAAAGTGTAAGTTTCAAATTGGTTTCGTAAATAATTATGAAGGCAGGGACTACATGGTAAATTATTGGGACTTATTTTGAAGAGATTTTGGAGGCTTAGGGACTGAATGTAACATAAGGACTTCAACCGAAAACAATTTGTTGAATGAGGGGCTGTTGGGCGGACTTAATTTGAAGGGATTTTAGATGGATGGGGTTAAAATGGTAAATTATGTATTTGTTATGAAAGAAAAGGGAGACGAAGGGACTATTCTTCACATTATGACATTAAGTTTCGTAGGTCGCGGGTATATAACTCATACAAACCCTAACCCTAAATGGAGGAACAGCCGTCACCTCACCCTTATACTTCCCTCACAGGCCGCCACCCTACCCCCTTCCTTCTCCGACTACCGAGCCACCGCTGTGCCACTCTGCTGAAGACGTGAACCACCGTAACCCTCCAGTCGCCGCCTTGGTGAGGCGATCGCCACCTGGTCGTTACTGCTTTGCCATCATGGAGCCTCCTAGTGCCATTGTCATCCTCTTCCATCGTTGTTGCTTCACTTTCATTTTTTCTTCTCCCTCAGTTCGTCGAAGCGCCACCATCACAGTCGCATCTTCTCTCCGCCGCCGCCGTTCTCCGTGTTCGTTGACGACAAGCTGCCGCCGTTGCCGTATTCATCGATGACAACCATCAAGTTGTCGCCGCCAACCACCGCTTTTAAGTGATGGTGTGTGCAATGCATGTGTGTGTGTTAGTTTCAACTGATTGTTTGGTGTTAGTATGTGTTGTGCGTCTTTCCTCTAGCCGAAGAAACAAGAAAAGGCCACCACCACCACCACCGTGAGGTGGTGGCTGCCACCATCGGCCACCATAAGGGTGGCTATGTGTTTGTGTTTGTATTAGTGTGTGTGTGTGTTGTTTGGGGTTTAGCATTGTAAATTGTAACTAGAAAGTAGAATAATGAAAAGAAACTCATAACCACCACCGTGAGGTGGTGGCTGCCGCCTCCTGCCACCACCAACCGTCATGTTGGGTGGCGGTGTGCTTTTGCTTGCTTTTAGTTACTTTTTGGATGCTTGGATAAAAATGGACTTGGAGCCATAACCACCACCATGAGGTGGTGGCCGTCGCCGTAAGCCGCCGTTGACCACCACTACCCGAGGTAGTAGTAGTTGGTGCCCAACTAGCGAAACCCTAATGGGCCTAGTGAAACCCTAATTGTCCTAATGAAACCCTAATGGATCTAAGGATTTAGCTTTTGGGCCTTTTGGGTTAGAAACCCTAATTAGGGTTTAGAAAACCCTAATTTTGGAATTATGGGCTTGGACTTATCGGGACCCGCATTTTGGGCCATTGGAATGGAATTGTGAATTACACCCAATCATACTTTATGATTTATCTAGTAGAGTGATGGACTTAATGGATTAAGTCCCTAATGGGTTAAGTGAGTAACACTTAACCCTAATTGTTATTTTATGTGAAACCCTAATTTCACTTGGGCCTTGAGTTGGACTTTGGTGATTGGGCTAATAATGGGCCATTCAAGAAAAACTTTATGGACTAAGAATATATGGATGGGCTTTAAGGTAAGGCCCATTTGAGGGTTTGGACCCGATTTGGAAAATTGGGTCATAGGTGGGCCATAATTAGGCCTTCATGATTATTACATATTGGACCATTAGAAATGCCAAATGTTTGGATTGGACTAAATGGTTGGGCCTCAAAATAAGACCATGTAAAGGTTTGGGCCCAATTTGGAAAAGTGGGCCATAATTGGGCTTTGATTCATAGTTTAACTTTTGGGCCTTTGGATTGGGCCTTGAGTTGAATCAAGCTAAGATAGGGGTAAAGCATTATTTTAACCTAAGCATGGACTTATGATTTTTGTGTTGGAACCCAATTTTAATTGAATGTTGTTTTAATATTGACAGTTCGGGAAGCTATCATCCAGCAGCCAGGGTTTCGTTTGCGGGAATTCAGCAGTGTGAGGTGAGTTACCTTCCAGTAGAAGTGGGTCTAAGGCACCAATGCCGGCCCACCAGTAGGTGATTATGTATGAGATGATTGTCTTTTTGATAATTGACTGGTTTGTGTCTATCTGATATGCTCTATGTGCTAGGATGCTCTTATATATATATATGTGTTAGTAGTAGTAGGAGTGAAATAGCCCTTGATATCGGTTGAAAGATACCGAAGGGGTAGTCAGTACCCATGCATGCCTAGCAGTATGTTCATGATATGATGTTATGTGATAGTGGTAGTAGGGGGAATAGTCCCCATATCCATTCGATAGGGCCAAGGGGTAGGTCGGACACCCCAGTATGTCTAACAATATGATTATGTTATGTTTCTATGTAGTAATAGTAGGGGGTGAAATAGTCCCCGTAACCAGTTGAGATAAACCGGAGGGGTAGGTCGGACACCCCTGTATATCTGATAGGGGTAGGTTAGGCACCCCGGTATGCTCAGCAGGGTAGGTCGGTGTGTCTGAACTCAAACTAAGGACTTGGTATGAACATTTTCAAAAGTAAAATCATTTTATAAAAAGAAGTTTGAAAAGAGAAAAGAACTTTGAAAAGAACAAGGTGTGCGATGCGTGCAATCAGCTGAACTCAAGTAAGTTTTCCCCAAGATACCCATGCATGTTATACTATGTTATGTTATGATATGATTATAAGAAATGCATGCCAAATTAGGGCTAAGGATCTATGAAGGATGCCTTATATGCCTATTGTATATGATTGTAGACCTGCATGATAGTACTGATCAGTCAGTAATAGGATAGCCTGTTTAGGTTATGCCTGATTGTATGAGCCTTTATATTGCATGTACAAATTCCTGATTAGAAGATAAAATGGTTTTATTGGAGTATGATGGTTAGATTTTCCATTGTCTGAATGCTACTTGCTTTGTGGGACTCATAGTGATGTGAGTTATCTACTAAGTGAATATGCTAATTCACATGGGACAAATGTCGGATAATCTCTGAGTAATGGACTTAACCATATTGTGCAGCTCTCGTCTGAGTGTAACCGTTCTAGGGATGAGTCTTTTACTCGAAGGATTATTTGATCTCTGTTGCATGTGGCTATGTTCATAAGGTAGCTAGTTAACATTACTGGGAATCTTTCAGCAGCTGAGGACTGGGTGGGTTCGGGAACCTAGGAAAGCCTAGGATATGCTTCAGTGGGTTAGTAGTGAGGTTTAATGAGACTTGGGTGTCTCAGTTTGAGGATGTGACTTGGAGGATTCGGGAGGATTTCTGAGGAAAGTATGGATAGGTGTGGAATGTAGTATTGGGCCCGTACTACTGAAAGCACATGATCCATACTTGAATCGATGAGAGTCTTGGAGAATCTGAGAAGCTTCGAGGATGAGTTTGTGACTCGTTGTAGGGACAAAGGATGTTCTAGTTGTCGCAGCTTAGCCATTGGCAAGTGAGCTAGTAAGCGTGACAGGTTGTCAGACCCTAGAGGATATGACTTTTAAGTCCAAGGATGCGAGATCGATTTGGAGCACTTTGAGAAGAGAGGGTCGTGCCAGGTGCATATAGTAGGGGGTCCTGGGGAGAGACCCAAGACTTTTGATCATCGGGTGAAAGGCCAGTAGGGTTAGAGTCAGTGCAACACGTGTACGAAAGTACACAAGGGAGTTTGACACTCCAAGGGTTTTGGGTTCTACAAGGGTAGCGGGGTTGGTCATGTTAGGAAAAGGTGATCAGGATTCCTCCAGATGTTGCAGGTATTACATTTTCTACTGCTACTAGATGGATGTTTGGAATACGTATCGCTTTGGAATTATGAGTGAGTTTGGATAAGTAGATCTCGGTTCGGTTTTCTCCTAGTATTTCGGTTATCAAGGATCATATATGCCATCTTTCATGCCGAAAAGTCCTTGATGAACCCACGGAGGGATGTATCTTGCGGAGTGGGTTCCGCGTGTACGGTTATCATTCTGGATCTTTGTTGGGATCCGTTCAGGAGTATTATTCAGAGGATATTAGGTCAGGATTAGAGCGATAGTTCTCCAGTGCAGTTCGAGTTTAATGGTTCTATCCTTGTTCGGGTATGGTCGATAATTGTCCATGGAAGAACCTTGGAGTTCAAGGCACTACCGTTGCTAGGACAAGACTGGTAGCATGAAGAGGGTAGTGTCAGTTTCGGGTGTTGGATGCATAAGTGGTTGGCCATTGGATGCTCAAGAGAATTGTATTTTTGCATGGGTTGGGTTCAATTAGGGTTCAGTGGTGCTGCAAGATTGGAAGTGGGAACAAGGATTCGTCAGCTAGGGTGAAGATTAAGGCCTCCAACTGTCAGCATGGGAGGTGGATTGAGGTTTCAGACTGGACCAAATTTCAAGAGTACTCTTCTAGATTTTAGAGGATAGGCGATCTTAAGGTTTAACTGGTAAGTGATCGCTAGCATTGGTAAGCACAGGTTGTCATCAGTGGGATACTAGAAAGCGAGAAGGATTGGGAATCCTTGAACTCTCATGTGTCGTGAAGACTTAGTCGAATCTAAGTGGGGGAGAATTGACCAGGTACTTAGGAGCAGTAATAGGTGCGAAACTAGGATGAGATTCACATCCTCATCAGAACAGAATGGTGGTCAAGTGGCCATCTAGGTTGAACATTGGATGAGTTGGGAGTTCGGAAAACATTCCAATGTTTAGTTCGTGTTTTTCCTTGGCATTGGGTAACAGGTTTAGAGATCTAGGTTAGAGGTCCAATTAGAATTCAAGTTCAGATGAGTGTTAGATCGAGTGCGTGTTCGACCAGTTTAGAAAGTGTTGTAAGACTACGAGGGTATCCGTAGCGTTCACTAACAGTTAAATAGTATGGAAACTTTTGTAAGAATGCGGGGGTAGCCATAACAATCACTAACAGTCAGATAGTATGGAAAGTGTTGTAAGACTGTGGGGGTAGCTGTAGCATTCACTAACACTCAATTAGCCTGGAAAGTGTTGTAAAACTGCGGGGGTAGTCGTAGAATTCACTAGCGGTTAGATAGTGATAGAGTAATGTAAGTCTGCGAGTGTAGCCGTAGCATTCACTAGGTTGGTCGATAGCATGAGCACGTTGTTAGGACGTGGAAGGAAGAGTAGTACTCACCAGTTCGGGTGTAGCAGTGAGGGCGTTGCAAATCCACAGATTGACTTATGGATTACGGAATTACCCAGATGGATTAGATCTGGTTGAGCCAGCGATACGACCATAGGAACGCCACGACAGTTATGGGATAAGGGAAGCAATGGACCGTATAATATTGTTTGTGATATAAGACTACCATTGGTTAGGTAGCAATCACTTTTAGCCTTGGATTTGGTGACGTCATGACTCGATGTATGAGACCGATCAGTTAGATCAGAAGGTCGTTAGAGCTACAAGGGCAATACAACCAATGGTAATTATTGATAGAAGGGGATTCTGTTCGGAAGTTGTGTGAGGCGACTATGTGGGAGTCCTTTGGCTCCGCAGCCGGGTCGGAACCCGGTGTTTCAGATGACTGACAAACGAATTGAGACCAGAGAGGTCACGATAGATTATGGAAAGCAGCCATGTGGCAACATGGTGTTTTGGGTAGCTTCAGTGTTTTAGCAGTATTAGTATTAGCATTTCAGAATTTCAGGTATGGATGGGTAATAGATTTCTTAGGTTATCCTAAGTCAATCACAGTGGGATTAGCTGAGCCTTGACCAAGTATAAGTGATCTGCATGGATAATTAGGTATGTGATCATATTTTATAGTGGGAACCTCGAGATATCAGAAGTTAAGTAGTCAGTTGAGGGGTAAACTGATTGGATTCAACGATAATGATTTAGTATGAGTGGCATGTCAGAAAAATCAGACCATCTCAAGACAACAAATTTCAGACGGAGTAGATGTGATCTTGTTGCGAGGAATTCGTTCACCTGAGGATTTTAGGGCTTTGCGAAGATTGGTCACGGCTACCCTGGGAAGGCTAGGGTGTGCCTAGGATGGTGACCATGTTACTAGAGTGGTTGGGCGAGTAAGGAATGATTTCGAGGACGAAATCTAAATTAAGTGGGGGAGAGTTGTAACACCCCGTTTATTAAATAAATAAATAAATAAATTAATGAATGTATAGTAACCCTAAAATCAATAATTATATAGTAACTTGTTGGTCTCGAGGAGCTAATTGTCATAATTTTAGAGACTAGGGGTTAAAAGTGTATGTTTCAGATTGGTTTTGTAAATAATTATGAAGGCAGGGACTACATGGTAAATTATTGGGACTTAATTTGAAGAGATTTTGGAGGCTTAGGGGCTGAATGGTAAAATAAAGACTTCAATTGAAAACAATTTGTAGAAGGAGGGGCTGTTGGGTAAATTTTGGATTTAATTTGAAGGGATTTTAGATGGCTAGGGGTAAAAGGGTAAATTGTTGAATGGTTTTGAAAGAAAGGGGAGATAGAGGGACCATTCTTGACATTATGGCATTGAGTTTTGTACGGCTCGGGTATATAATCGATACAAACCCTAACCCTAAATGGAGGAACAGCCGTCACCTCCCCTTTATGCCTCCCTCACCGGCCGCCACCCTACCCCCTTGCTTTTCCGACTACTGAGCCACCGTTGTGCCACCCCGATGAAGACATGAACCACTCTGACCATCCATCTGCCGCCTTTGTGAGGCGATCGCCACCTAATCGCTGGTACTTTGTCGTCATGGAGCCTCTTTATGCCGCTGTCATCCCCCTCCGTTGTTGCTACTTCACTTCATCTTTTCTTCTCCCTCAGTTTGTCAAAGCGCCACCACCACAATCACATCTTCTCTCCACCGCCGCCATTCTCCATGTTTTTTGACGACAAGCTATCGTCGCTGCCGTGTTCGTTGACGACAACCATCAAGCTGTCGCTGCCAACCACTGCTTTTAAGTGATGGTGTGTGCAATGCGTGTGGGTGTTAGTTTCAGCCGATTGTTTGGTGTTAGTATGTGTTGTGTGTGTTTTCTCTAGCCGGAAAACCAAGAAAAGGCCACCGCCACCACTGTAAGGTGGTGGCTGCCACCACGTGCCACCGCCAGACACCACGAGGGTGTCTGTGTGTGTTTGTATTAGTGTGTGTGTGTGTGTGTGTTTTTTGGGGTCTAACATTGTAAATTGTAACTAGAAAGTAGAATAATGAAAAAAACTCATAACCACCACTATGAGGTGGTGGCTGCTGCCTCCTGTTGCCACCAACCACCGTGTTGGGTGGCAATGTGCTTTTGCTTGCGTTTAGTTGCTTTTTGGATGCTTGGACAAAAATGGAATAGGAGCCATAACCACCACCGTGATTTGCAGTTGACCACCACTACCCGAGGTGGTAGTGGGTGGAGCCAAACTAGCGAAACCCTAATGGGCCTAGCGAAACCCTACTAGGCCTAATGAAACCCTAATGGATCTTAGGATTTAGCTTTTGGGCCTATTGGGTTGGGATCGAGTTGGAAACCCTAATTAGGGTTTAGATGTCAGAACTAGCCTTTTTGGCTAGGAAATTTCATCCACAAGTAAGCAAGGACTATTGTGAGACTTGTGCTAACACACCTAAGTTTACAATATGAGTTCCTAAGAAGCCATGTAGTGTTAGGATGCAAATCTCTCCAAGTATAGTGAATCTCTCCCAAATCTCTCCTAAATCCCTCCAAGTATGTGAAATCTCTCCCAAATCTCTCAAAGTATGTGAAATCTCTCCCAAAAGGACCCTCTTGGTCTGGAATCTCTTGGTTCGGAACCTCTTGGTCCGAAACCTCTTGGTCCTGAACCTTCTTAGTCTGGAATGCCTCTTAAGGAGCCAAGAGGAACCCCCATGCTCCGGAACCACCTAGTTCGGACCCTTAGGTTCTGCTCCGGAAGACTCGCCTCACATCATTTCGGAACCTACTAGCTGGCTTCACACCTCGGTCTGGAATGCTGGCTTTGCCCTGACTCGCATGCGACTTCGGACCCTATAAAGTCACTCCGGATCTCGCCTGATGACTCCGGAACCTTGCAACTGACTCAGGAAATTTTGTTCGGACTTCGGACCCTCGCAGGAACCAACCCCCACTCTGGATTTTGGTCATTTTCGGACTTTTTCACCATTTTAAGGCATTTTGACGCCGGAAATCACTCCAAACTCATATTTTTCCTATCTTAAACCCCTTAAACCCCTATTTTATGCTAAAATTAATTATTTTAAGCATATTTACATAAAAAAGTAAATGCTTGGGATTTAGGAAGATCTTATCCTAAATCAAGATAAGGACAAAGAGGTTGACCTTGTGATTTGATGAAATTCTCATTTCCCATGCAAATCACAGTATCCCATGCTTTACCCACCAAATAACAAAGCTTGGACCATCAGATCCACATGCACCAAAGATTCCCTCCCTTTTTCTGACTCTTGAGCACGACAGTAGAAGAAAGATTGGTCTATCCATTCCCTCTCACTCCTCTCATTTCCTCTTAAAAGCTTATCCCCAAGAGCAAAGTAAGGATCTTGCTGGAAGCAAAATTCTCAAATCTTCCCTGGAGTTTTTCTAAAGTAAGTTCTCCACTCATCTAATATTTTATATCATCTTGAAGATAAATCCATATTATTTTACTCATAATAATATGTGATAATCAATCTTAGGATAACATTCTTCACAGAGGAGTTCCTCATCTAAACCAAAAGTTTAGGCTTGAGATCTTCACTCCATAACTCCAAACAACTCCTCAACCAACTCAAGGTGAGCTTCATAACCCACCTTTCTTCAATGTTTTAATGCTTTTGGGGGAGAGTACAAGTTAAATCTTGCTTAAATACTTGAATAATTACATGTATGCGTATGTTTGTATGTGTGTGTGAAATATTATTAAGTTATTATTTTAGTAATATACTCATGAACGTAAGATTTCACAACTTCATAAAGAACAGAGGATACTTTGATTACAAAGGAGTCTCCCAAGTATTGGGTGTGTTCAACTTAACCCCTTTATCTATGCTTTTGTGTCTAGAGACAAAAGTTATAAAAATGGACCTTGATAAGTGGACACCATTTCTAGTAATTTTCGAAAATGGAAACCTTGTGACTATTTGCAAACTATCAGGAAGTATTTTATAAATATTCGATATAAAAGTTTGCATCAAGAAAATATACAAATAGAGCCTTTATGACAGAAATATTTGCATGTCATAGGCTGCTGTCGTAAAACCTCGAAGAACATAAGTAATGTTCTATATGTCATAAAACAGAAAATGTGTGTCATAACCGGCCGTTATAAATTTATACAAATTATAACTTGACACTTTTTCTCATGAATAAAATGACACATTTTCAATAAACGAAAAGGAACGAACACGAGGACCCAGTTAACGAGCACAATCAACGATATGGAACGATAACGATATTTCTATTCAATGAGTACGAATTTCATTATTTATCTAACAAATAATGGATCTCTAAAGATTGCTCAAAAGGTTGTTAATATTCTAGTCAGACAAATCTCAAAAGTACCTAAATATAAAAATATTAGTGTACGTCTAAGTCTGTAAGGAGTTATAGCCAGAGTCCCCTGGAGGGAGAGCGGAAATTTGTGTATAGATCTATATGGGGTTGATACCCCGCACTTTCGCTGTTCGCTA
Source organism: Lactuca serriola (assembly GCF_051521515.1). NCBI lineage: Eukaryota > Viridiplantae > Streptophyta > Magnoliopsida > Asterales > Asteraceae > Lactuca > Lactuca serriola. Next base: position 229,625,988 of record NC_136411.1, read on the forward strand.
TAGCTAGACAGGCCAGTCTAGGGTGACAAATGTATTTTCCAAACCGAGGGCGCCTGAGAAACGCCAAAACAGGCACTCCGTCAGATTTGTATGGTTATAAGTAATCACTATAATGTGTTATATTAGAAATTTATGTAAGGAAAACCTCATAAATAAATTTTGGCACGTTGTGTTGACTGTCCTACACGTGATAGGTGATGGATGGTCCGCATTTATTGTGTTGACTGTCCTTTTTCATCACGTAGAATGTCCACAATTTCCATGTTGACTCTTTCTCCTAACAAGTATAGAGTCGTAATACTACTATTTTACAAATTAAAAAGCATAGGACTCTATGGTAAACGTTTGTAAACGATTTTGAAAACGATAAACTAACCCACACATATACATAGTTGGAAGTAGAATTTCGAATATTTTATAGTAGAAAATATAGGATTTTCTGGAGAAAACGAATTTTCTACGATTTCGATAACGACAAACTAGAACGCACACTCAATTTTACTCGATAAGAGCAACAAGATTTTCAACCATATTTTCCTTTTGAAAATAAGGGATTTTTATTGAAATGGTTGACTATTACTATTCAAAAGAACTATTCTCATACACATCTCGCTTTTACAAATCACACGACTTTTCAAAATCACTCCTTATAAGGATGAACAAAAGTGATGACATACACACATATATCCATGATTTTGAAAGCAAGACTTCAAACGATTTCATAGAAAATATCGGATTTTTTGAAAGTACAATGAGACGATTCTAAACAAGTGTAAACGATTTTATACAAAAATGCTTATGAACTCACCAACTTTTTAGTTGACGCTTTTCAAAACGACTTGTATTCTCAGGGATCTAGTAAGCAGGTAACAAGGGACGTTGTTGCAAGACCATTTAGCTGTAGTTTGAAGTTTTCTTCTTATGTATCTTTTGTGTAACTCGAAGAATAAATACAATATGTAAACCATGTAAGTGTGTTATCTCAATGTATGATGTTTGGATTGCTCTGTTTCATTTATATTCAATTGTTATGATACTACACAATGAAGTCACCCGCCTCCGGACGTTTCCGCCGTCTGGTCCGGGGGTGTGACAGATTAGTATCAGAGCATTGTTTATAGTGAACTGGTATATCTAGCCGTACGATATATACAACTATAAATACAATGGGACTAAACACAAACTATGCCTAAAAGTATACTTTAAGAAGATAAGTATTTTATAAAGGTATACATAATTACAAACCCATTATCATAACAAGAAGAAACCAAAAGTAACTAAAGGTTGAACATTACAGTGAAACCTGGGTAGTTATGTAATCATATATGGGATAAACATAGCCTGATCGACTATATTTATTTGAGATATGACCAACATGTTCTTGGGAGTGATGGTCGTGTTGCAACAAACCGAAAACCTAACAACTATGCGCACAAGAGAATACTAGAATTCGAACATCAAGTTTAAAATACTATAGGAGTGTTTTAGGATACTATAAACCCCCTCACACCTAAACTATCCTCGTATACCTCATGTCGTGACCCTTGCACCAATAACGTAGTTGAAATTCCTCGCCAAAACTTCTACTACCCTGTCACGGTGATTGTGGATGGGGCAAGGAGAGACCGAAAGAAGCCCAAGAGGAAAATCCAGAAATGGATCCTAAGGGATACCCATAGATGAATTGTGAAAGGGAGAATTCTGACTAAGAGACCAGCAAGGATGAAAGCGCCAAGGAAACCCTTGGCGAAGCTCTACCTAATTGATAGTAGATCAGAGACCCTTTCACCTTTCTCTTCCCAGATACATAAATACCCCATATAGGTGCTCCTGGAATAGACATACCTAGAAACAAAACAATACCCACGCAAAGATGAGCTTAGGAATTGACTCCTACCTGGTTCAGGGCGCATCTCCACAAAAGACAATCTGATCCACAATCAACATGCACCTAATTCCAATAGCCAACACCCTAATGAATCAGGCATTACCTCTATCTAGACCACAAGTAACCCGAACTGACTCCCATCCCTCCGTCATGAAGTAATGGAGACCATACGCAAAGCCCAGTGTGCAACAGTGTAAATTCGATCCCCCACAAGTAACAAGAACACCATTCCAAATGCCTTACGAAACCCACAAGTAGGACCAGAAAACTATGTAGACCATGTACACTCCTTAAAAGATGAAATGGTCATTTGGAGACCATAACTCATAGCAATCAAGGCTAGGACAGCCTTAACATCGTAAGGAACACAAAAGGGCACCCTTAATATATGTGAAATGGCAATGCACTTTACGCGCCAAAAGTGGATCACCGCACTACTCGCCTTAGGTCCGTAATGCCCTTAATATAAGTGAAATGTACACTCCTTAATCGCAACCCGTAGTAGTAAACCAAATGGAGTACATCCTCCAAGAATCCATACAACCGAATCCGTTAACCATATTGCTAGCTATGTGCTATTTTGACGGACCTTCAGATAATACATGTTCCCACCCTCTACCATAACTTCATCATGGGGATGTAGGTTGACCCAATTAACACCAGTATATTAAGATTATACGAGTAAATTCACTTGAAACTGACTATGAGTACGCACAAGATCACTTTTCGTGTGCAACAGAGTTATGTATTCTCATGAAGGTAACCAGTACCCCAACCATGCTCCTGTCCTACGAATAGACTCTGCCACTTTCCAAGCCACTGTAACAACGGCCGTGGCAGCCGTCATGGCATACTTTAATGCCAACAACACAAGCGAAGTTGGAAGCAGTGTCGGTAATTTCAACCGTAACAACAACCAAGGAAACCAACGAAGGAAAACTCACCCATGCACTAAAAAACCAAAACCTAAGAACATGAAATGAAAGTTCAGGAACAAAAAAAGGAGTCAGTTCGACTCAGAGGCTTACCAAAAGGCAACAAGCGGGATCAGTCCCTACCCCTACAAATCCTACTCCTCCCACATCGAGACAATCATACCTTGGGAACAATCCACCATGCAAAAAGTGTAAATACCATCATTGGGGAGCCTGCCAGCAATTTTGTTGCAAAAGGTGCAAGAAGATGGGACACACGTCTCGCTACTGTAGGGCCTCGGTCCCATACGTCACTTCGACCCTCAACCCAGAAGTAAGTCCCGTTTTTCACAAGTGGGGTGCAACAGGACATTTCAAGAGAAATTGTCCAACAAAGATGACTGACAAGGGAGTTGACAACTAGATAGGAAGAGACGACAAGAAACCCTACCGAAATTTTTTATATGTTTCGAATGATCAACTTTATCTAACAAATTTTCACAAAAAGGTCTTGCAAATTGAAAACCTAATCAAAATCTATTTCCCCATTCGAGCAAATCCGTAAATCACGGAGAAGCTAGAGAATCCTTACGAACGGACCATGATGCTTCCATATGAAGCTTAGTATCATATATAGTTAGGATTCCATAAACTAAGAACGTGCGATCCCGCATCATTCTCCCATCCCTGGTCAGAATGTTGATTAGGACAGAACCCCACATTCAATTACCTTTTAAAATCCTAAGTATGTGCGGTTAGGTCACATCCATATATAGTGGAAGGACCTGGCAGAATTCGGATTACGAATTCCCTTGCCTTAAAGCGGCACCCTCGTGTTGCCAAGAATACCTAACAAGCAGAAACGAGATAGACCCAATGGTAACAACGAAAACGAAACTAGCAACAATGAGAACACGAACATTGGAACACCTAACAAGCAGGAACAAGGTAGACCCAATAGTAACAACGAAAATGAAACTAGCAACAATAAGAACACAAAGAATAGAACACCTAACAAGTAGAAACAAGATAGACCCAATGGTAACAATGAAAGCAAAACTAGCAATGATAAGAACGCAAACCCTAGAACACCTAACAAACAGAAACAAGATAGACCCAAGGGTAATAACAAAAATGAAACTAGCAACGATAAGAATGCAAACACTAGAACACCAAACAAGCAGAAACAAGATAGACCCAATGGTAACAATGAAAACGAAACTAGCAACGATAATAACGCGAACAATAGAACACCTAACAAGCAGAAACAAGATGGACCCAATGGTAACAACAAAAACAAAACTAGTAACGATAGGAACATGAACATAAAACACCATGTCATTCCTAACAACCAATACTCCTCAAATCGATGTAACAACAAGGAGTCTAATGTCATCAGTTGACACAGATAGGCTTGATTCTAACCTTACAAACCTCAAGCTCTGAAAATAGACTTCCGTCTTACTCAACCGAATAACAAAACTCTTCCAGTTGATAACGACGAAATCCCTATCAACCTGATGCCTAAGTACTGGCGTAAGAAATACCACACCCTTCCCTAGGCCCAACAAAGATTGAAGGATCCAGTAAATGGTTTGGTCTAGGCTTTCAGTATTTTTGGTTTAGAATGAGTCTATAATTATGTTTAAGGGTTGTTTGTTGTTTGTTGGACATTTTGTGTGTTTACGATCGTAAACTATGTTTACGGCCATAAACACGTTTGCGCCCGTAAACCCTGTTTACGGTAGCAAACCCAGTTTACGGTCTGGTCTTATATATATAGGGGAGGTGTAGGTAATTTAGTTGTTGTTGATGCCATTGCATTTACATAGAGTCCTATCGAGTTATACCAAACGATTTTCTGAATATAATCGTGTGCAAGCTTGATTTCTTTCATCTTATTCGTATTCTGTGATTGATTGTTGTTTAACTACTAGTATAGATCCAGATTAAGGACTTACAATTGGTATCAGAGTAGAAACTGGTGTTAAAGCTTCTTTCAATCGATGTTTGGATTATTTTTGGGTATTTCAACCGATATCTTTGGAGTTTGAACCTGCTGGAAGTGTCTACTTGGTGAAGGGGATCGTTTCTACTGAAAAATCGCGTTTTTGTGGGATTTCTGAGAGTTTACAGTCAACCGTAAACTCCATTTACGATTGTTGAATCAAGAACTTCAAGAACCGTAATCATTGAATCTTCAAGAAATGTAAACTAAATTTCAAGGACCGCAAACACATAAACCGGAAACTCTCAAATCGTAAACTTGTAAACCGTAAACCCTGTTTACGGTCGTAAGCCCTTGAACCGTAAACTCAGTTTACGGTCGAAAACCTCTTCAACCGTAAACTCTAGTTTTGAACTTAATTTGCTTGATTTTAAATGGATTCTCAAGGTCAAAATCGTTTCAATGAACTTGACTCTGTTATGGGCACTACCACACGAATTCCAAGATTGATGTCTGTAGATGGTTTCCCCGAATGGAAGTATAGAATTGAAAAGTACATCAAAATGAAGGACTTTAAGGTATAGATAAGCATTCTTAGAGGCCCTGTTAGAATCACCACGACAGTCGGAGGCCAGGTGACTGACAAGGACGTTGAGAATTACACTGATGAGGAATTTGAGAAAATTGAGGAGCAGGAGAGGGCCCTAGCCACTTTAACCATGGCATTATCTCCTGATATTGCTCAAGGTTTTCGTGAGTACACTTCAGCTAAAGATCTATGGGAAGCCCTAATTGAAGTCTATGAGGGAAATGAGGACATGAAAGAGAGTCGCCATGGCATGTTGAGACAAAAGTTCTACATGTTCAACTACATTCTAGGAGAAACTCTTGAGGCTCAACTGCAGAGGTTCACATCTCTCACAACTGACATGAACATATCTGGGATTTTCTTGACCAAGTCGAAAATCAACAAGAAGCTCCTGAATGCTCTTCCTAGATCATGGGACATGAATGTTGCTGTGATTAAGAAAACTAAGGATTTGAATCGCCTCACTCTTGCTGAGGTCATGGCAATCATCAAAGCTTGTGACATTGATGACAAACAAAGAGAGATTAATCATGTGAACTCATACTCTACTGCAAACCTTGGAATCTCATCCAAAAATGATTTTTCTTCAATCATGTCTTCCTCAGGCCAAACCTTTGCAACTCAGCAACCTCAGATTCAGACTTTCACTGCTGCATCATCTATTCCTCAGAATCAGTCATTTATTACTCCACAAGTTGTTCTTTCCCAAAATGTGCCTACTGTAGCCTCTTCCTCAAACCCTAAGGATACTAATGAAAATATGGCTCTAGCTACTGGGCTTGTTAACTGCTATAATGCTTTGGTAGCTGGAGGGCTTCCACCTCAGCTGTCATTTGCTGACCTGGATCAGATTCACCCAGAAGACGTGGAGGAGATGGATATCACTTGGAAAATTGCAATGGATGCTTTCAGGGCCAAGCAGTTTGCTAAGAAGATTGGGAAAAGCAACTGGGGCATGAATGGTGATAAGAAGGTGGGATTTAATAAGGGTATGCTGAGATGTTTCAACTGCCATGAGCCGGGTCATTTTGCTCGTGAGTGTCCTAAGCCAGATCGCAGGGTCAACAACAACAGGACGATGGTAGCAGTGGGAAACAATCGTGCAGGTGCTGCAGCCAATGGTGAGACCGCTATGGTCGCTCAGTCCTTTGACTGGGAGGACCAGATTCAGGCTTTGAACATTTCATGGCCAGAAAATGCTCTCCTAGCTCTGATTGATGATACTTCCCTGAAGACTGATGAAGCTGATCCCAAAGCAAAATTGATGGAGATGCAATTTGCTTTCATGGCGTCTATCTCTTCCGATCCCAAGAAAAGCGAGGTAACCCTACTATCTTGTTCTTATTCATGTAAAGAATATGTTAAAGTGCTTCGTGATGAAATTTAATCATTACGTAGAGAACTAGAGGACCTTAGATATGAGGGCTATCAACTTAGGAAAGGACAAAAGCCCCTTAAAGCCCAATTAGCAGCTAAGATAAAAGATTTTAGAAGAATCCAGGCAGAGTACAGTGATAAATGTGAACTGTACAATTATGTTAAAAGACAAAATGATGCGCTAACTGCCAAGCTTGATACATTAAAGAAAAGGTTTGATTATGCAAACTTTGCTTTTCAAAAATTTGATGGATCAAGCGAGGTAGTTGCCACCATGATCGATCACTGCATGGATTTTAAACAAAACCAACAAAAGGGTTTGGGATACGATCGTGTGCCTCCTCCTTATAATAACACATATCAGTATCAACCCTTGTCTATTGATGAGATTGCCAAAGAGCCATCTATGGCTTATGGAAAATCATCTGGTTTCGTCTCAGGAGGGTTTATAAATGTTGAAAGTACTGACTCTTCTACTTCCTCTGCAGATCAACCATTAGATCAGGCAAAGCATGGAGTTGGAGTTTCTGTTTCTATTTCTATTCCTAATTCTGATATTTCTGTTTCTGTTTGTGATTCAAATGTTAAGACTGATGATGTTTTGTGTGATGTTTCTACTTCTAATTTTGTTGAATTTAATTTCTTTGATATGTTTGATGAATTTTTTGGTAATTCTAATGCTTGTGATGATCACCATCAACACCACAAGGTACAACAACTGAGACACCTTCACTTATATCTCAATCTGGCTCTCATGAATGTTCATCTGAGAAAAGTAAGAGTGTCCATAAAGAAAACAAATCTGAAAAATGTAGTACAAGCTCAAATAATAAACAAATTTGTTTTAATTGTGGTGTTGGTGGTCACATAGCTAGGAATTGTCAAAATAGGATCTTTGTAAACTATTTGTCACCAAGAGGGGAGAATGAATCTCGAGGAAGGTCTTTAATTAGAAAATCCTCAAGAGCTCGTTCTCGAAATAATGATCAGAAAGATGATAGAAACAGAAAAAGTGGTGGTCTTCAAACGAATAAAAAGGTTTTTACTAACAAAGATTAAAATAGTTTGCGAAAACTGAACAAGGCTCCGCCAAGATCAGTTTCGTCAAAAAGCAATTCTAGATCTTCAACCAGTTCTGGTAGAACTTCTAGAAGCTTTGTGTAAACTCCTATGAAACCTATTTCAAAACCACTAGAGAATGTTGTAAAACCTAAACTTCAATGGAAGCCCAAATCACTTTCTAATCCATCATTACCACTCTCTGAAGTGATTAGGATTAAAGATCCTAATTTGAAAATTTTAAAGGATAATTCAGAGAAAGTGAAAAGGAAACCTAGGACAGTGATGACCTGGGTTCCCAAATCTAAGTGACTCCGCTCATTTTGCAGGGACAGTTGCGGAGGAATTTCGTTCGTCCCTGGTACGTCGACAGCGGCTGTTCCTGACATATGACTGGAGACATCTCCCAATTGAGCGAAATTCAATCTTTTAATGGGGGTTATGTCTCCTTCGCGGGCGGAGATGGTGGTAAGATCACGCAAAGAGGAACTGTTACAAATGGAGTGTTGAACTTTGAGAATGTCAACTTCGCTCCCGAGTTAAAGCACAACTTACTAAGCGTTTCCCAGATCTGTGATAAAGGCTACTCCACTCATTTCACTGACAAGGAATGTATGATTTTAAAGCCAGGCATTGTGATCCCTGAAGAATGGATTCTAGTTAAATCAAAGAGGGATGGCAATGCTTACATTATTGATATGAACAACAATCTCCCTGAACAAGTTACTTGTCTTTTCTCAAAAGTCTCCGAGCAAAACGCAATGCTGTGGCACAGAAGGCTCGGTCATGCTAAAGCAAAAAACCTGAATCGTCTTGCTAAAAATGAGATGGTCCGAGGCCTACCCTTCAGAGACTTTATTACATTTGAGAAGTGTGTTTCCTGTGCTCAAGGCAAACATCATCGGAAACCACACCTGCCCAAGCAAGTTAAGTCAATCAGTTAGGTGCTCCAAGTATTACATATGGATTTATTTGGTCCGGTCAACGTCCTGAGCATCAACATAAGCTCGTATTGTCTAGTTGTGATCGATGATTTCTCTCGGTTTACGTGGGTTTTCTTCTTATCCAACAAAACGGGAGTTGCTGATATGATTAAGAAGTTCGTTGTGATGATTGAGAAGCAAACCAATAACTAAGTGAAGGCACTTCGTACTGACAATGGAACTGAGTTCAAGAATTCGGTTCTTGACCACTTTTGTGCAGAAAAGGGGATTGTGCGTCAATACAGCTCTGCTCACATGCCTCAACAGAACGGTGTTGCTGAAAGAAGAAATAGAACATTGACAGACGCCACAAGGACAATGCTTTGTGATTCCAAACTTCCTGTTTTCTTTTGGGCCGAGGCGATTAACACTGCTTGCTCTGTGCATAATCATGTTCTAATCAACAAAGCGCAAATGAAGACCCCGTACGAAATTCTCTATTGACACAAGCCTTCCGTTAGCCATTTCCGCGTATTTGGATGTCCTTGCACCCTTCTCCACTTGTATTCCAACCCTAAATTCAATGCCAAAGCCGATGATTGTTACTTTGTAGGGTATGCTGCACGCACCGTGTATAGGGTTTACAATAAGAAGACTAAGCAGATAGTCGAATCCTATGATGTGCGCTGGTTGGAGGAGAATGAAACAGACGCTCGAGTAGGTCCCGTCTGGTTATTTGATTACACATCACTTTTCAAATCTCTCAACGTGTCTTCAGATGGTTCAGGTGGACCCTCTTCTGGTTTGAAGATTGTGTATGAAGATGAAGATGAAGAAGTTGTCTACATATCTCCATCGGTTGAGGGGGAGTTCTCTGCTCCACGTGAGGGGGAGTCCTCTACTACACCTAAGGAGGAGTCATCTGATCAACCATCTAGTCCAGAGTCTAAAGTTTAAGATGGAACTCCTGATGCTGATGCTACACCTCTTACCCTATTGAAAGAGAGTTCATGTCTAGAGATGCTTCCGCTGCCACTTCAACTTTTATGGAACTACTCTTTCCTGAAGAAATTGCTAATGAGTTTGTAGCAGATCAATCTAATGTGAATCAATCAGTAAATGATGGAGGTTTCAATATTCACACTCTTCCTGTTTCTATCAATGATATCAGCCATGACATACCCTCAAGAATTCAACGTGATCATCCGATCGATAACGTCATTGGCCAGCTGGGAAATGGAGTTAAAACCAGAAGTCAGAGTAGAGACGTTAATGCATGTCTCTATTCTTGCTTTATATCTCAAATAGAGCCAAAGAATGTAGAAATGGCTTTGAATGATCCCAGCTGGGTGGATACAATGCATGAGAAGCTTAATCAGTTTGAAAAGCTCAGGGTTTGGAAATTGGTTGACTTACCAAAGGGAAAAAGGGCTCTTAACACGCGTTGGGTCTATCGTAATAAGCAAGATGATTCAACTGTGATCATGAGAAATAAATCAAGGTTGGTGGTTCGTGGGTTTCGACAGATTGAGGGTCTTGACTATACTGAGGTATTTGCTCCCGTGGCTCGGTTGGAGGCTATTCGCATCTTTGTTGCATATGCTTCCTTCATGAATTTCACGGTCTACCAAATGGATGTCAAGACTGCCTTCTTGTATGGCAGGGTGAAGGAAGAAATCTATGTTGATCAACCCCCTGGGTTTGTTGACTCAAAGTTCCCTAATCGTGTCTACAAGGTGGAAAAAGCATTGTATGGGTTACATCAAGCTCCTCGAGCATGGTATGCAACTCTTACAAAGCATTTGCTCGAGCATGGATACTCCCGCGGCACCATTGATCAAACTTTGTTCATTAAGCATGTGGGTAATGATTAGATACTTGTTCAGATCTATGTTGACGACATTATCTTCGGGTCAACCTGTCCATAGTTTTGCAAAGAATTTGAAGGCGTGATGAAGAAAAGGTTTGGAATGAGTTCTCTAGGGGAGATGACCATGTTTCTGGGGCTTCAGGTCAAACAATCTTCTACCGGAATCCTAATTCACCAAGCGAAGTATGTGGATGATATGATGGAGAAGTTCGGGTTCCGAGACGCAAAATCTGCTCTTACACCCATGGAGGAGAGACCTTTACTGACTCCTGATCTTGACGGCGAATCTGTAGATCAGACGTATTATCGATCAATGATCTGATCGCTTATGTATCTGACTGCCAGCCGCCCAGATGTAATGTTTGCGGTCTATCAATGTGCACGCTTCTAGGCCAATCCTAAACTTTCTCATCTTATTGCTGTTAAACGGATTTTTCGGTATCTCAAAGGTTGCCTAAAACTGGGCCTTTGGTATCTGAAAAATCCCGAATTTGACCTTTATGCTTTTGCAGACAGCAACTATGGCGGGTGTGAGCTTGATAGAAAATCGACTTCAGGAGGATACTAATTTCTTGGAGATAGCTTGGTCTCATGGCAGTGCAAGAAGCAACATACGGTCTCAACCTCTACAGTAGAATCATAATATGTCGCTGCGTCTGCCTGTTGTTCTCAAGTCATATGGATCCAACATCAGTTGTTGGACTACAGTTTGAATTATCTAGAAACCCAAATTCTTTGTGATAATGAGGCTGCTATTCAAATTGCTAAAAATCCAGTCCAACATTCCAAAACCAAGCACATTGACATCAAAATTCATTTTATCTGAGATTGTTATGAGCGTTCTCTCATCAGGCTAAAACATGTTCACACTCACAATAATGTCGCGGTCCTGTTCACAAAGCCCTTTCACAAAGCTCGATTCGATGTGCTTGTGGGATTTTTAAAAATGATTCGTTTTGAGGATTAATTTTTTTTTAGGTTTTCTTAGTTTAAATTTGCACATTTCAGTCATTTCATTCTCTTCCATGCACAAATTTAGGGGGATAAATATTCAAAAATCCAAAAACATTAAAAAAAAATTTCAAAAATCCAAAAACATCAAAAAATTCAGAAAAATCAAAAATGTTGTCGTCTATAGTTCTGCGTGTGTTTATTGTATTGGGAAGTGATATTATCAAGTGATAACAGACAACCTGAGTCTGCGTAACGTACCCAAAGTTGAAGGGTCTTTTCTCTGGTTTGATGTGTTGGTAGGCACGAAAGATTCTAAATAGACTTGACTAGGCAGAGTTGAACTTAAGAAATTCTTAGTCTTGACAAATCTTGACCTAGTTAGATCCGTTCAGCCTGACAATACGACGCTCGGATAGGTTGAGCAGGGAGATATATATGGGAATCCACTCGTCACATTAAATGAACTCGTACTTGGAACCGTGGATTAACTTTTCCTCGATGTGCGGATTTTGTCCTTAATTCCGATATTGATGGGGTGACTGGTAAATTCCGATAAATTAGGTCTGTAGAAAATCATTTTCTTTCTTTCTTACTGTTAGTCATATGTTGCCTCCTCTGCGTGATTGGAAGAGATCCGACCTGGACTGTAACATATGCAACTCTATTTCTCTGCATATTATATATATATATATATATATATATATATATATATATATATATATGAAATTCCTCTTATCTGTTAGCCATATGTTGTCTCCTTTGCGTGACTAACAACCCGACTTGGTACACAGCATATGCAACCTTCTACTTCTCAATCCCTCTGAAACTATAAGTGATAATACTCTAAATCTATCTTCTCTCCTAATGATGGTCTGCTCATGCGATGTAAGGAGTACTCTGGAAGTCCTTGATTACTGGGGCATATCAGGAAGCGGGAAACATGTTCCAGTACAATTAAAATTGAACACTCAAAGATTGTCTATAGATCTCGCTGCTCAATTTAGGTGGACAACAATATCCCTGGTCGCCGTCAGCTGAATGGTCCTTAAGATATAGTCTCGAGGAACTTAGGATAAGATAAAATATCTAGGAACTTAAGTTCACCTTGTCTTGTATCAAATAGTATGTCCTAAATCAGTCACAATTTTTCGTGTTTAAGTGGACCACAATACCGACGATTGATCAGACAAAGACGTGAAGATGAAAGGTACCGATAAGTGGATTAAGGTTGTCTAACAACTTTGATCCCAGTGTCACAAGATTTTGTCAGTAGTGTTGAAATAAATTTTGTTTATTCAAAATTTAATCTTTCCTTTATCTTTATTTTTTTTTAATTTTAAAATTTTACTTTATGACTATCAAATTTAATTTTTTATTTTTATTTTTAAGTTTTAGGAATTAGTTTATTTTATTTTTTATTTTTATATATATTTTTAAATTTTATTTTTATTTTTATTATTTTTATGTCCTCAAAATGTTTTATTTTTGAAAACTTTAACCGAAATGTGGACTGGGTTTTTACACTGTGTGGGAGACAGGTAAAAGCTAAGAGAGTATAAAAGGAGGAATTTACTGCTGTAAACCCTTCCTCTCCCATTCCTCCTTTACTGTCACAAACATTCTCTCTCTACTCTCTCTCCTCTAATTTTTTTTTCTCGAGTTCTTGTGAAATCGACTGTACTACTTCGAAGGTATGACAAAACCGACCAAGGATCTGTGTTTTATTCACCATTCCGACCAAAATCGAAGGAGTAATCGACGTTTAAATTTTTTTCGGCGTTTACTGTTCATCGCGAGTTTACGGTTTTGGAACATTCAAAAACCGTAAACCTAAAGTGGTCTTATGACCGTACACCCGGGTTTTGGTCTTACGACCGTAAACTCGGATTTTGGTCTTACGACCGTAAACTCAATTTTTTGGTCTTACGATCGTAAACTCAGTTTATGGTCAGTTGACCAACTTTGACCGTAAACTCAAGTGTTTGACTATTTTGACCATAAACTCTAATCATTTTGCAGTCAAACCACCTTTTGAAGGCCAAAATTATGTTTTTTTAATTGAGAAACTAGATGATTTGATGTAAATTGTTAAAATTATATGTTTTCTTACTTGGCTTGTTTAGTGCAGTTAAATGGAAAATCTTAAGTTTGCGGACATGCACAACTTGGCGATCGTGTTGGATGATCCTCCTGTTGCTCATCCAGAATTCAAGTCAATGATTTATAGGATGAGAGAGAGCTGCTTATCCTGTGCTGTCACAGTAAATCCCATCATTTATCAGAATATCATCCGGAAGTTTTGGCAGACAGCTAAAATGGAAAATGTGAATGGAGAAATTTCAATTGAAGCTGTAGTCAAAGGTTGCAAGATCAAGATTACTGAGCAGTACATCAGAGACACCTTGCTGATTAACGATGAATCCAATGTCCCTACTGAAATTGGAATTGATAATGTACAACGGATCCTGCAGAGGATGGGATATGAGGGTGTTTACCCTCCCACAGTGAAGAAGCTCCTGCCTCCTTACTGGCGATTCCTGGCACACGTGTTCGTGAGCTGCATCTCAGGCAGGAGATCAGGAGCCGATGAGATCTCCCTTAGGAACACAGGGGCAATCGTCTCCCTGGCTGCTGGTATAAAATTCAATTTCTCAAAATTCATTCTCGATGAATTCCTGGTGAATATAAACGCCATGACCCGGGGGACTAGAGATGTATTTCTACTTTATCCGAGGTTCATTCAAGTGTTCGTCGATGATCAGTTTGCAGAAACGATCAAGGATGGTGACAAGTTAGATATAAAATCCTTGGGCCCCCACACAGTTGGTCTCATCAAGCAAAATAGAAAGGGCAAGGTCGTCTTTCAAGGTTTACATCCCCTGGTGTAGTTTGGAAACTTTGCTGAGATTAACGAGTCATCTGAGTCCCATGGAACGTCCGGAAAGACTTTGTCAGAGCCAACTTCTTCTGAAAGGTTATTTCTTAAGATGTCATCACGGTCTCAGATCAAAATGACGAAGAAGCTCAAGCCACTACTGCTCAAGTCGCCGAGGAACACGAGCTGCACTCTGTACACGTTCAGAGTGATTATAATGAGGGATCGAGGAACGAGATAGAAGTATTCTAGGATGTCGATCTCATAGGTTTTGATAATGATGACATTCCTCTAAATTTCGGCAGTAATGATGAATTTATGACTGGAGAAGATCTTGACAACTTGCTTGAAGATGTTGATGAAGTTGTTCATACGACAACAGTGACAAGGGAACAAGAAGACGTTCTCGTAGCGGCACCTCCTGTTTCTAATCCATCGGCAGAAATAGCAACTCCTATGGTGACGGTGTCAGGGATTCCTCCCCTTGATGATGTTTTACCTACATCTACGCCAATGGAAAGTGATCTCCACACCACTCAAACCTCTTCTCCACCAACCAAAAGACACATAATCGTTCTGAGATTAGCAACTCAAAATGCCTCAGCTCCTCCAACAACAACCCCTGCTATAGTCTCAACTGAACCAATCACTGAAGGCCCTAGTACCTTCTTTGAAACTAGTGACTCATCTTTTCCAATGGAATTCTCGCCTCCTAGGCCAGAGCTCAATGCCTCTTTTGTTAAATTAGCTATGCTCTTGGCTAGAGAACAACTTTAACACCTCCCCCACACGGAAAAGGAATTTCAATAGGGGTGATAGCACTGGAGAAGAGAGTCCTTCACTCTCTGGACTTCAGAAGCAGATCGATGCTTTGAGTCAGAAAAATGTTGAGTTGGATAAGAGGAATATTGAGCTGGACATCAAGGTCGCAGACCTTCTAGCTGCAAACACACAACTCAGTATTCAAATGGCAGAGCTTACTGAAGAAAATGCTTTGAAGACCAAACAAATTACAGATCTCCAGACTCATTTCGGCCTTCTGACCGTCAATTACTATGACTTAAAGAAAAAGCTGGAAGATAAATTTGGAGACAAATTCAAGTCATCTGTTGAAGAGCCACAAGTTTATTTTCCCAATCAAGATGCTCCCATTGCTCCTACAACTATCAGAACCACCACCATCGTAAACCGCTTCGAAAAGGAACCGGAACAAGCTCCTCGTGGAAAGGCTTTAAAACGCAAGACGTCGGCCCAGGAAACTAAAAAAGGTCAACTTCTATTCAAACGGAGCGCAGATCATAAGGCACCCTAGGACCAACAATAGGTTACTGTTACGGATCTGAGGGTAAATCGCTTCAGAGACACTTATGGTGACAGGTCTGGCATCATCTCATGGGGATTCCATGACCCAATGAATATGTTCATGGTGAGGAGAAAGAGTGGCTACACTGAACTATAAAAAGACGCTCATGATTTTAACTCCTTTACCAAGATTGATCTTATTGAGCTGTCTAAGGCTCCTTTCTCCAATCTCACAAATAATCCCAGGGCGAGCCAGTTTAAATCATTTTTGGAGGATCAAGTTGCTAAAGGTTTTCCTTCAATGAAGACTGCTCAGTTAATTGTTAAGGTCCACTCGAAAGTTTTTGATCCCACAACAAAGCAGCCACTTAGACAAGTGATGTGGCCTGCCACTGCTCAAGTGAAACAAGTTCCCATTCTTCAAAACTGCCCTGATGGTTCTCTTAGATCCATGTTATATTGGGTGTATGATGAATCCACAGATGCTGTGGTCATCAAGCTCAAGGAAGATTGCATCCGTCTCTATGAGAAGAGGGACTTGCTTCAATTTCGCAAATGGGACATTCATCATCTTGCCACTCAACGGATTAAGGTGGCTGAGACTATCTTTGAACCTGCTGCAATAGAATACACGACAATGGTGGCTGAAATTATTGAGAAGAAAATTTCGAATGGAGCAATGGGAAAGTCAGACGTTCTGGTGGTCGATAAGGATTGAGTCCAAGCTAGATCCAAACCAAGGGGGAGATTGAAGGATACAGTAAATGGTTTTGTCTAGGCTTTCAATATTTTTGGTTTAGAATGAGTCTGTAATTATGTTTAAGGGTTGTTTGTTGTTTGTTGGACATTTTGTGTGTTTACGACCGTAAACTGTGTTTACGGCCGTAAACACGTTTGCGACCGTAATCCCTGTTTACGGTAGCAAACCCAGTTTACGATCTGGTCTTATATATATAATGGAGGTGTAGGTCATTTAGTTGTTGTTGATGCCATTGAGTTTACATAGAGTCCTATTTAGTTGTACCAGACGATTTTCTGAATATAATCGTGTGCAAGCTTGATTTCTTTCATCTTATTCGTATTTTGTGATTGATTGTTGTTTAACTACTGGTATAGATCCAGATTAGGGACTTATAATTGGTATAAAGAAGCAAAGGGCATCAAGGGAACCCGAAAGGCTTCCAACCTTCCTCCAAAGATTCCTAAAATCCCTTTGGAAACCTCAACCATGTAACAACCGAAAAATACAACCAATTTTAAATTTTTCAAAAACATCTCGATTCCATTAAATCTTTACAAAAAGGTTTTCAATACAAAACATTTAACGTGTTCCCAGAATCACAACACTACAAAATCACGAGGAGCGGTACGATCACGCCTTCGCCTTGCCACAGTCTCCTGAAGAACCTGAAAAACATGAAACCACAACTGTAAGCCCGAAAGCTTAGTGAGATATCCCCAAAATACCAACCACAAATACCATACACGCATAACATGCCATAACATATCCGATCACAGAACAGCCATGCACTTCGGGTCTACTGTGTGACTGGTCCGCCGCACCGGCCTACAGTCCACCTGGTCCACCCTCTGAGTCTATCCACATAGATCGAGTCCGTTGTGCGATTGGTCCGCCCGTTCCCAGGCCTTCAATCCACCTGGTCCACTCTCTGAGTCTACAGTATGACTGGTCCGCCCGCACCGGGCCTTCAGTCTCTTTGGTCCACTCTCCGAGCCTTCGGCACGTCTGGTCCGCCCTTTCAGGGCCTACAGCCTATCCGGGCCGCTCGCTGGGCCTTCGGGACAACCGGTCCGCCCTGGGTATCATGGCCTACCGCACACAGCAGGACCCGCCTCAACCCAACTCCAGTCCAAACAACCATGTGCACATATACATACAACCATATAGCAATTCACAGTCAACAAGCAGATCAGCCAGATCACATAGCATATCATCATCCTAACCAGGATACCGACCTAACAGGTCACTAGCATAGCATCAGCCTATCTCTCAGGATACCGATCTCAAACAGGTCTCTATATACCATCCTAGCTCTCAGGATGCAAACATAACATAGCAACAACATAACAACAACTACCCGGA
Organism: Lactuca serriola; assembly: GCF_051521515.1. Lineage (NCBI taxonomy): Eukaryota > Viridiplantae > Streptophyta > Magnoliopsida > Asterales > Asteraceae > Lactuca > Lactuca serriola. The sequence goes on from NC_136411.1 coordinate 229,643,791, forward strand.
TCTCAATCCGATAAGGGCCGGCCTTGGTGCCTTAGACCCTGTTGATATAGTGAGGATAACTCACCTCGAAACTGCCGACTGAACAGATAACCCGAACTGCTCCGATCAATGATACGATCTCCACCACTGGACAACCGCCAATGCACTGAACTCAAAACAACAATCAACAATTACCAAAATGCCCCTGGAAACCACTGGTTAACCCTTGGTCAAAGACAAGGTCAAAGTCAACCCCTGACTGACCCTACTCTCCGAGTCAACCCGATGAATCGCCGAGTCCCCATACTCAGAACTTCCTTCCAACCGCGACCTAACTCGCCAAGTCGCCCCGAGACTCGTCGAGTTCAACAACTCTGAGTCCACTCGCACACAACTCACCGAGTCATCCCTTGACACACCGATTCTCGACTCGACCAGAAAATATTGGGACTCTTCGACAAGACTCGCCGAGACCAAGAACAGACTCGCCGAGTCTAAGGCTATCTTCAACCTACTCGCCGAGTTGTTCATACAACTCGCCGAGTTACAGGCAATCTTCAAGCAACTCGTCGAGTCCACCCATGTGACTCGCCGAGTACCACCGGTCTGAATCCATACAGAAGCCCTCCAGGCCATGCAATTGCTCCAAAACATAGATCCAGCCTCCTACCACTCATCCATCACGTAAAGTGGCAAACTTTACGTGAATCCAAAGAGATCTATGCATTTTACACATTAGGGCTAAGGTTTGGGACAAGATAGCTTCATCCAACACTCAACACAGGGACTTTCATGCATTCTCACTCTTCTCCATCCCAGATCTGAGGTAGCAACCTCAGATCTAGCCTCTAAACTCCAATACATCCAAAGGATATGATCCCAACACTCCCAAAATGAAGAATCTAGACAATAGCAGCTCAAACAATGGAAAGATACCTCAAAAGGAAGCTCCAGGAGAAGATTATCCCGAATCCTTGCAAAGCCCTTTGATCCAAGCCTCTTCTTCTTTGGAATCTCTTCAACAACCACCTCTTCAAGCTCCAAATTGCTCAACAATGGTGCTTCTCCACGATTTTAGGGTTTCTGGAACTTAAGGGGGAACAAAGAGGCTGGGAGGGAAACATAATGATCTTTATATAGGGCTCAACCCCGAGAATTAGGGTTTTCTCCACTCAGCACCTACTCACCGAGTCCATCTTACTGACTCGCCGAGTCGGCTACTTAACACGCGACCCAGTCGCGACTCTACTCGCCGAGTCCACCCATGGACTCGCCGAGTCATTCTTTCCCAATTTACCCTTTTAGCCCTTCCACTCCACTCTTGATATTTCGGGATGTTACAATTCTCCCCCACTTAAATTAGGCTTCGTCCTCGAAGCCTACAACAATCCAATCCCAAAGATACTCCCACAACGTGCCGCCTGGCGTTAACCGGGCCAAGTCCCTCAAGGCATACCCGTCGAAACTCAAACCCACTTTCTCTTTCCTTACGGTGTCCTGACCACCGTCTCGAGCCGGGCACTGGCTGTACCCTCTGATAATCACACTCAATAACCACGAATTAACCATGACGCATCACTGCCCTGAATCTCAACATTCACTTGACCCATAAGGGCTTAGAAAGCCATGAACCATCGGATCCCCGATCCGAATCCCACTCTATCCATTCCGTGACGACGGAAAGACCCATTCTCAATCTCAGAGCAACTCCCACGAGTTCTCCTCTTGCATTCACATACACATGCTGGACTTCTCCAGCCCCCCTCAGGTTGGGAAAAACCTGATACACTGATGATATCCTCCAACATCCCCCAGGATGAACCACTAATACATATCCAATACCCTGGTCAGAATCACACTGAGAGCCCAAGACTCTCCCGCCGCATCCCTTCCGAGTCTCTTGGCTCTACACCTGCGGAATTCCCTCCGCGACCTCAGCAGACATCCCAAACCGGATGTGCTTCAATTCCACTGCCGCAAACACGCTGCTCAGAAACCATACTCGAGTTACTCTAATCATAACTCTGCTCTGCTGCTTTCACTTCCGTGAACTTGCACTCCCTCTCGGAGTTACACACCTCTCTCACTTCCTTTTCCAAGGAATCCACTTGGCCATATTGCCACTCCAACAAGTGCCACGGTGCTCGCCCAACGCTACACCACCCTTTTTGCGTATCCGCTATCCATCCAACACATATACTCTGACTCTCATCGCAGGGACTCTCAAGCCCATGCACTATCTCCACTAATCAAGATCACTACCCGGGGCCAGACCTTCTAATGCAAACGCACTGCAACGAACACAATCCATATCCTTAAACTGATCCAACGATACCTACAGAGTCTTCAGCATGACTGGACCGCCTCACCAGGCCTTCAGCCCATCCGGACCACTCTCTCAGAACCTTCAGCCAATCTGGACCGCTCTCAGTGCCTTCAGTTTGACTGGACCGTTCTCCGAGCCTTCGGCATGACTGGTATGCCTACCGGCCTTCAGTCTATCCGGACCGCTCAACTAGCATTCAACATTCCGGGCTATCCTCCCGGAAAATCTCCCATGCATACCGTTCTAGCCCTCGAGGGGTTCCGAACTCTAACTCCATCATACATACTTGATCCCGGCCTGCTCCCAGGCCCTCCACAATCAAATGCCCTAGGTCTGTATCCCACCCCGCATGCTCAATACTCACTCCTATCAACCTATACTCTGGGCTGATAGAACACTCGCTGAATCCCAACAGCTAAGCACTTTCTATTACTCATCGATCTCCCGGAGAATTCTCCAATTCTCCCCCACTTGCGCACTAACTATCAACCACCAGTGGCCATCACCGAACTCCAAGAACAACTCTTCCACAAAGAAAACACTTACACGCGGACTGCTTCCCACAAGCATAAACAACCTCAACGAGATCTCACATCAACACTGATCAACCTGCTCGAAAGAACTCAATCTACATCTCATCACTCCTCAGAAAGCAGATGCTACCCGGCCTGCAACCCAATGCCGGGTTTCCACTGATAATCCTCATGAATGATAACCGACGGAATTCCCAAAACAATAACCCATAACCAAAACCACAACCCGCAAAATGACGAATACCACATCGAAAACCAAAGAAAATACCAGCTCATATACATTATTCCACAAAAATCACAAGATAACAAATATCAAGAAGGAAACATATCCGCAGCTGCATCTGGCACTGCTCTGACCTCATCTGCTACAAGCTGATAAGCACGACCCTGAGCCCTTGGGGGCTCCGCTCCACCCTGACCTCCACCTGTGATCCTCAAAGTGGCCGGTGCTGGAGCCTGCACCGGTCCTGCAACAAGTTGTGGACAGTTGACCCTCAAATGCCCAACCTGATGACACTGATAGCAAATCATCAAATCCCGAGCTGGCGCTGACTGCCGACAATCCCTCGCATAGTGCCCCTCCTTTCCGCACTTGCGGCATGCACCACCGGACCTACAAACCCCGGTGTGACCCCTCCCACACTTCCCACAAGTGTGACTGCTCAGATCCCCCACTCTAACATCAACGGTCTTGGACCGTTTCGGCGCCTGCTGCGACTGCACCGGAGCCTGCCTCAGCTCACGCAACTGCAACTCAATCTCTAACTCACGCCGCCTAGCGGCCTCCTACATCTCCAACAATGTCCCGCACCTCTGCGCAGACACAAACTGCCTGATGTCCCTCTTGAGCATGCTCAGATATCGAGACATCTGAGCCTGCTCTGAAGCGAACTCTGGGCAAAACATCGCCCTCTCAGTGAACATCCTGGTGATCTCAGTCACCGACTCCGAATCCTGCTTCAGCTCAAGGAAATCCTGAGCCAATCTCTCCCTCTCAACCTGCGGAACATAACGAGTGATGAACATCTCTCGGAACTGATCCCATGATACCGCAGCCCTCTGCGCCTCCGAATATGACCCCGTGGTCAATCTCCACCAATCCTTCGCCCCAAGCCTCAACAGGTTCAGAGCACACCTCACCCTCTGATCAGCAGGGCATGAACACATGAAGAAACACCCCTCCACGTCTGATAACCACCTCATAGCAACAATCGGGTCCTGAACTCCATCGAATGTGGGAGGCTTCGTATTAGCGAAGTCCCAATACTGAAATCCCCGACTAGATCCTCCCCCTGCTGCTGCTACAGCCGCTATAGCCGCCGCGGCAGCCGTCTCAGTGAGATCCGCATAGCGCTCATCAAAATACTCAACCATGGCGGTCTTGATCGACCCAAACAGTTTTGGCAACTCAGCCCGGAACAAATCAACAATCTCATCACGCAGGATATCACGAATCCTCGCATCTAGCTCGCTCGTACTCATCTGACCGATAACCTCGGGCGGCACCGATCCGCCCGGAACTCTCTCTCCAGCTCCTGATCCAGACCCGGATCCACTCTCATCATGCCTCAGAATCTCCATACTGAAAACACCACACAAAATCTCAGAATCTTCCCACAACCTGGGATCCAACTCTCTCAACCCAACCCTAGAGATCATGGTTTCCCTGATACGCGTATGGGTCCTGTGCTTTCAGTAGTACGGGCCCATACTACCTTCCACACCTACCCATATTTGTATGAAGTACTACCACAACGCCCTAGAGAAACATGCATAACAATGCTCAACCCTCACTACTAGAGGAACACTGAAAATATCCCATAAGGAACCCTAGCCTACAGGCATCACAAATCAGGCAACATATCATGAAATCCTGAAGATCCCTAGCCTATCACTAGCATGCTGTTCTATCAAAGCTCAAAAACAAATAACATGCATGGTATTTAGGGTTACTTACTGGCTCCGACTGATCGTACCTCCGCGTCCTCCCTTACTCGTTTTGAAAACCATTTTAAATACTCTTTTGAAAACTCTCCTCGATTTGAGACTGGAGTCACACGAATGTTCCTCCAATTCACTCAAACCAAGGCTCTCATACCAACTTGTAACAACCGAAAAATACAACCAATTTTAAATTTTTCAAAAACATATCGATTCCATTAAATCTTTACAAAAAGGTTTTCAATACAAAAGATTTAACGTGTTCCCAGAATCACAACACTACAAAATCACGAGGAGCGGTACGATCACGCCTTCGCCTTGCCACAGTCTCCTGAAGAACCTGAAAAACATGAAACCACAACTGTAAGCCCGAAAGCTTAGTGAGATATCCCCAAAATACCAACCACAAATACCATACACGCATAACATGCCATAACATATCTGATCACAGAACAGCCATGCACTTCGGGTCTACTGTGTGACTGGTCCGCCGCACCGGCCTACAGTCCACCTGGTACACCCTCTGAGTCTATCCACATACATCTAGTCTGCAGTGTGATTGGTCCGCCCATTCCCAGGCCTTCAATCCACCTGGTCCACTCTCTGAGTCTACAGTATGACTGGTCCCCCGCACCGGGCCTTCAGTCTCTCTGGTCCACTCTCCGAGCCTTCGGCACGTCTGGTCCGCCCTTTCGGGGCCTACAGCCTATCCAGGCCGCTCGCTGGGCCTTCGGGACAACCGGTCCGCCCTGGGTATCTTGGCCTACCGCACATAGCAGGACTCGCCTCAACCCAACTCCAGTCCAAACAACCATGTGCACATATACATACAATCATATAGCAATTCACAGTCAACAAGCAGATCAGCCAGATCACATAGCATATCATCATCCTAACCAGGATACCGACCTAACAGGTCACTAGCATAGCATCAGCCTATCTCTCAGGATACCGATCTCAAACAGGTCTCTATATACCATCCTAGCTCTCAGGATGCAAACATAACATAGCAACAACATAACAACAACTACCCGGATCTCAATCCGATAAGGGCCGGCCTTGGTGCCTTAGACCCTGTTGATATAGTGAGGATAACTCACCTCGAAACTGCTGACTGAACAGATAACCCAAACTGCTCCGATCAATGATACGATCTCCACCACTGGACAACCGCCAATGCACTGAACTCAAAACAACAATCAATAATTACCAAAATGCCCCTGGAAACCACTGGTCAACCCTTGGTCAAAGACAAGGTCAAAGTTAACCCCTGACTGACCCTACTCGCCGAGTCAACCCGATGACTCGCCGAGTCCCCATACTCAGAACTTCCTTCCAACCGCGACCTAACTCGCCGAGTCACCTCGAGACTCGTCGAGTTCAACAACTCTAAGTCCACTCGCACACAACTCACCGAGTCATCCCTTGACTCACCGATTCTCGACTCGACCAGAAAATATTGGGACTCTTCGACAAGACTCGTCGAGCCCAAGAACAGACTCGCCGAGTCTAAGGCTATCTTCAACCTACTCGCCGAGTTGTTCATACAACTCGCCGAGTTACAGGCAATCTTCAAGCAACTCGTCGAGTCCACCCATGTGACTCGCCGAGTACCACTGGTCTGAATCCATACAGAAGCCCTCCAGGCCATGCAATTGCTCCAAAACATAGATCCAGCCTCCTACCACTCATCCATCACGTAAAGTGGCAAACTTTACGTGAATCCAAAGAGATCTATGCATTTTACACATTAGGGCTAAGGTTTGGGACAAGATAGCTTCATCCAACACTCAACACAGGGACTTTCATGCATTCTCACTCTTCTCCATCCCAGATCTGAGGTAGCAACCTCAGATCTAGCCTCTAAACTCCAATACATCCAAAGGATATGATCCCAACACTCCCAAAATGAAGAATCTAGACAATAGCAGCTCAAACAATGGAAAGATACCTCAAAAGGAAGCTCCAGGAGAAGATTATCCCGAATCCTTGCAAAGCCCTTTGATCCAAGCCTCTTCTTCTTTGGAATCTCTTCAACAACCACCTCTTCAAGCTCCAAATTGCTCAACAATGGTGCTTCTCCACGATTTTAGGGTTTCTGGAACTTAAGGGGGAACAAAGAGGCTGGGAGGGAAACATAATGATCTTTATATAGGGCTCAACCCCGAGAATTAGGGTTTTCTCCACTCAGCACCTACTCACCGAGTCCATCTTACTGACTCGCCGAGTCGGCTACTTAACACGCGACCCAGTCGCGACTCTACTCGCCGAGTCCACCCATGGACTCGCCGAGTCATTCTTTCCCAATTTACCCTTTTAGCCCTTCCACTCCACTCTTGATATTTCGGGATGTTACAAACCATGTGCTAAGCAGAGATAGAATCACCCCAACTCCGGGAATCACCTCAATGAGTAAACACCCGATTCCACTTAGCATGGTCACAAGAACAAATAGTGTTTGATCATAAGATTAGCATATTATGTAAAGAAAACATCAGACCCAGTTCCGAACGACAGGGAGCACCTGTCTAACTTATAAGGGGAGAAAGACGAAATTGCCATAGGCACCACCGACTACGATTAAGCCAAACAAAACCCATCCTCAAGGATCGATACTCCCTACCCCGAATCGGAGACATGATCAACCAACAGCAAGGAACTGGCAAAGGCCGACCTACCATTAGCTTGGAAAGACCCTAGGGAGAAAACTCCCAAGATAATCAAAGACTCATAAAGTTAACTACATCACATAAACTTGACCTTGGTGACCATAGTACCGACTCTTAAGGCCCAGAAAAATCTACTTCTAGGACGCTAGGATCCTGATCCCTAGAAGACCATTCAAAAGGCCTCGCCAAGAAAAGGCACGATAAACCATAATTTCTAATTAACCTAAGAGCTCAGTTTAGACATATTACATTCCATGTATTCAACCCTCATAAGTTTCGAACCACTGAAGCCCTAGAAATCCCACTTGACAAGAACGAGGTAAATAAGAATCCGCACACCGAAGAGAAACATGTGTAATGTACATTGAAAGAGTTGGGATACCCACCTACCTCTACTCGAGTACTCATATACCAACAACTACCACCCGAGCATGGGAGTTGTACCCTTCGAGGCCCCACGTGGCCGGAAATGTAGATCACCCTTTGTTGGGCTGAGGTGACAAACACCAAGAGGAAAAACACTCAATAGCACAGTCCCTAGACCCAATATTATTTGAGAAACCACAAAAAGGATAGTCAAAACCCGAACACGACCCCCAACATCGTATAAGTCGACAATAGAACTATATACATAGCAGGTTAAAGCCTTAGAATCCTAAGTAAGGGATCAGGGTATTCTTAAAGATCTTCCCTCAGGGAAGGATGGCTCCATTTGAAAGGAAAGGTAAACTAAATCCTCGATGCATTAGATCACCCGAGATCCTTGCACGAATCGGTTCGGTAGCCTACAAACTCCAACTACCCTCCAATCTTAGTGCCGTACATCCTGTGTTCCATGTGTCGAACCTATAAAGGGTCTATCAGACAAAACCCTCCCAGTCCCACTAGAGGAGATTAAGGTAAGCTAGAACCTCCTAATAGTTGATCAATCTATCAAAACTATGGATACAAAGGTTAAGCACACCAAACAAAGCCGTATCCTGATGGTGAAGGTTCAAGGGAATGCTACGCGTGAGCCTCTATTCACTTGGGAACACAAAGACCAAATAACTCAAAAGTACCCTCACCTATTTCCGCATTTGTAACCCTATCTTTCGTAAGAATTTCAGGACGAAATTCCCTCTAACGTGAGGATGATGTCACAACTAGCCTTTTTGGCTAGGAAATTTCATCCTCAAGTAAGCAAGGACTATTGTGAGACTTGTGCTAACACACCTAAGTGTACAATATGAGTTCCTAAGAAGCCATGTAGTGTTAGGATGCAAATCTCTTAAAGTATAGTGAATCTCTCCCAAATCACTCCAAGTATGTGAAATCTCTCCCAAATCTCTCCAAGTATGTGAAATCTCTCCCAAATCTCTCTAAGTATGTGAAATCCCTCCCAAATGTCTCTAAGTATGCAAAATCTCTCCAAGTATAGTGAATCTCTCCCAAATCTCTCCAAGTATGTGAAATCTCTCTAAGTATTTTCTCCAAGTATGTGAAATCTCTCTGAAATATCTCCAAGTATGTGAAATCTCTCCCAAATCTTTCTAAGTATGCGAAATCTCTCCAAGTATAGTGAATCTCTCCCAAATCTCTCCAAGTATGCGAAATCTCTCCAAGTATATTGAATCTCTCCTAAATCTCTCCAAGTATGTGAAATCTCTCCCAAATCTCTCCAAGTGTGTGAAATCTCTCCCAAATCTCTCCACATATCTCAAATCTCTCTCAAATCTCCCTAAGTACCTTCCTCAGTCTAAAACATCTCAAAATCGGAAGAGGAAACCCCAAAAGGACCCTCTTGGTACGGAACGTCTTGGTCCGGACTCCTCTTGGTCTGGAACCTCTTGGTCCGAAACCTCTTGGTCCCGAACCTTCTTAGTCTGTGTGACAACCGAAATTTCTGTTTGTTTTAACCCCGTAATTAAGCACGTCAAAAATTAGCCAAATTTATCCCAAAATATTTTTGGCCGTATTTAAGCCTGTTGGAATATTTTAAATAATATTCGTCAAGCGAACCATAAATAAGGGAATAAAAATTTAGAGTTGCCGTGTTTAGCGTAAGTCGCGGAACTCCAAAAATTTGGAATTTACGGACGAAAACTCGCAGTTTTTGACCACGAACCCCCGAGAGTATAAATATAACACTTAGTCATTTTCTCTCATTTTTCCAACTCCCACCTCAAGAACACTCAAGAAATCCTCTCAACTATCATAAGTTCATCCCGTCAAATCCGCCAAAAACAATCATCCAAGCTCCTAGAACGTAAGTGCAGTTACCCTAGCTTTTTGTGTGCTTAATAGAAACTTGTTTACACTTGAAATCATCCAAGAACACCAAGAACAAGGTGTTTACGGTCCAAGAACATTCTTGGACCGTAAACCCTTAAATGGGTGCCAAAGTGTGCCTTGGTTCATCCTAAGCCTTGACAACTAACATAGATCCCTTCCTAGATGAGTTTGGCATTCGAAAATCATCATTTTCCCATGTTCATATGAGTTTACGGTTTGGGGAGTTCATCCCAAAACCGTAAACACCTTCAAGAGGTGTTTAGATGCCCCTAATGCCTTCAAATGGTTGTGTAATGGAGTAGAACCTTACTTGCATGAACTAGGTACCCCAAGAACATGCAATGAAGGGACAAACATGAGTTTACGGTTTTAGAACACCTCCCAAAAACCGTAAACACCTTTCCAAGGTGTTTAAGTGCCCTTAACACCTTCCTATGCTTGTATAAATGACTAGAACCTTACATGCATAGCCTAGAACCACCAAATCACAAGTGAAATGGACAAACATGAGTTTACGACCGTAAACTCATGTGTTCACGGCCGTAAACTCCCAAGGGAGTGGTCCAAGGACCGTAAACTCCAAAGAGTGTCCATTTTGAGCCCCAATCACTTCCATAGCCCTTGAATCAACTCTAGGACCTTTATTTGTGAAACCGTAAACACCCCTAATGCACCATTCCCATGAGTTTACAGCCGTAAACTCATGGGGGGAAATGGTATAGAAACCGTAAACACCCCTAAGGGCCATAGCTTGAAGAGTAAACTCCAATGAGAGTCCATACACCCTTCATATGCAACCCTTGGTACTCTTAGCACTTGTAGCAAAGTGTTTTCATGTAGCAGGACGTCCTTACTTGCTTAATTAGTTATTAAATGACTAATTAGATACTTAAATGTATCATTATATGTTAAATAGGAACCGAGTGTGTGTTCAAGTCCTCACTTGACACCTAACGTCCTATACCGTCCATCCATCCGAGTCGCCCACGTCAGGTGAGTTCATACCCCTGAAATAACCTTTTAAATGATTTTAACTACTTTTATAGGGGGGGGGGGGGATACAAGTTCAACTGTATAGTTATTAGATAAATCACATGTGATTAATAACTGTACAACAAAATAGATTTTGCATGTTAAACTGTTTATCCAGCTTAAAGATTTCCAAATCATGTTTTTAAATCTTGTTAAAGTATGAATACCCCTTTTTAGATCATTAAAGAGTATCCAAGGTTTTTTTTTCAAAGTTTGTTTACTTAAGAGACATCCAGTCGTAATTTCTTATCGAAGGTTTTCTTCACTTAATCTGTTTTATAAAAATCATTTTCAAAGCTGTTTATGAAAGGTTTTTCAAAGGATTCCAAAGCTTTTCAAAACTTGTTTTACAAACTGACATCAAGTCGTAAATTTCCTTATGTGTAAAGGTTTTCCAAAGTTTTCATTAAAGTTTTCTTCTATGCTTTTATTTCGTTAAATGCATGCCTATATTTGTATAGTTATATAAATAATGTTTAAAATACTTAGGAAGGCTAGTTCGCCCTATTTCCTTTTCCTCGTTGGGATGTGGTCTGGTGGGTATCGGTTATCCGTCCGAAGGTCGTTTAAACATTAGGTATATATCATGTATACATGTATAGACATAAAGGTTTCCATCGACCAGTTCATTTCCCTTGGGTAGCAAGGGCATCCTTCCAATCATCATTCATAGACCAAAAACATTATTAAATATTATAAAAATAGTTAGGAGATTCTATTTACTCTTTCTAGTATGGAGAATTCCAAAGGAGTCAGTTCATTCGTGAGCCTATATCATTATTCCAGTACTTATAATAGAATTCAAAATACAAGATGCATCTTCAGGACACGGATTTCCCCGTTGTCAAGTTGGTAACCAGAGTCTCCTAGAAGGAGAGCGGGCATTGTGTGTATAGATCTATACGGGACCGACACTCCCACACTCTGACTGCTAGCTACAGTCCCCGGCCTACCAAGCCAAAGGGTGACAAATGTCACATTCATTCCGATGCTTGTAAGGCGTCAAATATTCTATTGTCAATCAGTATGGTTACGAGTATCTCCATGTTTACCTTATAATTCATGGCCTTAAGGTAACAAGAACTAACACAGTATTTTTGAAACAACCCACTTAGGATTACCGGATGTTTTAGACTTTGCTAGCTGTGTCGCTCATTTGATACTGTCTAGAGTCTGTATTTTCCTTGTTTTAGACTTTGCTAGCTGTGTCGTTCATTCGATACTATCTGGAGTATGTGCTTCCTTTTGTTAGACTTAGCCAGGCGTATCATTCATTTGATACTCTCCTGGAGTCTATGATTTCTTTTTCCTTAATCAGCAGTAATACTGCTGAGGCCTGTGTCATTTTTCCCTTAGTATTTTTATTAGTGATATTCTCATATTTTCTTTAAAGTCAATACCGTATTTTGGTAATAATAGTACCTTGGGAAGATTACTCCTTAAAACATAAGTCTGTCGGGTCTTGGTAGAAGATTGCTTTTATTTAGAAAATATATGATTTTTTGGAAAGGACGCTAATACACCATAGATTCTAAACTACTATTTTTCTTAAAGTAATTTTGAATAAAATTGCGTATTTATACAAATGACACTAAATACTTATGAACTGACCAACATTATAAAAATGCTGATACTCGCTTTCAAAATAACGTGTATTCTCAGGTCATCAATAGACAGGTACATCCCGAGAGCTTTTGCGGAGACAGCCTAGTACCGAGCTGCATCTATATTATTTCTTGTATTACTTTGATGTTGCTATGAAATGTAACCTATGTAAAATTATTACTATTAATGCAATGATTGTTGTACTTTGATTACTATACTGCATATGTTGTGATACTTGACATGACGTCATCCACCCCAGAACGTTTCCGCCGTTCTGGTTTTGGGGTGTGACAGATTGGTATCAGAGCATTGTTTATAGTGAGCTCAGTATATCAATTCATAAAAGATATACAACCTATAAATACATAGGGATAAAACACTCTGACCAAGAAGTATACTTTAAAATATAACCATATTTTACCAAAGTATAAGAACATCTAGAATCTAAACACCCGAACAAAGTATCACAAGAAGAACAAGAATAAAAGTCTTCGGATGTTGAGCATTACCGTCAAACCTGGGCAGTTATGTAATCGTAAGCTGGAATAAATGTAACCTGATGAACTACATTTATTCGAGATGCGATGAACGTGTGCTTGGGAGTGATGGTGGTGTTGCAACAGGTCTGAAACTTACCAAATAGGAATTCTAGAGCCAAACATAAAGTTTAAAATACTATGGGAGTATTTTGGAATACTAAAAGACTCACATTAATCCCAGAAGCATATGCAGGAGTTAAGAATTAAACAAGTAATTAAAATACCATAGGGGTATTTTAGGATCCATAAATAACCTTGTGTGAAAAGCTAAAAAGATACTTATTGATATACCTATGATTACAGAGGGTATACTTCCAAGGTTATATATAATAAGGATCCCATAGACTAAGAGTGTGTGGTTTCGCTCTACTTCATTTTCCTCGTTGGGATGTGGATATAGAGTAGTATCACATATTCAAAGGCCTATCAGATCTAAGTTATATATAATTTGTGTACCCTATGTAATTATAGCAGGACTCGATATGGATCACCTAGTGGAATGTTTTAATAACCTCTTAGGATTCTTTAGACATTTCCATTCACGCACGAACCTTGTAGAAAACCTTATATACTTCAACGTTCGACCGAAGAGTTGTTTCAGACTCAGAAGAAGTTCATTGAGAAGATTTCCAGTTCGGAAATAAATGAAATAGGAAGAGACTATTGAAACCACTAAGTGCCTATATCTTTTAGGGACATCGGTGGGAAATTCGCCTGAACTTCCGAGATTTCCAGTCATCCATCATGAAGCGATGACACTTAGAGTTAGGATCAGAAGTAAGGCGGAGTAGAGATTCATTATGTCTACAAGAGAGGAGAACCCTAGGTAACTACCCGAAGAGAACCAATGTCGGTACCCGTCAAGGATAAGAGGTAGACAGAAGGAGCCAATACATGGAACCCGAGAAGTGTCTTTTCCTCGTATTCGTCGCGCTAATAAACCCATAAAATAATACAATTTAGTGAGTTAGTGATTACACTACTCACACTATGTGTTTGGTAAATCGCCTTTTCCCGTCACAAGAAATACGATTAGATCGGATCCCAAAACCTCGATTGAGAGTGTTTAGCCATAAGTCTTCATGAGCCTTTCTTTCCGCAGTCTTCGTTCCGAACTGTCCTCAGATCTTTTCCAGTGCCGGAGAGTGAATCTCTCCAATATAAAGATAACTTAGTAGGAACGAATCCCATCTTATGAATTTCCGATACTCTTACTCCTACCTTGAAACCCGGACTACATAATAGGGATGTAGGTCGACACTCAGATAACCAATATCCAAGGCACGGGAAAATTTATGCCTATTATAGTAAAGGTAGATACGTCTAGAGTTAAAAATCGTCTCTCATCAACTTGTGTTCCTTTCCGTGTAGGAAAACCATGCTTCCGAAGAAACGTAACCAATCCGCTGGCAAGAAACCGACTCTTCTATTCGATGAAGCTACGTTCCAAGCTGTAGTCTCGGCAGCCGTAGCAGCTGTCATGGCTCAATTGAATGCTAACAACGCCAATGTTAGCAGGAGCCCTATCGGGAATCCCGATCCTAGCAATGGATGGCAGCAACCAACACCTGCGTACCCAGCCACCCAAGAACCTCAACCAACTCCACTAAAGAGAAAGTTCAAGAACGAGGAGGGAAGTACCTTGGCTCAAGGACCTTCCGAAGGGAAACGAGCTAAGATAGTCAATACCCCTGCCAACCCTTCGATCCTGACACCTGGAAGACCATACCGAGGAAACCTTCCCCGTTGCAGTAAATACAGCTACCATCATCATGGTATATGCCGGGAACTCTTTTGTGCTAGGTGCAACAGGAAGGGGCATACCTCTCGTACCTGCAGAGCCCCAGTTGAGTTCATTACAGCAACCACCAATGTGGGGTCAAGTCCAGTTTGCCATCTATGTGGTGAAATTGGGCACTTCAAGCGGGACTGACCAACTGAAAGAAACGAAAAATGCACAGGAGGAGTCTAACCCTAATACCTAAGAGAAGCATCAATGAACCCGGTAAAATTTTGGTGCGTCTTTCAATCTCAAATAACTAACCGAAAACATTAACCGAAAACATTAAAAGACTAATTCTAAATGTAATTACTCTCTCATTAAGGCGAAACTCGCAAAACTATTGTAAGAATTCAAAATTTCATCAAGTAAAGCTATAATGGCTCGGTATGTACGTTAAAGCCATGTATAATTAAGATCGATAGACCTCGAGTGAGTGATGCTGCCTCATTTCCTGTTCCTCGTTTGGTTGTGGATTTAGGGCGGAGTCGCTCAGTCAACAGTCCTTCCCACCTTAATTATACATGACTAGTGTATGCTAAGCGATTATAGAGAGACCTCGTGAGAATCCATTCATGAAAAGTACATTATTCCGAAACCTCAGGACCTTCTATAGTTTCCACGTCGACTCTATCAGTCCAAGTATCCGCGACAGTGATACACGAGACGAAATCCGAGACACCAAGAACTTGTGTGCCTATTCAGCACATGGCCCTAACGACCCTTATTCTATATCAGGTCGATGTATGCCAACTTCGACGCCTCTATCAATCATGGTTCGACTTAGTGCAACCATGTGTAAATTCCTAGTGTTGTGTAAAAAGAACTTTCACCGTAGCCATTTCGGAAAATAAAGGTCCTTCCGAACCTAATAATAAAACCTAATGTGATCCGTCGGTCGTCTCTCTTATCTAAAAACTTTCCGAAATACCCCTGAGTAGGGTACCATGCGCTGTTAACCAACCCCTTCTGAGACAGATAGAAACCAAAGCGAAAGACACTGCAGGTATTCCATAAGGCGATAACCACACGAAACCTACTCCGTAGATCCCCCAGACAGACCCTTAGCACCTCACAATCAGGTTCGTGAATCAAGAGGAAAGAACTCATGGGATTGACTACTATTAACTGGGTATATGCATAAGAGTGGTATATAATTGAGATCAAAAGGATTTAAGATGTGTGCTTCCTCCCTACTCCCTGTTCCTTATTGGGTTGTGGGTCTGGGGTGGAGTCGCACAACTGAACATCCTCTCGACCTCAATTATATACGGCTTTCATACACCAAGTATTAGTGGTTAAGCCAAGTATGAGCTCTACCACGAACCTCATAGTTAAACCCTTCATCCTATCCCATAAAATAGGAACTAGAGTCAAGAGAACCACTGCGTGTTGAGCTACTAAAATGACCACAAATCCGAAATTTGTTGTCATCCCGGTTAAGCAATTATAGTATCTAGCACCCTCAATTGGTGAAGAAATCTAAGTCGTAAGAGTCAAGGACTCTGACTATGGCCATCCATTCACACTTAATCCCACGAATTAAGCATCTCAGCAGATATCCCGGAAACCTGGAAGCTGCGATAAGTTGAACTCTGAGAAGAGTGGATGAGGAGATTTGAAGTTCCGAGTGACGGAACCCTATACTGCTAGACTTAATCTAAATCAAGAAAACTCAGAACCACCGGAAGAGTAGTTACTGAAGATGCTCGCACCACTCAGGCACTTCGTCCACCCTGTTGCTGACGAGTAGTTCCTAGGACACTCCGCCTCCTCACGTAGAAGAAGTCACCGTCGCCCTGTAGACGATAGACTGCATTCTCCGAAGTGAACACTAAAGTGCCAAGAACCAAAGGATAACCTCCGCAGCCAAGAATACTTGAATAAAGTACGAAAGTAGGTGGCGTTAAGCCTTATAACCCAGATCCCGAAGAGATTATATACTCGACACCAGTCTAGGTGTAAATCGATGGGTTATACGAGAGCACAAGCTTTCTGCAACAGAAATAAATCAACGCCTTAGAGAATAGGGCATATCTAAGAGATTCATTGGACTACTAGGTGTTCCAAGAATACTATCTCACACAGAAATAGTAGAACCACCTCCCGAGATAGTCCAACATTTCAGAAAATCTCTGAGGACTGTGCTAGCCCTGAGTAGAGACTGTTATTCATGAAACAGCAAAGCAAGTGAGAGCATGATTCTTTCCTATTAGGAATGATATTGTGAAAGCGTCAATTAGAAGATGATGAGAAGTTGAAAAACTTTCTAAAAGAATCATCTGGTCGAAGCCCTATCTCGCCGACCCTGAGAGTTTCCGTTAGAAACATCTCAAGAGTCAGAAGTGCAGGTTTATTTTGCACAAGATTGAGATAGTCACCCTGCAGCAAATAGATACCAGTAGATATCCAATTCATCCAATGATCCAGAAAACCTCTGAAATCCGATCAGCAGGAAAACACGAATCACAGGATAACCCGAGCCTTCTAAGAACCAACCCGAAGAACTACACCTCTGGTAAGAGAGAACGTTTGGAACTTCAAAATCGCGATCACGTCAGTGATGATCTCACCATAGAAGTACATTACGTTCTAGGTACTGAAAAGCTCTATCTATTCGAGAGCTTAGGACCATCCGAGATTCTTTATAAGAATTGGTCCAACCCTTGTCAGACCTCGACTACTTTTGGAATTCCATAGATTCCACCCAAATCTATCCATGTCTTAGATTTGAGGAAGTACTGGTCTGACGTAACTCTTGTAACTCCACACGTTGAGATAGAAATCATCGAGGGCCCCAACTTCATAGAAGAACTTGTAGGATATCACGAACCGAGAGATCAAACGAGCATAACGAATCCACATCCCATTAAGCGAAGGTTCGCTGGAACGCAAATGCGAAGACCGGAGTTCGCTTGGGAGCGCAAGGACCAACCGAATAGGAAGTGCCCTCATCCCTTTACTCGATTGTTCATGCCTACTTCCTTGCCTAAACTCTAATTTCAGGACGAAATTCCCTCTAACGGGGGGATGATGGGACAACCCGAAATTTCCGTTTGTTTTAACCTCGTAATTAAGCACGTCAAAAATTAGCCAAATTTATCCCAAAATATTTTTGGCCGGAATTAAGCCTGTTGGAATATTTTAAATAGTATTCGTCAAGCGAACCATAAATAAGGGAGTAAAAATTTAGAGTTGCCGTGTTTAGCGTAAGTTGCGGAACTCCAAAAATTTGGAATTTACGAAAAAAGCTCGCAGTTTTTGACCACGAACCCCAGAGAGTATAAATATGACACTTAGTCATTTTCTCTCATTTTTGCAACTCCCACCTCAAGAACACTCAAGAAATCCTCTCAACTATCATAAGTTCATCCCGTCAAATCCGCCAAAAACAATCATCCAAGCTCCTAGAATGTAAGTGCACTTACCCTAGCTTCTTGTGTGCTTAACAGAAACTTGTTTACACTTGAAATCATCCAAGAGCACCAAGAACAAGGTGTTTACAGTCCAAGAACATTCTTGGACCGTAAACCCTTAAATGGGTGCCAAACTGTGCCTTGGTTCATCCTAAGCCTTGACAACTAGCATAGATCCCTTCCTAGATGAGTTTGGCATTCGAAAATCATCATTTTCCCATGTTCATATGAGTTTACGGTTTGGGGAGTTCATCCCAAAACCGTAAACACCTTCAAGAGGTGTTTAGATGCCCTAATGCCTTCAAATGGTTGTGTAATGGAGTAGAACCTTACTTGCATGAACTACGGACCCCAAGAACATGTAATGAAGGGACAAACATGAGTTTACGGTTTTAGAACACCTCCCAAAAACCGTAAACACCTTTCCAAGATGTTTAAGTGCCCTTAACACCTTTCTATGCTTATATAAATGACTACAACCTTTCATGCATAGCCTAGAACCACCAAAGCACAAGTGAAATGGACAAACATGAGTTTACGACCGTAAACTCATGTGTTTACGGCCGTAAACTCCCAAGGGAGTGGTCCAAGGACCGTAAACTCCAAAGAGTGTCCATTTTGAGCCCCAATCACTTCCATAGCCCTTGAATCAACTCTAGGACCTTTATTTGTGAAGCATGAAACCTTAAAGCACCCAAATGCACCATTCCCATGAGTTTACGACCGTAAACTCATGGGGGAAATGGTATAGAAACCGTAAACAATCCTAAGGGCCATAGCTTGAAGAGTAAACTCCAATGAGAGTCCATACACTAGTTCGTTTAAACATTAGTTCGCCCTATTTCCTTTTCCTCGTTGGGATGTGGTCTGGTGGGTATCGGTTTATCCGTCCGAAGGTCGGTTAAACATTAGTTATATATCATGTATACATGTATAGACATAAAGGTTTCCATCGACCAGTTCATTTCCCTTGGGTAGCAAGGGCATCCTTCCAATCATCATTCTTAGACCAGAAACATTAGTAACTATTATAGGAATAGTTAGGAGATTCTATTTACTCTTTCTAGTACGGAGAATTCCAAAGGAGTCAGTTCATTCGTGAGACTATATCCTTATTCCAGTACTTATAATAGAATTCAAAATACGAGATGCATCTTCAGGACACGGATTTCCCCGTTGTCAAGTTCGTAACCAGAGTCTCCTGGAGGGAGAGCGGGCATTATGTGTATATATCTATACGGGACCCACACTCCCACACCCTGACTGCTAGCTACAGTCCCCGGCCTACCAAGCCAAGGGGTGACAAATGTCACATTCATTCCGACGCTTGCAGGGCATCAAGTATTCTATTGTTAACCAGTATGGTTACGAGTATCTCCATGTTTACCTTATAATTCGTGGCCTTAAGGTAACAAGAACTAACACAATATTTTTGAAACAACCCACTTAGGATTACCGGATGTTTTAGACTTTGCTAGCTGTGTCGCTCATTCGATACTGTCTGGAGTCTGTATTTTCCTTGTTTTTGACTTCGCTAGCTGTGTTGTTCATTCGATACTGTCTGGAGTTTGTGCTTCCTTTTGTTAGACTGAGCCAGACGTATCATTCATTCGATACTCTGCTGGAGTCTATGATTTCTTTTGCCTTAATCAGCAGTATTACTGCTGAGGCCTATGTCATTTTTTCCTAGTATTTTTACTAGTGATATTCTCATATTTTCTTTAAAGTCAATACTGTATTTTGGTAATAATAGTACCTTGGGAAAATTACTGCTTAAAACATAAGTCTGTCGGGTCTTGATAGAAGACTGCTTTTATTTAGAAAATATAGGATTTTATGGAAAGGACGCTAATACACCGTAGATTCTAAACTACAATCTTTCATAATGTGATTTTGAATAAAAATGCGTATTTATACAAATGACACTAAATATTTACGAACTCACCAACATTATAAAAATGATGATACTCGCTTTCAAAATAACTTGTATTCTCAGGTCATCGATAGACAGGTACATCCCAGGAGCTTTTGCGGAGAGAGCCTAGTACCGAGCTGCATCTATATTATTTCTTGTATTACTTTGATGTTGCTATGAAATGTAACCTATGTAAAATTATTACTATTAATGCAATGATTGTTGTACTTTGATTACTATACTGCATATGTTGTGATACTTGACATGACGTCATCCACCCCAGAACGTTTCCGCCGTTTCGGTTTTGGGGTGTGATAGTCTGGAATGCCTCCTAAGGAGCCAAGAGGAAACCCCATGCTCTGGAATCACCTAGTTCGGACCCTTCGGCTCTGCTCCGAAAGACCCGCCTCGCATCGCTTGGGAACCTCCTAGCTGGCTTCGCACCTCGGTCCGGACTGCTGGCTTTGCCCTGACTCGCATGCGACTTCAGAACCGAGAAGGTCACTCTGGATCTCACCTGATGACTCCGGAACTTTGCCACTGACTCCGGAAATTTGGTTCGGACTTTGGAACCTCGCAGGAACCAACCCCTACTCTGGATTTTGGTCATTTTTGGACTTTTTCACCATTTTAAGGCATTTTGACGCCGGAAATCACACCAAACTCGTATATTTCCTATCCTAAAACCCTTAAACCCCTATTTTATGCTAAAATTAATTATTTTAAGCATATTTACATAAGAAAATAAATGCTTGGGATTTAGGAAGATCTTATCCTAAATGAAGATAAGGACAAAGAGGTTGACCTTGTGATTTGATGAAATTCTCATTTCCCATGCAAATCATAGTATCCCATGCTTTACCCACCAAATAACAAAGCTTGAACCATCAGATCCCCATGCACCAAAGATTCCCTCCCTTTTTCTTACTCCTAAGCACGACAGTAGAAGAATGATTGGGCTGTCCATTCCTTCTCACTCCTCTCATTTCCTATCAAAAGCTTATCCCCAAGAGCAAAGTAAGGATCTTGCTGGAAGTAAAATTCTCAAATCTTCCTTGGAGTTTTTCAAATGTAAGTTCTCCACTCATCTAAGATTTTATATAATCTTCAAGTTAAATCCATATTATTTTACTCATAATAATATGTGAAAATAAATCTTAGGATAACATTCTTCCCAGAGGAGTTCCTCATCTTAACCAAAAGTTTAAGCTTGAGATCTTCACTCCATAACTCCAAACAATTCCTCAACCAACTCAAGGTGAGCTTCATACCCCACCTTTCTTCAACGTTTTAATGCTTTTGGGGGAGAGTACAAATCAAATCTTGCCTAAATACTTGAATAATTGCATGTATACGTATATTTGTATGTGTGTGTGAAAGATTATAAAATTATTATTTTAGTAATATACTCATGAATGTAAGATTTCACAAATTCATACAGAACATAGGATACTTTGTGTACAAAAGAGCCCCCCAACTATTGGGTGTGTCCAACTTAACCCCTTTATCTATGCTTTCAATTATAGAGACAAAAGTTATAAAAGGGACCTTGATAAGTGAACACCATTTCTAGTAATTTTTGAAGATGGACACCTTGTGACTATTTGCAAACTATCAGGAAGTATTTTATAAGTATTCGATATAAAAGTTTGCGTCAAGAAAATTTACAAATAAAGCCTTTATGACAGAAGTATTTGCATGTCATAAGCTGCTGTTGTAAAACCTCCAAGAACATAAGTAATGTTCTGTATTTCATAAAACAGAAAATGTGTGTCATAACCGGCTGTTATTAATTTATACAAATTATAGATTGACACTTTTTCTCTTGACTAAAATGACACATTTTCAATAAACGAAAAGGAACGAACACGAGCACCCAGTTAACGAGCACAATCAACGATATGGAACGAGAACGATATTTCTATTCAATGAGTACGAATTTCATTATTCATCTAACAAATAGTGGATCTCTAACGATTGCTCAAAAAGTTGTTAATATTCTAGTCAGACAAATCTGAAAAGTACCCAAATATAAAAATATTAGTGTACGTCTAAGTCCTGTAAGGAGGTATAGCCAAAGTCTCCTTGAGGGAGAGCGGGAATTTTTGTATAGATCTATACAGGGTTGACACCCTGCACCTTTGCTATTTGCTACAGCTAGACAGGTTAGTCTAGGGTGACAAATGTCTTTTCCAAACCGAAGGCGCATGAGAAACGCCAAAACAGGCACTTCGTCAGATTAGAATGGTTATAACGACTCACTAGAATATGTTATATTAACTAGAAATTTATGTAAGGAAAACCTCATAAATAAATTTTGGCACGTTGTGTTGACTGTCCTACACGTGATAGGTGATGGTCCGCATTTGTTGTGTTGACTGTCCTTTTTCATCGCGTATAATGTCCACAATTGCCATGTTGACTCTATCTCCTAACAAGTATAGAGTCGTAATACTGCTATTTTACAAATTAAAAAGCATAGGACTCTATGGGAAACGTTTGTAAATGATTTTGAAAACGATAAACTAACCCACACATATACATAGTTGGAACTAGAATTTCGAATATTTTATAGTAGAAAATATTGGATTTTCTGGAGAAAACGAATTTTCTACGATTTCGATAACGATAATCTAGAACGCACACTCAATTTTACTCGATAAGAGGAACAAGATTTTCAACCATATTTTCCTTTTGAAAATAAGGGATTTTTATTTAAACAGTTAACTATTACTATTCAAAAGAACTAATCTCATACACAACTCGCTTTTACAAATCACACTACTTTTCAAAATCACTCCTTATAAGGATGAACAAAAGTGATGACGTACTCACATATATCCATGATTTTCAAGGCAAGACTTTAAATGATTTCATAGAAAATATCGGATTTTCCGAAAGTACAATGAGAACGATTCTACACAAGTGTAAACGATTTTATACAAAAATGCTTATGAACTCACCAACTTTTTGGTTAAGATAACATATTCTAGTGAGTTTGAAGTTTTCTACTTATGTATCTTTTGTGTAAGCAGGTAACAAGGGACGCTGATGCAAGACCATTTAGCTGTAGTTTGAAGTTTTCCACTTATGTATCTTTTGTGTAACTCGAAGAACAAATTCAATATGTAAACAATGTAGGTCTGTTATCTCAATGTATGTTGTTTGGATTGCTCTGTTTCATTTATATTTAATTGTTATGATACTGCACAATGAACTCACCCGCCTCCTGATGTTTCCGCCGTCTGGTCCGGGGGTGTGACATTAGAAAACCCTAGCCATAATTGGGCCTTCATGATTATGAGATATTGGACTGTTAGAAATGCCAAATGTTTGGACTGGTCTAAATGGTTGGGCCTCAGAATAAGACCATGTAATGGTTTGGGCCCAATTAAGAAAATTGGGCCATATATTGGGCATTGATTCATAGTTTAACTTTTAGGCCTTTGGATTAGGCGTTGAGTTGAATCAAGATAAGATAAGGGTAAAGAATTCTTTTACCCCAAGCATGGATTTATGATTTTTGCTTTGATTGGGTCCTTTTTTGATACTGATAGTTCGAGAAGCTGTCATCCAGCAGCCAGGGTTTCGTCTACGGGACTTCAGCAGTGTGAGGTGAGTTACCTTCCAGTAGAGGTAGGTCTAAGGCACCAATTTTTGCCCACCAGTAGGTGATTATGTATGAGATGACTGTCTTTGTGATAATTGTATGGTGTGTGTGTATCTGATATCCTCTATGTGCTAGGATGCTCTGATATATGTGTTAGTAGTAGTAGGAGTGAAATAGCCCCCAGATACCGGTTGAAAGATACCAAAGGGGTAGTCAGTACCCATGCATGCCTAGCAGTATGTTCATGATATGATGTTATGTGATAGTGGTAGTAGGGGGAATAGTCATCATATCCGTTCGATAGGGCCAAGGGATAGGTCGGACACCCCGGTATGTCTGATAGTATGATTATGTTATGTTTCTTTGTGGTAGTAGCAGGGGTGAAATAGTCCCCGTAACCGGTTGAGATAAACTGGAGGGGTAGGTTGGACACCCCTGTATGTTTGACAGGGGTAGGTTAGGCACCCTGGTATGCCTAGCAGGGGTAGGTTGAGCACCCCAGTATGCTCAGCAGGGTAGGTCAGGCACGCAGATATGCCTGGTATGGGGTAGGTCAGGCCCCATGATATGCCCGACAGTATGTGATTGTATGGTATGTGGTATGATGGGGGAACTCACTAAGCTTTGTGCTTACGGTTTTCAGTTTTGGTTTTAGGTAGCTTTTTTTCACAGGAAAGGATCCAACTCAATCGCAACGCATCACAGTATGTTTTCCACACATTAGAATATTTGGGATTACACTCTGATATTGTCTTATGATAACATGTTTTGATTATTGACACTTTGGTTTTGACATGGGATGTTTTATGGAAGTTTTATTACTGTTGGCTTTATGAATTATTAAACTAAAAATGAAATTTTGTCATCTTGAAAATTGAGATGTTACAAGTTGGTATCAGAGCCTTGGTTTAAGGGATTCGGGCACATTCTCGGGTGTGTCTGAACTCAAACTAAGGACTTGGTATGAAAATTTTCAAAAGTACAATAATTTTATAAAAAGAGGTTTGAAAAGAGGAAAGAACTTTGAAAAGAACAAGGTGTGTGATGCGTGCAATCAGTCGATCTCAAGTAAGTTTTCCTGAAGATACCCATACATGTTATGATATGTTATGTCATGATACGGTTATGAGAAATGCATTCTAGATTAGGGATAATGATCTAGGAAGGATGCCTTATATGTTATGATAGTATTGATTAGTCAGTGATAGGATAGCCAGTTTAGGTTATGCCTGATTGTATGAGCCTTTGTATTGCATGTACAGATTCTTGATTAGAGGACATAATGGTTTGATTGGAGTATGATGATTAGATTTTCCATTGTCTGAATGCTTATGGCTTTGTGCTTTATGGTACTCCTAGTGATGTGAGTTAGCTACCAAGTGAATATGCTAAGTCACATGGGGCACATGCTGATAATCTCAGAGTAATGGACTTGACCCTATTACGTAGCTCTCGTCTGAGCCTAACCATTCTAGGGATGATTCTTTTACTTGAAGGATTATCTGATCTCTTTTGCATGTGGCTATGTTCATAAGGTAGCAAGTTGACATTATTGGGAATCTTTTAGCAGTTGAGGACTGGGTAGGTTCGGGAACCTAGGAAAGCCATATAAAGAACACAAAAAATATTTAATGAAAAGTTCATATGTCATATATATCATAGTCATTACAATAGATGATGTTATATAATGTTCCAATATTCAATACTAATACATAGATCAAATCCAATCACTAGAATAGCGAAGTCCTATTCTTCGAGCATGTCCTTCAAATATTTCTTGAGGAAGAGGCTTCGTGAAAGGGTCCGCCAAATTTTGATCGTTGTGAACTTTGTGAATACTAATTTCACCTTCTTCAACTTTATACCAGATCAAGTTGAATCCGTGGCTAATATGGCTGGTCTTCTTGTGTGCTCAGGGTTCTTTTGCCAAAGCAATAACACCATA
Organism: Lactuca serriola; assembly: GCF_051521515.1. Lineage (NCBI taxonomy): Eukaryota > Viridiplantae > Streptophyta > Magnoliopsida > Asterales > Asteraceae > Lactuca > Lactuca serriola. The sequence continues at coordinate 229,669,355 of NC_136411.1, forward strand.
ACTGTCACAGAAAACGTCTAGGTGGTCCTGAATGGTAGGGACTACCACTAGACTCCCAATGAATTTCTTCATCCAAGAAGCCTCTTGTGCAGCTTCAGAAGCAGCAATGTATTCTGACTCTATAGTGGATTGTGCAACAACACTTTGCTTCGAGCTTTTCCAAGACACCGCACCCCCATTGATAATGAACACATATCTAGATTGTGATTTGAAATCATCTCGATCAGTTGTGAAGGAAGCATCAGTGTAACACTTTACACGTAAGCTATCTTCCACACCTCCAGAGACGAGGAACAAATCCTTAGTGCTTCGTAAGTACTTTATGATGTTCTTCACATCTTTCTAATGACTCTCCCCTGGATTTTGTTGGAACTTGCTTACCATGCTCATAGCATAAGCAAGATCATGTCTTGTACAATTCATGGCTTACATGATGGATCCAATTGCAGAAGCATATGGAATATCTTTCATCTTGTCTAGCTCAACCTTTGTGCTAGGACATTGAGATGAACTTAGTATAGTGTCATGTGCCACGGGTACAAATCCTATCTTAGAATTTTCCATATTGAACTGCTTCAATAATTTCTCAATATATGTACCTTGGCTTAGACCTATTAGTTGTTTTGATCTATCTCTATAGATTTTGATTCCAAGAATGTATTGTGCCTCACCTAGGTCCTTCATTGAGAAACACTTTCCAAGCCAAGTATTTACACTTTGTAAAATTTGAATGTGACTTCCCATGATCAATATGTCATCCACATATAGGACCAAGAATGTCACCGAGCTCCCACTAGTTTTCACGTAAACACAAGATTCATCTTCATTTCTAATAAAACCACACTTTGTGATTTCATCATCGAAACGATGATTCCAGTTATGAGATGCTTGCTTTAACCCATAAATGCATCTCTTGACCTTACACACTTTATTAGTATGCTTTTGGTCGACAAAACCTTCAGGCTGATCCATATAAGACATCTTCTTCCAAGTGTCCACTTAGAAAAGTCATTTTGATGTCCATTTGCCATATATCATAGTCATAATATGCAATTATGGAAAATAGTATCCTAATTGATTTAATCATAGCTACTGGTGAAAAGGTTTCATCATAATTAACCCCATGAGTTTGAGTGAATCCTTTGGCAACCAATCTTGCTTTAAATGTGTGTAAGTTGCCATCCATGTCAATCTTCTTCTTGAAGAGCCACTTACTTCCAACAGTCTTGCTATTTGGAGGAAGATCAACCAAGTCCCAAACTTGATTTTCTCTCATGGATTGTATCTCAGCGTTCATGGCTTCAAGCCATTTTTCAGATTCGGGGATCTGACATTCCATATCGGTAACTGACCGACTCATCAGCACTCGTCATTACGAAACACTTGTCAATGAGAAATCCATATCTCTCAGGTTCATGACGAATTCTACCAGATCTGCGAACGCTTTGTGTTTCATTAGGTTGAAGGACAATGATCTCTTCATCTTCAACACCCTCTTGTTCAATACTAGTGCCAACTAAAGATGGATCAGTTTGAGGTTCTTGATCTTTTTCAAGTTCCACACGCCTCCCACTAGCCTCATCTGTTAGAAACTTGCTTTCTAAGAGTTAAACTTTTCATGAAATGGATATCTTATTTGCACTATGTGTGTAGAAGTAATATCCCAAACAATCTTTAGGATATCCTACAAAGATGCATTTGGTAGATCTAGGCTCAAGTTTGTTGGAAGTCTCTTGTCTAACATAAGCTTCACATCCCCAAACTTTCATATAAGATAAGGATGGAGGTCTTCCATACCACATCTCATAAGGTGTTTTCTCTACCTTCTTAGTTGGTGCCATATTCAAGATACGGGTTGCGGTGAGTAAAGCATAACTCCAAAATGATAAAGGAAGGGTACTTCAACTCATCATGGATCGAACCATATCAAGTAAGGTCTGATTTCTACTCTAACACCATTAAGATGTGGTGTTCTAGGTGGAGTGACTTGTGAGATAATTCCACAACTCCTTAGATGGTCTTGGAACTCTTGGCTCAAGTAATCGCTTCCTCTATTCGAATGAAGGGTTTTGATTGTTTTGTCGAGTTGATTTTCAACTTCACTTTTAAACAATTTAAACTTTTCAATTGCTTCATGCTTATGTTTCATCAAATACACATAACCAAAACAATTGAAGTCATCAGTGAAGGTGATATAATATCTCTCACCATATCATCACATTGTTTTGAAAGGTCCACATATATTGGTGTGTATGATGCCTAATAAAACACTTGACCTTCACTTGTTCCAAAGAAAGGGGAATTTTTCATCTTGCCACATAAACACAATTCACATATGTCAAATGACTCAATGTCATTTGCCCCCCAAAAGTCCATTCTTTTAAAGTTGAGATATGCGCTTCTTGTTTATACGACCAAGGCGAAAATGCCATAGATATGTTTGGTTCAAATCTGGTTTGGGCCTTTTGGTGTTAACATAATAAAGGGTGTCACACCGTAAAATTTCAAACAAATTTTCACATTTTAAAAACAATTCAATTCACAATATTATAAAACACATTGTTCTTATATTCCACATAAGTCAAAATCCCAAGATCATAACATATCAATAAAACTCTACGTGTGTGTGTACTGATCATGCCGGTGCGTTCCCACGATCCTCACTAGTACCTAAAACACATAACACAAAACACTATAAGCATGAAGCTTAGTGAGTTCCCTAAAATACCACTCATAACACATACTAGCCACTCGAGGCTATAACTCTACGGGCCCTTGGGCCCTAACTCTATGGACCCTCTGGTCCTAGCTCTGTGAACCTTCCGGTTCTAACTTTGATATACTCTAATATACACACAGCATAAATCACATAGAAATAATGCAGTGCAACACATCACATAAATAGCATACAATAACTCTATCACATAACTCTAATTACCACTCAAGGTAAAGTAAAGTGAGAAGACTCACCTCGGATGTCTCGGCAATATCTCGCTCGCGTAACACTGATCTAGCCTCTGCCTACACACATAAATGATCATCTTAATTAATAACATCTCTCTAGGCTAGACTAAATCCTCACACGTCCTTTAAGAAGGCTAAATGACCATTTTACCCTTCAAACAGTCCACAAGTCGAATTGTTGACCAAACACTAAAAGTCAACAAAAAGTCAATGGTCAACCCTTTGACCAGACTCGCCAAGTGCACAATTGTGACTCGACGAGTTCAGTCATGAAATCAAGCCCTCAAAATCCCCAATGACTCAACGAGTCACTTCCCCAACTCAACAAGTCACCAACTGAGTGATTCATGGGGAAAAAGTATCCTACTCGCCGAGTCTGTTCTTGGACTCGGCGAGTTCATGCCATGCTCAAACTCAAATGACCTCCTGAGGTTAGATCTGTTTCCCCAATCCATAGATCTGGCGTTACCAACCACTATAATCACGTAAAGGTCTGATCTTTACACTCATGCCACGACAAAAAGCTTCCTTGGGTGAAATAACCCCTAAAAGGGCAACCTAGGGCCATATCTCTAATGGAGTAGCAAAAAGCAATGTGAATGGGACACTCTGGACCTCTTAAGGTCCAGATCTAAGAAGAACTCCACCTTGGGACCTCACATACTTCGAATCCAACCCAAAGAATGCGCAAGAAAACCCTAGATTCAACTAGAACACCAAATACATGAGGTTGAGCACAAATTAGTACCTTTAGTAGACTCCTCTGATGGAGGGATGATAGATATGAGCTCCTCAACCTTCCTTGTTTGACCTCCTTCATTCTTTCTTGCAAAAACACACTTAGAATGATGAAATAGCCCTGCTCTTGCACTACAAGCCTTCTCTATGCTCTCTAGGGTTTCTTAGGGGTCTGATAGCCACAAATGGTGGCTTAAAGGTCCTTAAATAGGGCTCAGGCCCTGGGGAATAAGGGTTTCATTAAATAGCGTGGACTCGCCGAGCCCGCCATTAAATCAGTTCGACCATGCACGATCCTACTCGGCGAGTCTGAGCGCCTACTCGCCGAGTCCTTCTCCAAAAGTCAATATAAATGCCTTAAACAAGATACCTGGAAATCCGGATGTTGCAACTCTTCCCCATTAGAATCAGACTTCGTCCTCGAAGTCTCATTCCGCAAACAACTCTGGATGCTGCTCACGCATCTCACGCTCCGGCTCCCAAGTCAGCTCGGACCCTCTCCGATTTTTCCAGTGGACCTGCACCAGGGGCACTTCCTTGTTCCTCAAAACCTTGATCTTTCGATCCATAATCGCAACTGGTCTCTCAACGTAGTTCAGGCTCGCATCCACCTGGATATCCTCTATTGGTACCACCTTTAACTCATCGGCTACACACTTTCTCAATTGCGATACGTGGAAGGTGTCATGAATCCGACTTAACTCAGTAGGTAGCTCCACCGGTAAGCTACCCTGCCCACTCTTGCGATTACCCTAAATGGACCAATATATCGGGGCCCTAACTTGCCCCTCTTCCTGAATCGAATCACTCCTTTCCAAGGAGATACCTTCAGGAGAACGATGTCACCAACTTGAAACTCAAGCTTCGAGCAACGCCTATCCGCGTAGCTCTTCTGACGACTTTGAGCCGTCAACAGTCTCTGCCTGACCTGCTGTATCTGCTCTATTGTCTGGAGCACTATCTCCGTACTGCCCATCACTCGCTGCCCTACTTCTCCCCAGGAGATGGGAGTCCGACACTTCCTCCCATACAACAGCTCAAAAGGTGGCATACCAATGCTCAAATGATGGTTGTTGTTATAGGAAAACTCAGCCAAGGGTAAATACGTGTCCCAGCTCCCTCCAAAATCCAATACACATGCCCGAAGTTTGTCCTCGAGTGTCTGAATCGTCCGCTCGCTCTATCCGTTAGTCTGTGGGTGGTATGCGGTACTAAAATGCAGCCTCGTTCACAACTCCTCATGAAATTTCTTCCAGAACCTGGAAGTGAAACGTACATCTTGATCTGAGACGATCGAGACCGGTACTCCATGCTGCGATACCACCTCCCTCATGTACAACTCTGCTAGCCTCTCAGCAGAAGAGGTCTCACTGATAGCAAGAAAGTGAGCGCTCTTCGTCAACCTGTCTACAATCACCCAAATCGCATCGACCCCTCTTGCAGTCCTTGGCAATTTGGTGATAAAGTCCATGGTAATTTGATCCCATTTCCACTCGGGAATCTCCAAAGGCTACAATTTACCATGCAGACGCTGGTGCTCGGCCTTAACCCTGCGACAGGTCAAACACCTCTCTACGAACCATGCGACATCCCTCTTCATATAGGGCCACCAATACTCTCTCTTCAAATCTAAATACATCTTAGTTGCCCCGGGATGGATCAAAAGCCTTGATCGGTGCGCCTCCTCCATCAGAATGGTACGTGCCCCGCCCACAAATGGCACCCAACACCTATCCTGGAAGGTCATAAGCCCCCGACTATGACGAACTCCGATACCTGTCCGATAACCCGCTCCTTCTTACGGTTCTCCGGTCTCACAGCCTCATCCTGGGCCCCACAAATGGTGTCTAACACCGGAGTCATCACTATAAATCTCAAACAAATGTCTCGTATCGGGACGCTCTCTGGCTTACGGCTCAGGGCATCGGCTACAACGTTAGCCTTGCCCGGATGGTACAGGATCTCGCAGTCGTAATCCTTTACCACATCCAACCACCTTCTCTGTTGCATATTCAGGTTGGGCTGATCCATCAAGTACTTCAAACTCTTGTGGTCTGTATATATAGTACATTGGACCCCATATAAATAGTGACGGCAGATATTGAGGGTGAACACTACAGCCCCCAACTCTAGATTGTGGGTGGGATACCTCATATCATGAGGCTTCAGCTGCCTCGATGCGTATGCGATCACATGCCCTCTCTGCATCAGCACCGCACTCAATCCCGATATCGACGCATCACAATACACCACAAATCCTCCATCCCCTCCGGAAGGGCTAACACCAGAGCTTCGCATAATCTCTAGCGAAGGTCTCAAATGTGGTCTGCTGCTCCGGACCCCATGAAAAAGCAACACCCTTCCGGGTCAACCTGGTGAGAGGCACAACAATCTTGAACAAATACCTGATGAATCTCCTATAGTAGCCGGCCAACCCTAGGAAACTCCTGATCTCGATGGGGGATCTCGGCACCTCCCAACTCATCACTGCCTCAATCTTGGCCGGATCGACCAATATCCCATTCTGGTTAACGAGGTGTCCTAGGAACTAAACCTCTCGTAACCAGAAATCGCACTTGGAGAATTTGGCATAAAGCCTCTCTGATCTCAGAACTTCGTGGATCTCCCTCAAATGCTCCTCATGCTGCTCCCTGGATTTTGAGTATACCAATATGTCGTCAGTGAACATGATCATCGAACGATCCAACATTGGCCTGCACACTCTGTTCATGAGATCCATGAATGCGGCTGGTGCATTGGTGAGTCCGAAAGGAATCACCGCGAACTTGTAATGCCCATAACGAGTCCTGAATGTCATCTTCTGAATATCCTTATCTCTCACTCTCACCTGATGATATCCAGACCTCAAATCGATCTTGGAGAACCAAGACGCTCCCTGTAACTGGTTGAACAAATCGTCGATCCTTGGCAAGGGGTAACGGTTCTTGACCGTCAACTTGTTCAGCTCCCGGTAGTCAATACACATCCGGTCTGAACGATCCTTTTTATAACAAAAAGGATCGGAGCTCCCCACGGCGAAATCCAGCCATTAAAATCTACGCGAGAAAAGGGATATAAGAAATAACTAAATAGACGAACTAACTAAGATAATTATAAGATGATCTTTATCAGTTGCTTCAATACTTGTTTAGTGCATCCACTAAACAACTATTGACATATTTATAAAGATCTATTTAGTTCTCAAATAAGTAATTACAGTAAGACCAAATACCCCTATGGTATTTCTTTGTGGTTGTGTTGGTAAGTTTTTAGACTTGTTGCCACATCACAACCATTCTTGGGCATATGCTAATCACTCCTTGGACCGGCATAGTTGATCAGGCTATGCAACTCCCAAGACTGACCAGATATCCCCAGGCTTACTTGTGATATTCAACAATCATAATACTTTTGTTCTTGTCGTTGTGACACCGATTTTAGTATGAATGCAAGCACGTATACTTACTTAAATATTTTATTATTTAAAAGTATAAACTCTTAGTCAGAGTTTTTTAATCCCAATGTATTTATAGTTAGTATATCTTTTATGGGTTGATATACTATATTCACTATAAACAATGCTCTGATACCAATCTGTCACACCCCAAAACCATGAACGGCGGAAACGTTCAGGGGTGGAGGACGTCATGTGAAGTATCATAACAGTGTAAAGTAGTAAACAAGCAACAATATCATCCATTGCATTAAAAGTAAAGTTTTAATACATTTGTGTTCTTTTATAGTAATAAGACACCAAAATATGAAATCAAAATAAAAGACGAGTCTTGTTTGTGCTCCGTCTTCTCAAAACCTGGTCATTGTACCTGTTTACTAGTGACCTGAGAATACAAGTTATTTTGAAAGCGAGTATCAACATAAAGCTGGTGAATTCATAAGTATTTAAGTGTCATCGCCCTGTTTTGGAAAGCTGTTATGAATGCCATGTAAATCTTTGAATGAAACATTTGATATAAGTATGAAAACCCTAGAAAATCCCATATTTCCTACTAGTATAAGAGTAGTCTTCTACCAAGACCTGAATGTTTTGAAAGTAGTCTTCTACCAAGATTTGTATGTTTTGAAAGTAGTCTTCTGTCAAGACCTGTATGTTTTGAAAGTAGTCTTCTACCAAGACCTGTATGTTTTGAAAGTAGTCTTCTACCAAGACCTGTATGTTTTGCTGTAACAAAGATGGTTTTCCCCTTTATGACTACTATGAACAATATATAGTCTACCTCATCGTTTATTTGAATGTATCAAAAAATAAAAGTAATAGGGAAAATATAGCCATATAAGTATTATCCTTTTGTATTAGGATAAACACGACATCGCGACTACCGAAATGTATTAACCTTGAACATCCGTAGATTGTTCATTTTTCTCTGTAGCTAATAGCAGGTTAAAGGAATGGTTAGTCCCGTAAAGGTACTCCTAATATAAGTATTAACCGTAGGCATCCATAGATGTTCATTACCTCTGTTGCTAACAGGTGGGTGCCGGAATGGTTAGTCCCGTCCAGTTATCCTTTGGTACTAGGATATACAGAACAAATTTACACGTATAATATGTACTAGTAACTGATCATATAGTATCTAGGTACAAGTATCCATGTAAGTGTATACAAGTAAATGTATTCATGTAAGCGTATCTATGTAGACGTATTCATGTAACATGTAATGTATAGTATAGATTCATGAATGAACAGACTCTAGTGTAATTCCTTGTAATAGGAATAATGTTTTGTATCTCCTAACTATCCCTATAATAGTTAACTGGAAGGTAATTGATTGTCCAAGAAGGTTTATACACCCTTGCTACACAAGAGTGTGGGAACTGAATGAAGGATGAAAGGTATCATATCAATACATATATAAAACATAAGTGTATAGATATAGTTTTGATCAAGAAGATGAAATTGGTTTTGTAAGACATTTAAGAGTTTTGAACAATAATTAACAATGACTTGATGTCATTTTAATAAACATTTCAAAAGTAATACATTTGATAACAAAGTATTTTTAAGATAGAAAACCATTTCATGCATCACATTTTGAAGTATGTGAAATCAGCTGGATGAAAACACAGTTATAAATCACATACGATTGATTCATTAACATGATGTTTTGTACTTGTATTCCCCCCGATTAAAGCATTTAGAATCATTTAAAACATTGATTAAGGGGTATGAACTCACCTGTAGATGGTGGTTTGGATGAACTGAACGATATAGGATTGCTAAGTGTCAAGTGAAGACCTGTACACACCCAAAGATCCTAGTTAACATATAATCACACATATATGTACCAAATTAGTCTTAAACTACTAATTGACAATATTAAGACATCCTAGAACATGCTAAACACCTTATATAAGTGTTATAAGCCCTAAGGATTGCATCTAAGTTGTTGTAGGAGAAAGCTAATGGGTTTAGGGTTCCAAAGAACCCCTTTCTTGAGTTTACTCCCCAAGAACCATAACCTATTGAGTTTATGGTCGTAAACCCTTGAGTTTACGGCCGTAGTCTCCTATGCTCATGAACTGGAATATTCTGCATCACACACAACTGGAATATTCTGCATCAGCTTCTTTTCCTTCTTAGCATCAATCACGAATGCTAAGTATGATGTACACCCCTTGGTCAAACATTTTCTGGCTTTCATTAGGGAAATGATCCCAGAATTTACTCTGCGTTTATCTCCATACACCATAAACGATTCATTCCCAGGCGGATTCACTTTCACTATTTTCTTCTTGCATAAAATTTCGGCATCATTGGCGCTAAGCCAATCCATTCCCAAAACGATGTCGAAACCGTTAAGTTCGATAGGCAATAATTCCTCGTGGAACTTATTCCCATTCAGATCAATTAAGATGTTTTTCATGCGATAGCTAACAGGTACAAACTTGCCACTAGCAACTTCGACTAATAAGGCATTATCTAGTCTATCAACAGGCAAAGCTAGTTTTCTACCAAATTCATGCGATATAAAGGAGTAGTTGGCTCCAGAATCAAATAAAATTCGGGCAGGCAATTTGTTAACGAGAAAGGTACCTGAAGCGACATCAGCTTCATCTTTAGCAGCTTCCAGTGTCATCTGAAATGCTCTCGCCTTTGGCTTTGGCGAAATGTTGGGTCTTGCTGCTTCCTTCTTTTTCGGACAATCCCTTGAGATGTGCCCCTCCTCACCACAACCATAACAAACATTCTTGGTGAAGGTGCAGTCATTGGCATAATGCCCTAGCTTTCCACATTTGAAGCATGTGGTTTCCCCGCCACACTTCCCATGATGCTTCTTCTTGCACTTGTCGCACCATTTCGCCTCTACCTTTCCTCCACTTCCTCTCGAACTAGACTTCGAGAATTTACTTTTCTTGCTGGACCCTAAAAATCCATCGATTTTCCTTTTCTCGCCAACCTCTGACCTTTCCAGACCTTTTTCCCTGATCTGGGTCTCAACATTTCTAGCAGCCCAGATGGCGGCTTTCAATGTGGTTGCTTGCTTAACCATTGGACCATAGTCCGCTGGTAGTCCAAGGGCAAACTTGTTGACCTTAGAGAGTTCTGTAGGCACCAAATATGGGATAAACTTCATCTTTTCTGTGAAACTTGCAGCGTATTCAGTAACGCTCAATTTCCCTTTCTTCAAATTCTGAAACTCATTACTGATTTCCAGAAGGTCCTGCTCGGAGTAGTATTGCAGTTTTAGTTGTTCCACAAAGTCTTCCCAAGACATTTTGCTTGCTTCTCCCTTGGGCATAGAGTCAGCTAACAGCTTCCACCAACTCAACACGCCAGATTTTAGCAGAGGGATCGCACGAGCGGTCTTCTGCCTGTTGCTGCATTTGCAACTTTCAAACATAGTCTCCATTTCAGAGACCCAGTCCATCACTTGCACCGGCGTCGGGCTTCCGGATAGACATGGTGGTTTGGATGCCATGAAATCCTTATACTTGCACCCACGACCATCATTTCCTCCATACTGGTTATTGCGTCTAACCACTGGTTGTTCGTCTTGACCAATGATCCCACTAAAGTTTTCTCCTTCAGACTGCCCTCCATTCTCCTCGGGCTCTTCCGCTTGAATTGACGGTTCTTCACGATTCTGCCTAAGCAGGCGTCTTGTTTCTTCCATCTGACGATCCAACATCATTTGAATCATCATTTGTACACCAACCATTGTTATCGGCTCAGGTGCATCAGCTACGACAGGTACTTGTTGAATTACAGGCGGTTGATTCCTGTTTTCATCAGCATTTCCAACTCCGCTTCTTGTTCTCACCATTTTTGATCTACACACCGAATAATTTCACCTTATTACCCCAAACGATTACATGCTAGTTCTAATATCGTATACATACGCTTAGAATCCTAAACACATAAACCTTCAGATCCGGTTGGCAACAAACCGTAGATCCGAACAAATAATATCATGTATGGCAACATATAACATTTAGCACATAAAAGCATTTTAGGCAACTCTCCTAAAATAAACTAGTGCTCGTGTCTAAATTTATTAGACACACATCTCCCAATCTCCACTTAGCATCTTAAGTTTAAGTCTAGAAATCCTACAAATTCCTAGTTCGCTTAAACTAATGCTCTGATACCAACTGTGACATCCCCAAAATCTCGGCCAGAAAAGACCGATTTCATTTATGCTTTTTAAAACATTTTCAGAGTAAATCTGTTTGATTTTAAAAGAGATGCGGAATTTGTTCCCAAAAACAAAACATGATAAAATAGATATTTATCAAAACATTTCATATAGAAATATGATTTCATTTCATAATCAAAAGTCGGGATGTCATGTTCCGATATAGATCATAAAGCATAAACGATTACATTACAAGTCATTCAACAAATATATACATATGCAGACTTGTAAACAAAAACGACTTGATGATTCGCCCATCTTAAGCTCTTGCGCCACTTCCTGTAATACAATTAAACTGAGTGGGTCAGGCTTGGGAGCCTGGTGAGCATATAGGGTTTTCAAACCCACAATAATTATATTTAATTACAACAATCAACAATAAACCCGATTACCCATTCCCGTTATCCTCACCTTACGTTCCTAAAAATAACGTCTATTATAAGGAACTTATTTCAGGATTTTCATCGGGACGGACATTACTGCAGAGGGGCTTCCTCAACAATAAGTGTCCTAAAGGCAACCATGTGGGGGATAGAGTACACCGGTGAACACGTCGTTCACAACACCTATAGGTAATGAGCCTGCTAGTGTTCCACAAGACAGTCTAGAATGGTCCGTGGTCGTCATCCATACTCTGCTGAATGACTAGAATAACACCAATAACACCGAGGCCTCTCATCTGTTTATTTCACCAATTATCTACCCATGTTCTACCTAACATATTAGTAGATAAAAATATACATTTTTATACATTGTTTCAAAACCTGTATAGCATGCTTTAATCAAAGCATATTCCACATAACAGATGAGGCACACACACATAACACGTATTTCATAGAGAATATACATTCACATATATAACCACAAAATATATACACGTAGCACATATTTTATATTAAATACTTCATAATATTGCGTTGGAAAGAAAATAACTACACACTCACGTCCCGTATTCTTAAATACGTTTAACGATTACTTGTATAATATCGCGTATTGAAAAGGGACTATACACTCACTTGATCAGAAGATGATCAGGCAGCACTACGGCTTGCAGAAGTAGTGTCTCTCCGTATATCTGGAAAATCTTCACAAAAACCGGGCTCCTCGCGGGCAGGGCTTCGGCTCGGGAATAACGCTCTTCGGAATCCTCGGGGCTTCGGATCTTGCTTCGGGGCTCGGGAATATTACCGGGGCTTCGGGATAAAAACGGCACGTAAAACAAGGCAAAGGACTAGAGAGAAGGATGGAATTTGTGAATGAAACCCAGCTGCCTTCGGATCCCCTTTTATAGTTGCTGACCCTCGCACGTACGCGGGGCGTACGAGGCTACGCGGGGCGTACGCCTCGGGGGTCGTCAGCGCTTACGTCATCGGCCCTCATACGTCATTGCACACGACTTTGGAGTACTCGAGTGCCCTTCGCTGTACGCGGGGCGTACAGCAGTACGCGGTGCGTACTTCGGATAGACCGCCTCACCTCTCTTCGGATAATATCGGAGGTTAATTAAAAATAAATATTAAATATTTATTAAACTTCAAAAATTCATATCTCCTTCATACGAACTCCGTTTTTGACGTTCTTTCTATCCACGTGAAGGTGAGACTACGCTCTACAACTTTCGTTTAGACTCCGTCGGCTAATTTTGACTTTTATTTTTATTAATTATTTTTAGAAGGCCCGGACAGGGAAACTTCGTTATAAAATCATAACTCCTTCGTCCGACGTCCGTTCTCGCCTATCTTTTCATCGTTTCGCTACTAACAACGAGATCTTCGATTCTCATTTAGATTGTTTCGCTAAAAACCGCTCGATTTCAAATCGAGTATTCGGGCTGCATACTGCTAAGTTGAAACTTAGAAAAATCATAACTTCCTCATACGAAGTCAGATTTGGGCGTTCCTTTTATGCACGCTCTCGGTTTAACGAAATCTACGACTTTCATTTAGATCGCTAAGGCTATATATCGCTCTATCTTAAATTCATATTTTACGTCACTCGGCGTCGTGCCGGTTCTGTCGCGAAACTTCGACAGGTCATAACTTATTCGTTATAACTCAGATTTTGGCATTCCTTATATCTCCGGAATCCTTGTTTCAACCACTACAACTTTATGCAAAGATATCGGGCATATCTAATACTTTAATTTTGACGCTTATTTGATTCTTAATTCATTAAATTATAATAATTAAGAACACACACATAAATCACATAATTCACAAATAATACATTTTTATTATTTCAAATTGGGGTTACAAAGGTTAACCTAGACTATTACATTGCTAAAAATGGCAAGCCCAGAAACACGGGCGTTACATATTAGTCATTGGAAGAGATTAGGGCACCTTTTACCTCCATTTGAGGAGTTCACGGCCCTAAGACCAAATCCCTTAGAGATTGCGGCCGTAATCTCTCATGGACATGGTATTTTGGTGCTTTCAAGTCCTATACACCTTATAGTACGAGTCTAGGCTAGTTTCACAAGGAAGGGAAAGGACTAGGGCACTCTTTTGGCCCTTAAAGAAGGGTTTACGGTCCAAGGTGTTCTTGGGCCGTAAAATCTTTGATCTTGATGTTTCCTTGTGATTTCTTGATGTTAAGACATATAACAAGCCTTATAACACTCTTAGATAGAAGGACTTACGATTTGGTGAAGAAAAGCTGAAGATCCTTGAAAGAGAATTGGGTTTTCTCTAGTTGGAAATGGAACAAATGAATAAATATGGCTAAGGACCATATATATACCCCTGGGGTTTTGGACCGCAAACTCCATGTTTGGGTCGTAAAATTCCAATTTCTTGGAGTATGAAATGCCATTGTTGCACAATAAGCCCTAGGACATCCCCTCTCCTGGCATCTCCTAAAGTGTTAATCACAGAATACTCAAACTTATCCCAAATAGTCTGAAAATTAACAGTAACTGTTCTGACTTCTATTGACTTGGTATGTTGTACAGAATGGAATTTTCGGGTTGTCACATCATCCCCCCATTAGAAGGAATTTCGCCCTGAAATTAGAATTTAAGCAGATAAGTAGTTACAAATAACTAAGCAAAAAGATGAGGATATTTTAGTTTCATCTGATCCTCTCGTTCCAAGTGAATTCAGGTCCTCATTTGGCATTCCAGCGAACCTTCACTATCGGGATACGGCTCTGCTTTGTTTGCTTGACCTCTCGGTCCATGATCTATACTGGTTCTTCCACGAAGTTGAGGCTCTCGTTGATCTCGATCTCGTCGAGTGGGATAACAAGAGTCTTGTCGGACAGACACTTTTTCAAGTTCGACACGCGGAAGGTAGAATGTATGTTACTGAGTTCGCGCGGTAGATTGAGTTTGTAAGCTACTGGGCCGATTCGGGCAAGAATCTCGAAAGGCCCTATGTATCTTGGATTGAGCTTCTCACGCTTTCCGAAACGTATCAAGCCCTTCCAAGGTGATACCTTCAGTAGAACACGGTCGCCCACCTAGAATTCCAATGGTTTCCTTCGCTTGTCAGTGTAGCTTTTCTATCGATCTCTAGAGGCTTTCAATCGTTCACGAATTTAAACGATCTTCTCTGTTGTTTCCCGAATTATCTCCGGACCCGTGAGAGTGCTTTCGGGAACTCGTCCTTTAGCTAATTGGGTATCATTTACCTCAGCCCAACACAAAGGGGATCTGCACTTTCGGCCATATAGGGCTTTGAAAGGAGTTGCCTTTATGCTCGTGTGATAACTGTTGTTCTAGGAAAATTCGACAAGGGGTAAATGAGTATCCCAAGCTCTCCCAAAGTCAATCATACAGGCCCGCAACATATCTTCTAAGGTTTGGATAGTTCTCTCACTTTGTCCGTCTGTCTGTGGATGGTAGGCTGTACTCATGTCCAGCCTAGTTCCTAGGGAACTTTGTAACGACTGCCAGAACCTAGAAGTGAATCTACTGTCTCTATCTGAGATAATGGATATGGGAACACCGTACATACGTACAACCTCCCTAATGTAGGTTCTCGTAATTTTCTCCATTTTGTCGGTTTCTTTGATGGGTAGGAAGTGTGCACACTTGGTCAATCTGTCGACGATGACCCATATGGTATCAAGTCCACCCGTTGTCTTGGGTAACTTGGTTATGAAGTCCATAGTGATCTGCTCCCACTTCCATTCTGATATCTCCGGTTGCTGCAGAAGACCAGAGGGTTTCTGGTATTCAACCTTCACCTTCGCGCAAGAAAGGTATCTACTTACGAAGGTAGCAATATCTGCTTTCATGTTAGGCCACCAATATAACTTTTTAAGATCGAGATACATCTTATATGAACCTTGGTGGACGGAATAACGAGTGTTGTGAGCTTCGGTCATGACCAAGTCTCTGAAGCCACCGTGTTTCGGTGTCCAGATCCGATCCATGAGGTATAAAGCTCCACCACCCTTGACTTCCAAGTTCTTATCCATCCCTCTCAGGGATTCACTTGCCACATTTTCAGGTTTCAAAGCGTCGAGCTGAGCCTCTTTAATTTGCGTGGACAAGTGTGAATGAATAGTTAGAGTCAAAGATTTGACTCTATGACCAGAGTATTCTTTCCGACTTAGGGCGTCAGCTACTACATTAGCTTTACCCGGGTGATAACGAATTTCGCATTCGTAATCACTGAGTAGCTCGACCCAACATCGTTGTCTCATGTTGAGCTCCTTCTGGTCGAAAATGTGTTGTAGACTTTTGTGGTTTGTAAAGGTCGTGCTTTTTGTACCATACATGTAGTGTCTCCAGATTTTCAGAGCAAAGACAACTGCTCCTAGTTCAAGATCGTGGGTGGTGTAGTTAACCTCATGTGTCTTCAGCTGTCTCGAGGCATAGGCTATGACTTTACCTTGCTGCATCAGAACACATCTGAGTCCTTGATTTGATGCATCGCAATAGACAACGAAGTCTTCTATCCCTCCGGGGAGGGATAGTATTGGTGCGGTGCACAAGGCTCGCTTGAGCGTTTGGAACGCTCTTTCCTGTTTCTCTTCCCAGTCAAAGGCCACGCCCTTCTGGGTCAATGTCGTAAGAGGTTTTGCTATGCGGGAGAAGTTCTGAATGAACCTGCGATAGTGATGGGTTTTGGTCATAAGAACATCCTATATGCTCATACAAACCCTAATGCTTGGATCTAGGTTTCTCTATTGTACATGCAATTCATCCAAGACTATAAACCCTAGATCAAGCATATGATAATCAATATAACATATAATTAGGGTTTAGATCACAACTTGATTGTTATGTAGCAATACCAATCTCAAATCCTTCTTGTATTGCCTTTAGAAAGCTTAGAGTCACAAATGCCACTCCTCTAATGGTTCACAAACACCAAGAGCAAGAGGATGAAGAGGAGATGTGAAGGAGGCTGCCAAAAAATGTCCACAAACCCTAGAGAATTCTTGTCTTGTTTTTGGTCTATAAGGATACTATATATAGTGAGGCTATTAGGGTTATCTAACAAGGAAACCCTAATTTGGATGCTTAAGCCCTAAGCAACCCATGGACTCCTTTCCTTAAAGGGCTTGGACGATTTCTCATGGGTTTCCCCATAGAATTCGTCCACTCCTTAATATAAGGCAATCCATAGCCCAAATTGCAATTATCTTATAATTACAATTCAAGTCCCTTGAGTTTAATTAATCTCTTTTAGTCACAAAAACTAATTACCAATTAATTCTTGACTAATATTAATTAAACAATATGATTTCTCCTTTAATATATTATTCTCATAATATATTAATAAATCATATTTAATCCTTTCTCTCCATAATTCATCCTATCAAGTTGCTTTGGTGAAGGCAACCCTAAAGGACCATGCACCATCGGGTCAAGTACATACCAAAATAGTTATGGACTTAGACACTAATCCAACAGTCTCCCACTTGGATAAGTCTAATAACTATTATGCGTATGACTTCAGATCCTGATCTGCAATCGTAGCTTTCCAAAGCCGCTGTCAACTCTGATCCTATTAGATACGCATGTTCTTTAGATAAGGGATCATATATTCCTCCATTCTAGATATCGTATAAACATGATTTCAAATCATTCTCTTTGTACTATTTCTCGATTTCCAATTTATGACGACTGACTAATTGAACAAATCAAATTAGCCCTAGCCTGGCCGAGCATTTACGTTTGTCATCACTAAACCATCGAGGGGCCCAAAGATATCGCTTTTATCCTACTTTGGATAAAAGGAACGGATAAACTTTGATACAATGATCGCTTGCACTCACTCACCAAATCACACACAACAATATGTTTTATGACACCAAGTTACTAGTGCGTTTACATATTATCAATGTGCAACCGATTTGCAAGATACAACTCACACATCTTGGTTTCAAGAATATAAAATGTTATCGTCTCACTAATTACTCGTGATACAATTCATGGAGTGATCCAAGTAGGCGTGGGTTTAATCCAATGCTCAAATCATATTCATAAGCACTCATGGAACGTCGCAGCAAACATTTGCTTATGTCTAATGCTCTTTAGACAATCCACACACCAATTCATGACAGTCTTCATTCATACCTACTTCCAACATATGAACGACTGTGGTCCATTCGAATAATTTGACTATTCTCAACCAATTAAATTATTCAGGAAGTCAAAACATGCAAAGTGAAACACAAGAATAATACTAATCCCATATGGCCTCAAACCTTTGAGCATAAATAACACACCTTTTATTTATCACCATATCGGTTACTCATTATTTGTTGTTTCGGGTAATCAACTTCTTACTTAAATTATTACACTTGTCCCATGCTCTTAGCATGCACACAATGTTTACCTATGGTTCTTACTTTGTGAAATAGATCAAATTGAACACATTTCCAATCATTCTCATTTCACAACTCCTAATCCTTTTTCATAAGTGTAAGAATATCAAATTCTTGCCACTTATAGAATATGTTAGATTCTAACATTTTATGCAATGATCCTTTCGTAATATCACTGCACCAAAGTCACAAAGACTATTGCCAATGAAATTACAAAGTCCTCTATCGGAGATTGTTACAAGACAATTCCTTCGATATGATGTCTCTTACTCAAAGTACATTCCTTTGAACATCCTTTTGCATAAAAGTTTCTAATCTAGACATAGATTTTCAATATTCAATTCCCAATACGGACACGTTTCCATATTTTCCATATGACAATTCATTCTTAATAGAATCTTATCTATTCATAATAATGTCGATATGGTCCATCCAATACTATACTTCCAACTACTCACAAGCGACCAATCCTCGGCGAACTTTGGATTCTCCTTTGATAGTTGTTTAATTATCTTAGTCAAAAACCGATTCTTGCCCTTTTTCCCTCTAAATGCGCTAGACATTGGAAAATTTTAGAATGCTCAAATATTATAGAATTTGCAATCGATCCTATACCCGAAGCGTATGGGACACAATGCATGATGTCTTACAAAAAGATTTGATACTTTATCAATCTTCTGCCATAATATTTTATGTGCTACGTTCTCAAAATTCGAAATATGAAGAGGAATGCCGTAATCATAATCGAAATTTAAGAACACACTATATACCTTTGACTAAATTTATTAACATTCCACAACCTAAGCCTTTAGATTTGAAATGAAGCATAATATTCTCTCCCTTAATTATAGCAAAACAACTATTCCATCCTTACGACTTTGCAAAGAATGACTCTTGTTTTCTATAATTAATATTGCCAACTTGTAGTACTTTCTCATAATAATCATATAATCATAACATTTATGCTCCCACTATCATGACGATTATTATAAACATAACACTTATGCTCCCACTAGCTTTGATATGTATTCAGAAACAGCTTAACTTCCAGAAGAAAAACAATACTTATTGAATTTCTCAAATTCATGTTTCTAGTACTTAATGCTTTCATAATCTTTTATCTAAGCTTATACACCTTCCCTTTATATATCTCATATGTGTGTCTAAACAATTAAGACAAATTGCCAAATCTCACAATTCGAATCATGGAAAGGGATACCGTAACCATAATCGAATTCGAGAATACAATTCCACAATTACTATCTTCTTAAAAATCTATCTTAGTGAAAGCATTTCCTCACAGTCATTTTCATGAAGGAGGGAATCTTATGACACTTAGATTTTAATGGTGTATGTGTTCCTATCCATGTGAATTTGTCAAAACCAAAGTTGACGACAAATTCAAACTCATATGGACCAAACTTTCTTAATCTTGATTTCTT